>NC_141995.1:20393662-20735745 GCF_049901715.1 Pseudonaja textilis
ACCCGCCCTCATGAACAGACGAGTACCTAACATGAAGAAGGACACCGGACCCACACCCATGAGAGCCACACAAGATGCCACCACCACACTTCCATGTAGAAAACAGACTCCCACCCATTCAGAAAATGAGAACGACCATGGACCAGAAGCTGCACTGCAGCTGCATCACTACCCACTTCAAACCCTCTGAGCCATACATGAAGCAAACCGACACCCACTATGAAGATGCAGCAGGACCACGAACTAGAAGCCAAACAGCAAGATCACAACTCACCAGCTCAAATCCCCCAGCAACTAAGACTAACCTGAGCACAACCAAGCCCCCACCTGAACAGAACACGCCTCCAACCAATCAAACACGACCAACCCCCCAACCAATCAGAACACAGCCAAACCCCTACCAATGAGAACACACCCCACCCAATCAGAACACAGCCAAGCCCCCACCCAATCAAGTCCCACCCCACTGGCAGTTAAAGGAGGAAGCAGCTGCAATCTCCATTACTCTGAGAAGCACAGAGCCGGAGACAGAAGCCTGAAGATGATGAATGAGACTTCATCGAACAACGTTGCCTCAGATACTTTATTAATCTTATCGCTCGGAGAAAAAACCCTGAACAACCAAAGATCCACATACTAATACCCGCGAGAACCTCAGAAAATATATATATATATATATATATATATATATATATATATATATATATATATATATATATATATATATATATATATATATATATATAACTATTATATCTTTTCTATGTATTATGCTGACATGATTTCTCAGGATGTTTGCAGATACAGATCTAGCTAGGGCTGCTTAATATGTTTGATAGCTGTAAATCCTTAAGCAATGTACTAGATGCTTTACCAAGTGCAGAGTGAGCAGTCAGGGTCTTTTTATAGAGGGTAGTTATTGAGCTAGCATAATTTGCTATGTTGCATCTTTATTTACTCTTGAACGTCTGGTCTTTACAACTACAACTTCATCTGTGACTGTAGTTGGAAGTAATTTGATTCTCCTATAGGTATGAAAGCTCCATACGAAATTATTCATGCAGCCAAATGTAAGGCAGTGCATAAAACATGTTTGTTTTTAAAATTCTAATACCTGTTACAAGCAGACAGTCACTTGAACGAGCTCTCTGGATAGCTTTCCTTTTGTTTCAGGAAAAGGAAATTACAATATTTTTTGTCTTTTGCTCTTTCTCCACATTTCTCTGACTTACTCTGAACTGCTCAAAGAAACATGAAGATGTTATATGGATAAGGCCAAATGTACGTCAAAATTCCAGAGCTTAACAATAATTGTAGTCAATTCTGTGAAAGGTTATGCCTTTAAACAGAACAGCACTATTGGCTATGATAAATTTGCTAAGCTTAGTCTAGTGGAAGCATATATAATATGGTGGATAAAGGAAAGTGACATCTTGAGTTAAAGAGACAGATGTAAAAGCCTGATCTATTGTTCACTCAGAAGGCTTCAAGTTTTTTTTTTTTTTTCAAATGTACATGGTTGATTGCAATATGGAGGGCTAAATATGTGAGGCTGGATTTTGCTCAGTTTCTAATTTTCTAGTTCGTTCTATTCAGTTGTATATGACATTTAATATAACAGTGTTTTTTAAGGGTTCAAGAAAAAAAATCTATGTGTATTTCCATATATGTATTTCTTCTAATATAAATACATTTTCCAAACTATTTGCCATATCATAAATTTCTGCGCTAGTTCAATAATGTGTACATTTTCTTTATCTGTGGTTTTTGTGTGGAAGTTTGCACTATAAATTCCCTATTCTTCTTAAGAGCTTGGATTTTTATTGTTAACAAGATATTTGACTATTATAAATGTGTCTGTTGTTCCTCCTGTAAGCCATCTTTGTTTTGTGCATTCTTTTGTTGGTATTTATGTAAAATAATCACATGGCCTTTTATTTGCATGCAAATTTTAGAAAAATATTACAGTGAATTATAAAATTTGGATCCAGATTATCATCATTTCCTTCACATTATAAGAACAACTTTCATATCATGTAATTTAGTGAAGAAGAAATTATTAATAGCTCCCATAGTTGCTCTATTTATACGGTGTAAACATATTGCATTAGATTTGGTTTTTGCTTTTCCATATTTTCTTGGTTCTATTTAGTTTCTGGTAGTCTCTGATGTAGCATTCACAAGCTCAAATTTTTAAATCTTGTTATCAATCAAATGTAATTGTAATAAAAGTTTTTTAAAAAGATCATTTGCATTATGTGCAAAATATATTTTAGCTTTATTTGGAACATTTTAATTTTCAAGTATTTAGGAAAAAGCAGAAAAATTCACTTGTTCCCAAGTTTCAGTGGAAATACAATTTTATTGATTTATCTTGACATAGTTTGAGTTCATAAATAGAAACAGCACTTTCAAATGATGTCATTCCAGGTCTGGAAAAAACTAGAAACCAATAGGATTTCTGTGTATATGTTCATGGGCCCTTTCTTAGATGCATGGTTGTTGCTTGAATTCCTTGAATTCATATTGAAAGAGCACAATGGCACGTTAGTTCTTGCTCTGAAATAGATTAAACATGGTTCTCTAGCTGTGCATTAATCTTTCACATTTTTAAAAAGTATTTTAGAAAATGCTTGGAATTCTTGAAGCAAGTTGAAATTAGTTAGAGTTGCTTAAGACATTCTGCAAACAATTCAGTCTTAGTCTACAGTCTGATCAACACAAAGAATGGCAAACTCCTGGCTACAGTCACACAATGACTTTCCCACAAATTACAAATCACAACAATGGAAGAACCTTTAAGAAAAATCACTTTTTGCAGTATGTGGATAAAGTCATTATTTTCATATGAAGAGTTTCAGTTTGCACTGGAAGTTGCCAGATTCAATATTTTACTGATTTTGAATGGGTACCATTGTTAAAATACTGAAGTTATACAAAAAGTAAAGTCACTTTATGTGATAGGTATAGCTATGGACAACAAAAATGAATCAAAAGCCGGCCGTCAACACTCCAATTAACAACTAAAAGCCACATACAACCAGGCACCACATAAATATATGTCTAGAACAGTCCATTGTGCATATTCTAGAGAGAGAGAGAGAGAGAGGGAGAGAGAGGGAGGAAGGGAGAGAGAGAGAGAAAGAAGTTCACTGAGGATGGAGATATATGAACCACATTGCATATTTTATGAAACAGAAGTGCTGTTTCACCTGCCAAGATTGTTGTAAAAAATTACCGTGGCTGAAGACATTTTTTCAAGTGTGTGCAATGGTATATCTTATGAAATATCTTGTTTCTTATTTTTGTCATGGAATCATCTTTTTTTTAATAGCCTTCCTACACTCTGTCAATAAAGCTGTTCTATGTTTCTACTTTGTAGTTCCTATATCTTAGAAATTGAAGTCATGTTGAATATTTTTTTCTGCTTTTATTAGATTGAAGGTGGCATATGAATAAAGTATCTTATATTGCAACCCTATTTTTTCCACCCCCATTACTCTACTTCTTTCTGATGTGGAATATTTCACACTACAAGTGGACCTTAATTTTCATTTTAGGTTTTCAGTTTGATTTTTATTTTATTTTTTTGAAAATCTGAACCCAGTATCACTGGCCTTTCAGGATATCATTACCTACTTCTTTGCCACCAAGGGGAAGTAGAGAGTAAACTGAGAGTGAAAATGTTACTCTGCCCTATCTTATCTAAGAGATTTATTTATTTATTTATTTATTTGATTTGTCAATCGCTTACAAGATAATAGGCATAAGTAAAAACATAGTTGTGAATACATGAGATGAATACATATAAGAAAAATAAAGAAACAATAGGACAGGGACCGTAGGCATGTTGGTGCGCTTATGCATGCCCCTGATTATGCATCACAAAACCTGAACTCACTTCCTTCTGTCCTTTCTCCCAGGAATACACATACAGAACACACATTGTTTTATCCTTCTTCTAGTAGATGAAGTGAACAAGGCTTTGCCTATTTCTATAATATATTTCATATATTTCATTCAGGAGCTGCCACAAAGAAGAAGGAGTCAAGCTATTCTCCAGAGCACCTGAGGGCAAAACAAGAAGCAATGGGTGGAAACTAATAAAGGAGAGAAGCAACCTAGAACTAAGAAGAAATTTCCCGACAGTTAGAACAGTTAATCAGTGGAACAAGTTGCCTCCAGAAGTTGTAAATGCTCCAACACTGGAAGTTTTTTTAAAAGAGTTTGGATAATCATTTGTCTGAAATGTACAGGGTTTCCTGCTTAAGCAAGGGATTGGACTAGACCTCCAAAGTCCCTTCCAACTGTTATTCTATTCTATATAAATAAGTTTTGATACAGTCATAATGCCCGCTTTACAAATTCTTGATCAGATTAAATTCCTGACCTAATAAATGCACATACAGAAAACTTCAATCTCCAACAGATATTTCAATGAAGCAACAAACTTGTTCTTATTAAAGCTAATAATATTCTGTGGGAGAACACAGAAGGAAGGAAGATCTTGGAAATATTTATAGCCATCTTTGAAGATCCCATTGTAGTGTTGATCCTGAGCGCTTTACATTTTTCTTCTTATGAGACAACCAATGAGAAAATGATCACCATGTGAATGTCTTGAGAAACATATGAAAACTAAGTGAAGAAAGTGGAAGGACACTTTTAGTGATTACTTAAGTATTTTTTAGTGCTCTGAAATGGCTTTTCATTGCCGAGCATACATCTGGAAGAAAAGCAGGATCCCTAGCAAGCTTCTATCCCTCTAAGAGTGTTGTTGTCTTTTGCCATCATTATCTACTCCAGGAAAAAGAAAACAAAAGTGAACTGTTCTGCTTATTTATTGACTTAATGTAATGCTTACAGTTTGAAATTTAAGAAATTAATTGATAACTTATAGTAAGGAAAACCGAGTAAGGCTCTTGGCAATATTGTATAATATTATTCATTTTATTAGATGCATAAAATATAGTTCTGAGGATGCATATGCAGAGCAAACTTGAGAATTTGGGAGGGGGGATATTTGTAAAAGGAGAATGAGTGAAAATTCCTATTGATCAAAACATACATTGGGTAGGAGACAGACATATTTGCCCTGAAAAGCAAACATTTGTAGTGTGTTTGGGAAATTTAACCTATTGCTGACCATTTATCGTGGTTTAAAGTATGCCAGAGAATTCATGGTTAAGTATACTGTTTCTGTTTTCAAAATTATGGCCATTTATTTGGTGGCATAGAAATTAGCCAGATTGTCCAATAAGAAGATTATGTAACAAGAAGATTGTGCTAAATGGAACAGGAAGAAGTATGTTTTTTTGCAAGTGACATTATTTGTTGTGCTGTGAGCCACCCAGAGCCAATATGAAGTTGGGCACCATCCAAATTAAATAAATTCATGAAGGAAAATAGACACATAAGTGGAATTCTTTTTGTTTTTCTGCTGGCTCTATTTTTCAGTAGACATTGTCTCGTAAATTCCTGTGATCCTGAAAGATTATAATAGTACTTTGAGAATGGTATAATTTTATGCATTAATTGGGTGGGTGTGAGACAGCAATATGAATTGACATAATATCCTAGAACGTAGTTGTTAATGATGGATCTTGTAGAGTATAAATATGGGTAATAGACAGCTTGTTTCCTATGTAAAGTGATGCTTATACTATTGTATAGTTTCTTAATAACATCCAGAGAGTACAAGATAATTAAAGGATAAACATTATTTAAGTCTTTAAAGAAATTTGTGAGAGTGTTTTAATCTATGAGTCCATATAATAAAGATGTCATCCGTACATTTAAGCCTTAGATGAAAATTTTAGGGACAAATGATGAAGTAACAGTTGTAAGTCATCCATATGTAAGTATACTGTTTTGCCATTTTTATACCCACTATTATAATTTTTTCATATGATTGAAAAAAGTTATAGTTTTGCAGATTAAGTTATTTTTGTACAGCACACTTTGAGGCCTTCACTGTACTTAATTTGATGTTCTAGTTATTTCAGAAGAAATAAACTCTTACATATTTCCAAACACTGGTTCACAAAAATATTGCTTAATTACTAAGTATAAGAAGAACACAACAAAAATTGAAATGAAAATCTGAGGAGAAAAATGGAAATTAAAGTGGTGGCATGTATTATTAATGCACAATTGAAACCTTTGTGTATTCCCGTTTCATAAGGTTGTCTACTTTTCAATGCCTGTGACAGGATGGCTGTTGAAGTTGCCTATGCTCTTCATTCCATATCCAGTTTCCCTGGTATAAACCTTTATCTTTCTATTACATTGTTTTTCAAACTTGGCAACTTTAATATGTGTGGCCTTCAATTTACAGAATTTCTAGCCAGTGTTGCTGGGAAATTAAAGGCCACACATCTTAAATTTGTCAAGTTTGAAAAAACTCTATAATAGAAGATAAGGGAAAATCTGGATCCTTTTAAATAGTGTTGTGTCTATCCTGAACTGAAAGAGTAATTGTCTATTTACCGATCAATGAATAAAGTGCCAGTGGTAAACAAAGATGACCAAATGATGGAATGATTGAGCAAGAGAGAGTAGATCCTTTATTCCTTCTTCTGTCCTTCTCATTACATCTAGTAAAGGTATCTTCCTGATTGGGGAGGAGGTGGTGGTCAGATAAAAGGAGGAGAAAGCATAGAAAAATTGTCCAGAAATCAGAATAAAATGAGAATGAAAATGAGAAATGAAGGCAAAGAGTGAAAAATCATACTATTATAGAAATAAGATTTATAGGAATAGAATGATAGAAACTTCAATAAAAGTTTTAAAGAAAAGATTGGATAACAATAGCCTAAGGACTCCTGCTTCAGGTTAGACTAGAAAACCTCCAACCTCCACCTTCCAGTGCTATGATTCTATGAAAGAGTGAATAAATGTTGCATAGAATAAGATCTTGGTGGATTGATAATAAAATACTGGTCTACAAGGACTGGAGGAATATATTAGTCTTATTAATTTGTAGGCATGTACAATCGTAGAGTTGGAAATGGGACTTCAGTTTAATTTTAAGTCTTTATTTTTATTTAATTATTTATTGGATTAATATCTTGTCTTTCTTGTAGATACTCAAGCCAAATAACATTGTGGGAGCTTCATCACTGGAAACTTTCATGGAGAGACTGGACTCCCATTTGTCAGAAATGGTGTAGAGTCTCCTGCTTGGTGGGAGGTTTGACTAGAAGACCTACAAGGTCCCTTCCAACTCTGTTAATTGGTTAAATTTGTTAAAAAACAAATAAAAATGGAAACCGAAACAAAAAATTTCTAGCGAAGTTCCTATCCTTGCTATGGAGGGTGAAAAACAAAGGATGAAGTATAATCTTATAATAACTATTAAAAAAAACCCAAACAAAAAGGGCGGGGCACAAGCAGAGTGGTTTTATAAACCTCCCTTCTTGGTTATGGGCGCTACCCTTTCCATCAGCTCCACCCACCGTTGGTATGTGAAGTGACCCTTAAGACATTGTCCTTGTGAAAAATGCAGACTTGATAGGAAAAGAACATGCCTGTCCCTGCTTCATCTAATGAAAGGCATGCAGGGCACAGATCAGCAAGACATTTTATCTGCTGCTCTGGTGGCATTGCCCAGCAGGACACCCTTGGAGGCTTTCCAGGCCAGAGCCTCACATAGCAATAGGTTGCTTGCAGTTGGTCCTTGGGAATATATTTTAAGCTTGCTGTGGAGTGGATCTTGTTTGTTGTAGTTAGTAAGGTTCTAACTGATATCCCAACCACATGATGCCGTTCTTTGAGAGTGGAGCCAAAAACCTCAAAGAAGGTGGTTTTTTTCCCACTTAAAATTAACAAGGGATTTGACTCTCACTAGTCTGCAATAACAATGCATATTTGTGAATAATGTTTGGGTTGAAGGACAATAACTCCTGTTAGATCACAGACTGAAGAATAAGATGCAATGCTCTAAAGGTGAATGAACCTCTGAATTAAATATCTGTGTTTGCTTGATACTGACATGCCTTGATCCTTCCTCAAATAGATTAGTGCAGTGGGGCTGCTTTTGAAGCTCATTCACAAGTTTTATCTTTTTCCAACTGCTATGGCAAGCAGTACAGGTAGTCCTCAACTTATGACCACAATTGAACCCAAAATTTATGTCCCTAAGTGAGAAATTTGTTAAGTGAGTTTTGTCCCATTTTACGACTGTTCTCACCATATTTGTTAAGTGAATCATTGCAATTCTTAAATTAGTGACATGGTTGTTAAGTCAAACTGGTTTCCCCATTGACTTTGCTTGTCAGAAGGTCTCAAGGGGGGGGGGAGGGTCATATCACTCCGGGATATTGCAACAGTCCTAAATGTGACTCAGCTGTCAAGCATCCAAATGTAAATCACATAGCCATGGGGATGCTGCAAGAGTTGTAAGTGTGAACAATGGTCATAAGTCGCTTTTCTCTGTGCTGTGGTAACTTTGAATGGTCACTAAATGAACTGTTGTAAGGCAAGGACTACCTGTAAAGCTGTAGTATACCCATGCTACACCACTGTTTTATGAGTTGCACTGGTTCCCAGTAGCTTTTGGATGCAATTTGAGAGGCTAGTTGCCTCAGCTATACATGGCAGGAGCACATCTGTCCAATTGTTTATGCCTGGCCCTTCAGATCTGATACAGTGGGCATGCTCTAGCTTCCTTCTATTGAAAAGTGTCATCTGTGCACCTTCTACTATTGTAGCATCTGTCCTTTGGAACATCATATCCCATAAGATTAATTTGACCCTGATCCTACGATCATTTTGTAATTGAGGATCTGGATGTTCTTCCTGGAATGGGCTTCGTTGAGCCTATATGGTATTTTTGACATGACTATGGTTATGTGGTTGGAGTTTGATTATCCTTCAGTGCCATTGTGTTTACTTTTTATTATTTGTTTGTCCTGTTGATTTTTAATCATGTATTTGCCAGCCAAAAGTTATGATTGCAAGCTGGGCAGCAATATGAATTGAACAAACATAGGCGTGCATAAGCACACAATTGTGCCTACCACCCCTGTCCTATTGCTCCCAATTACTTGTGCCTATTTCATGTATTTATACTTATGTTTATTCTTATTTCTATTATATTGTAAGCATTTGACAAATAAAAACAAACAAACAAACAGGCACCCTTATGATCAATTGAATTCAATCACCTTATTTCTGAGAAAATAGGCACTGGACTACAGTATAACGATTAAAACCCATTTTTCAACTAACTTTATTCTACACCACTATATTTTCTCAATGTTTTTCCCCATCATGCAATCAATAGCGCACTGAACAAAAATGCACAGAAACCCTTGGATATTGAAATAACTCTTAGGGTTATATTTTAACCAATTTATTTCATTTCTTTAAATGAAAAGCAGAGTTCCATCTGATCATTTTCATATTAAGAAAACATTATTTCCTCTTCTGTAGTGGTCTCTGAGGCAACTGCCTCTTCTACCACCCCATAAAAAATTCCTGGTTCCCACCCATGAAGTGCCTGCGTAGAATAAAGATTCTATACCATGATAATTTAACCTTGAGGTAGAAGGTCATTTTTTTTAGGATGATTGAATTAAGACAGTGATGAAACAGAAGAATGTGAAGAATCAATAATTTTCTCCAGGAAATTATTTTTGCCTTCAATTTATATATTATGGATACAAAGATATGCACCTATCTTATTGTATACATTATTGTATATATTGTTGTATACATTTCTCCTTATTGCTCCTTTATGGATAAGCAATTCTAATGGTTTTGTATCGTAATTTTAATCTGATTTTTTTTCTACTTAAAAATGTTTTCCCCCCCACAGAGACAGTTTTATTATAATGATACAGTGAATGGCACAAATAGTACTCCAAAGGTATGTACATTTTCAGGGTTTTTTTGCTTAGGCATGTATTTCATTTCAATACTGTATTAGGCCTCTCTGTCATAACAGATTTAAAGCAAATCCTCCGTGCGTGAGGAAGCATGATTGCAACAGTAATTATTCCAAAACAGCAGTTCTGTTCCTGTGATTTGGAGGGTGTTTTCAAATTCCTGTATAACACAGGTTTTATAAAAAGTAAACAAAAAAACTAGAAGTCTTTTTGACACATTTCTTTGAAAAGATCTATCTATATTAATTTCAGTTATCTTTTCATATGGGTATTTTTAAGTTCTTAGATTTTTACTTTGATAAAACTAAACATTGAAAGTGAGATTTCAAGTAAGATTATGTAAGTACTGAATGGAGATGTTTGTGGAATTCGATTATTTTTGGAAAGTAATCTACAATACTCATTATGGCCCCGTTAAGTAGACAACTACTGTAATAGGATTTGCTTCAGGAATGTACAGTAAGATTTTTGTCTGAATAGTACAAGAAGGCTTTTTAATATACAGCTTTTAATGAATCTCCTAACACAAATTATACAGGAAACACATTTTTTTTTCACCCATAGTGATGTCTTTAATAGATGACCTAGGCATATTGATCTGTGTACAAAGGGGTAATTCTATACCTTGGCGTTTTATGAGTTGAATGGAAAACTGACTTTCATTATTGATAATTTGGAGCAAAGCAGAGCAAGAATTTTCTGCATGAAAGCATGTGCTTTGCCATTGAGCTGTAATCTGCAATGGTATTGTCTGAACATGAATGTGTCCCACTGCTGGTATTCATTCTTTCCCTTTGGGAATTAATTTTATTTTGATCAAAGGGGGGCTCTTAAGAAAATAGAAAAACAGGGAAGAGCAAACAGCCAGTTTACAGATAGATAACAGATAATCAGAGTTGGAAAGGACCTTGTAGTTCACCTAGTCCAACCCCCCACCCAAGCAGGATACCCTACACTGTTTCTGACAAATGGCAGTCCAATCTCTTCTTGAGAGTCTCAAATGATGGCGCTCCCACAGCTTCCGAGGGCAAGCTGTTCCATTGGTTGATTGTTCTCACTATCAGAAATTTTCTCCTTATTTCCAGGTTAAATCTTTCCTTGTTCAGTTTCTATCGATTATTCCTTGTCTGGACTACAGGTGCTTTAGAAAATAGTTTGACCCCTTCCTCCCTGTGGCAGCCCCTCAAATATTGGAAGACTGCTATCATGTCTCCCCTGGTCCTTCTCTTTACTAGACTAGCTAAGCCCAGTTCCTGCAACTGTTCATTGTATGTTTTAGCCTCCAGTCCCCTAATCATCCTGGTTGCTCTTCTCTGTACTTTTTCTAGAGTCTCAACATTTTTTTTATAATGTGGTGAACAAAACTGGATACAGTACTCTAGGTGTGGTCTTACTAAGGCTTTATAGAGTGGTATTAGCACTTCCTTTGATCTTGATTGTATCCCTCTGTTAATACAATTTAGGATTGCATTAGTTTTTTTGGCTGCTGCTGCACACTGCTGGCTCATATTTAGCTGGTTGTCCACTAGGACTCCAAGATCCCTCTCACAGTTACTGTTATTGAGCCTGGTTTCACCCAGTCTATATTTGTACTTTGGTTTTCCTTGCCTAAGTGTAGGACTTTACTTTTCTTTACACTGAATTTCATTTTGTTAGATACAGCCCAGTGTTCTAGTCTGTCAAGATCCATCTGGATCTTGAGCCTATCTTCTTGGGTGTTAGCTATTCCTGCCAGCTTAGTATCATCTGCAAATTTGGTAAGTTCCCTTTCTATTCCCTCATCTAAGTTGTTAAAGAAAATATTGAAGAGTACATGGCCTAAGACGGAACCCCACTGCTTACTTCCTTCCATGTAGATTTAGACCCATTAAGGACTATTCATTGAGTACAGTTTGCCAGCCAGTTGCAAGTCCATCTAGTGGTGGTGGTATCTATTCCATTTTTTTCTAGCTTACTAAGAAGTAGGTTGTGGTCTACTTTGTTGAATGCCTTGCTGAAATCTAAATATATTATGTCCACAGGATTGTGGTGTAGGAGTTTACAAAGATGGTGGGCCATCCCCCCCACTCTTTTTAGATTGTTTTTATGACACTTTTTAAATAACTAAAGATAGGGAAGATAACAATAATCCTTCCTATTTTTTCCACAAGCAAATGTGTGAGATAGGTTGGGCTGACAGAGGGTGACTGGCCTGAAGTCCCCCAGATCGAGGGCCTCCAACCTTGGCAACTTTAAGACTTGTGTACTTCAATTCTCAGAATTTCTCCACCAGAAAAGCTGGCTGAGGAATTCTGGGTGTTGAAGTCCACAGGTCTTAAAGTTACCAAGGTTGGAGATCCCTGCCCCAGATGACTTTCATGCTTAAGACAGGACTAGAATTCACATTCTCCTGGTTTTTAGACCAACATCTTAACCATTATAATGAGCTGGCTCTGTCTTTTAATTTTTTTTTAAAGCTGTGTCTTATGGGTTAACAGTAAAGATTTACACTCACTATCTTTTATCAAACTTCACTGGCTTTTCTTATTAAATACTATTACACACACACACACACACACACACACACACACACAAACACAATGCCACAATGAACATATATTTGTTTCTTGGTCCCTGTTGGTATTTACAGTTTAATATTTCTTAGTTTGTGGCTTTAAATGCTTTTTTATTATGTGTGTGTTTGCTATGCCAGACAGCAGAAAAATGTCCTTTCAAGCCATTTTCTCTGCATAGAGCTTGCATGATTTCCAGTTGCACTGTATACATTAGCAGTGATAAGGGCATCCCCTAATCTCCAGGGTCATCTCTTCCTACAGTAGTAAAATAACTTTAGCATGTGTAAAGTACCTTGAGTTATTTCATACAAAGAAAAGACTGACAGTCACATATAGAGTGTATATGGAGGGTGGAAAGAGAGGGAGAGAGAGGCGGGGAGAAAGGTGAGGCTTAAATTGCTAGTTTGGGAAAGGCACAAAATAGTATTTAAACATTTTGAAGATTTAGAAATTCCAAAAGATAAGAAAAGCCGCAGGTTTTTGTACGGAGAAAAATACAAACGTGTGTAAAAATGCAATGGAAAACAGGCTTAGATTTTGTTTTGTAAGCCCTGCCTGCATGATTTAAAAAATTACAAAGTTGGTTCTTTGTTCTATCAATAAATATTTCTAATAATATGTCTAAAACTGTGCAGGACTCTTCAAGGGAGACGTTGTTTCCCTCTTTTGATATGGAGTGGGAGATAGTTATACATGAATCAGGAAAATAATTTTCAAGAATGTGGGCATTTTGTCATTCTGTGCTTGCAACATAAGTTTCCATTACACAAAAAGAATTTGTGTGATCTGCTAATAAGTGCCAACCGATTGTAATAAACATATTTTTGGGTTTTTTATTTGCAGCATGTGAGAAAATTTTAAGACAAAAGCAAGGAAAAAATACAAATCTGGAGTAAATTTTCAACACTCATTGTGGCTTTTGCTAAGAAAACAGACTCTCAATATAAACAACATCTACTTTTTTTTTTTTGCAGTGCCTTTCTAAACAAGAGTAAATGACTTGGATTTTTTAATCTTCCTGTCTTGCTTCAGTTTTTGCAGAATGCAGGGTTTCCACTGAATACATGGCACAGAAGTTCTGCTATCTTTGCCTCTAGCAGGCTTTCCAAATGTAGATGACTGTGAAATGCACTTTCATTCTCTGGTCTGGTGCTTTAACTTTAGTCTGACTTTAATAGGCTGGGATGATTTCAGCTTATAAATCTTCAACTGGAGGATAAAGTTCAAGTAGATAAAATCAAACAGATGTTGGTGGGAGGATTTCTCCATTACCCATAAAAGTGCTATCATCAAAGCCTGGAATCATTTGTTTTGAATTATTACATTGTTATCAAAAGGACTGTAGCAGTCTGCTTGTTGAGAAATTGGATCTGTTTATCTGAAAACAGAACCAAGATGCCATTCTAAGACATTCCTGGGAAAGTGTGGTTTAGCTGATAGTTGACACGGTAGGATAGCTGTGAGGCACATTGATTGACAGCTGTCAACCAATCTGGCAAGTCTGCTGTTAGAAAATGAGATGTGTAGTGTTTGAAAATTTCTTTTCTTTTTTCTTTTTCTTTTCTTTTTTTCCAGCTTAACATGCAGGGACCAAAAATATTCTTAAATTAAGATTTTCGTATTTTGAAGATGGCCCAGAAGTTTTAAATAGCAACTAATGAAATCAATTACTTATCGTATAACATAGAATTATGCAGAATGAAGCATGCTGCTCTAGTTACCTATTTGCTTCTTGGTCCCTTTTCATCAATTTGTGCTGTGAAATGTTCAGTGTGGTTATAGAAGAATTACATTATGCAACAATTAATGTCAATGGAATTTCTATTTATAATGGTTTCATTGTACAATAATACAGTCCTCTTGGCATTTAATTAAACTACTGTATTTTTCCTTTTTAATGTGTGCATACCGTTAAATTGGGTTATATTAATCAGATTATTTTTGTATTTTAGTTATATTTTTATGATTTATTCTTAGTGTCTCAAGGGACGCAGTGGCTCAGTGCCTAAAATGCTGAGCTTGTTGATCAGAAAGGTCAGCAGTTCGGTGGTTTGAATACCTAGCGTTGTGTAACAGAGTGAGCTCCCGTTACTTGTCCCAGCTTCTGCCAAGCTAGCAGTTCAAAAGCATGTAAAAAATGCAAGTAGAAAAATAGGGACCACTTTGGTGGGAAAGTTACAGTGTTCCGTATGCCTTTGGCATTGAATCATGCTGGCCACATGACCACAGAGATGTCTTGAGAGAACGCTGGCTCTTCAGCTTTGTAACGGAGATGAGCATCACCCCCTAGAACCGGAAACGACTAGCACGTATGTGCTAGGGGAATATTTAATTTTATTCATAGTGTCTTATTGTACACACTCTTATTTAATAATCTGGTGATATTTATTATGTACTAGGATTAGATCATTGAGGACAAAGGGAAATTAAAATATTTAAAATATTGTCTGATATAATGTCCATTTAAATAGAAACCAACTGAATGTGTGCATATTGGAGATATGTTTTAATTTTCTCAAGCTGCTCCTATCAGTTTCTCTAGAGTTATAATATAAAGCTTGTACATAAGTGTGATATCATATATATGAGCAGATGTAAGATCAATACAATACCCATGTACAATATTGACTAGGTGTTTCAATACTTTAACACCCTAGAAAAGAAACAAAGTTAATAAAGTTAACAACTATCTGCAATATTCTTTATCCTGCCTGGAACAAAAGCTGTATTATGATACTTCCCATTACTATTCAATTTTTTTTAATTTAAGTTTTTATTGGTTTTTAAAAACAAACATAAACAAACAAAACATAAAAACATCAAGCCATCTTCCATATATATATATATATATATATATATATATATACATACAGTATGCCAGTTGGTTTACAAATTTTTTTGTGCTTCCATTTCGTAGCCTTCAATTACAATTACATTGCATATAATCTCATATTTTTAACCAAATATTAAATACATTAATATCATTATTAATCAATCATTTGACTATACTTTTATTCATTCATGTTTTACAAGATAATCATAATTTACTTAGTTTGTTTTATAACAGTTCATATTATCATCCCAAATCTATCCTAAAATCATTTTGTAGATATAATAAGAAAGAAGTATATCTTTATATATTTATTATTTTCTAAAAGTCTACATATTTCATTACTGTATTTTATTGTCTAACCATTGATAGAATAAATCCAAATTTTATAAAATTGTTTATCATCTTGTTCTCTGATTTCAAATGTTAATCTACTCATTTCAGCACATTCCAATATTTTTTTAATGATTTCCTCCTGTTCTGGTATTTTCTCATTTTTCCAGTTTTTGGAAAATACAATCCTAGCCGCTGTTAATACATTTACAATCGGGTATTTCAAGTCTTTACTATATATTTCAGGTAAAATTCCCAATAAAAATATCTCTGGTTTCAAGTCTATATATTTTTTTATCATTTTTTCCAACCACGTGTGGATTTTAGGCCAGTATTTTTTAGCATCCGCACAAGTCCACCACATATGGTAATATGAGCCAGGTGTCTGATGACATTTCCAACATTTTTTGGATTTATTCTTGAACATTCTTGCTATTCTTGTCAGGGGAAAATGCCACCTGTAAAACATCTTATACAAATTTTCTTTATATGCTGTTGACATTGTCATTTTATAATTTTGAGACCACAATTTTTGCCATTTCTCTAAAATTCTCCAAAATTCTCTAAAATTCTCCAAAATTCTTCCCCGAAGCAATCATAGTTTCTCTAACTTGTTCTTCTAATTTAATTTCTATTAAAAATCCATACAATTTTATAATCACCTTTTCATCAGTACCGTCAAAATCTTATCTAAATCAGTCAATTTATCATAGAAACTTTCTGTTTTAGAATCTTTATCATACTTTGAATGTATTTGCGCATATGAAAACCAATTCATCTTTATACCTTGTTCCTCTAGTTTTTGTATAGATTTGAGTTCACCCTTTTCATTCAATATTTCACCATATCTAAATATTTGTTCCTTTTTGTATATTATAGGATAAGAAAATGCTTCAATAGTCGATAGCCAGACTGGAATTTTCAAATAACATTGTCTTTTAATCTTGTCCCAGTTTAACCACAAAGACTCCCATATATAATGTCTTCTAAAATACCCCTGTGTTTTAGTTCCTTTATACCATAAAAAAGCCTGCCACCCCAACAACAGATCATGTCCTTCTAACATCAACAATCTAGTATTTCTTAATATTATCCATTCCTTAACCCACATCAGATTTGTAGCTTGGTAATACAACTCCCAATTAGGCAAACCAAATCCTCCTCTTATTCTAGCATCTTGCCAAAGTTTTAATTTTATTCTCGCTTTCTTACCTTGCCATATATATTTCAATACAATTTTATTTAAATCTTCAAAGAAGTCTTTTCCAAGCCTAATTGGAATTGTTTGAAACAAATATAAAATTCTGGGTAATATATTCATCTTGATTGTTGAAATTCCCCCTATTAGTGACAGTTGTATATTTTCCCATTTTGCCAGATCTAGCGCTCTCTGCTGTTTAAGTTTGACATAATTATTCTCTTTTAGTGTACTACATCTTGCCATCAAATATATCAAATTAATCTTATTTGTGACCTGAATTTTCAATAGGTCTGCCAGTTCTTCCTTTTGTCTTAATAGCATATTCTTTGTCAAGATCTTTGTCTTATCTTTATTTATTTTCAAACCAGCCACCTTTCCATATGTCTATATCTTTTCTATCAATTTTGGTGCTGTTTCTCGAAGGTCTTCTAAGATGAAAACCAGATCATCTGCAAATGCTTGCAGCTTAAATTCTTCCTTTTTGATTTTCATTCCTTTTATATTCTTGTCATCTCTAATATTTCTGTTTAGCACTTCCAAAGTTAACACAAACAACAAAGGTGATAGTGGGCACCCTTGTCTTGTTCCTTTTCTTATACTGATAGAGCCTGTCAGTTCTCCCTCTACCTTTGCTGTTTGCTTATAGTATATAGCTTCTATTGCTTGAATATATTTTCTAGCAAAGCCCATCTGTTCCAGCAGTAATAACATGAATTGCCAATTCACATTATCAAATGCCTTCTGTGCATCTAGAAATATCAGAGCCATTTGTTTTTCAGGATGTGCCTCATAGTATTCCAAGGTGTCCAAGATTACTCTCATATTATCTTTAATTTGTCTCTTTGGCAGAAATCCATTTTGATCAGGATGAATAAAATTATTTAGATATTTTGTAAGTCTTTCTGCCAATATTGAAGCAAAGATTTTATAATCTGCATTTAGTAGAGAAATAGTTCTATTGTTCTTAATTTGTAATGGATCGGCCTCCTCTTTTGGAATAAGTTTAATATAGGCTTCTGACCATGATTTAGGTATCTTCTTCTTTAACTTAACTTCATTCATAACTTCTAGCAATGGAAGATTCAACAATTCATGTAATGTTTTATAAAATTCTGGAAGTCCATCTGGGCCTGGTGCCTTTCCATTAGTTTGCTTCTTGAGTGCTTCAGTTAACTCCATCATCGTTATATTGCTCTCTAACATTGTTTCAATCTCTTTAGGTGTCTGGGGTAACTTAGCATTCTGTAGGTACTTTTTAACTCTTACCTCATCAATATTCTCTTGTGTGTATAGTTTCCCATAATAGTCTCGAATGATTTCCTTCTTCTCTTTACCACCATAGCAAACTTGGCCTTGATCATCTATTAATTGCAATATTTTCCTTGATTCTTTCTCCTTTCTCAATTTATATGCTAACCATCTACCTGGTTTATTTGCATCTTCAAAGTAGTTCTGTTTAGCACCTCTAATTTTTTGTGCTAATTCTTCTTTTTCTATTTGACCCACTTTATGTTTGCTTATATCCATTTTTAACTTAATGTCCTTTTTCTGTGGCATTTTCTGTAGCTCTTTCTCAAGTCCTTTATACTCATCTTCTAATGCCTTAGAGGCTAATCTTTTCATGGTATTTCTTTTCCTTGTATAGTCTATTATCAAGCCTCTGGCATATGCCTTCATTGTATCCCATACATTCTGAATTGATGTATCTTCTTTTTTCTTTTCTCTAAAGAAAAAAGCCCATTCTTTCTCCATCCACTGTGTGAAGTCTTTTTCCTTTAAAACAGTTTTATTTAACGTCCATCTAGATCTTCTTTTTTGTCCTTTGCATTTAATTGTCATTGGATTGTGATCTGCCCAAGTACTTGTTTCAATATTTATTTCTTGAATATTAGTTATTAATTCTGTTGACATCCATATCATATCTATTCTGGACCATGATGAATGTCTATTTGAATAGAAGATGTATTGTTTAGTTTTAGCATTTCTTTCTCTCCATGTATCTTTTAAGTTTATTTCATCTACCATTTAAAAAAAAGATTTAGGGAGAGTCTTTCTGTTTTGGTTTATTGTTTTCTGTGCTGTATAGTCCAATTTATTATCTACAATTCCATTAAAGTCTCCCATCATAACTATATTAGCATAGTCCAGTTTAATTATTTTCATATGTAATTTTTTGTAGAATTCTTCTTGTTTGTCATTCGGGGCATAGATTGCAATCAGGAGTGTTTTTGTGTTTTTGTCCATTATTTCCACCATTAGTATTCTTCTGCCATCATCGGTATAAACTAATTTTGCTGGGATGGTCTCTTTACTATATAAAACCACTCCTCTTTTCTTACATTGCGTCAAGGAAGTAAATATTTTCCCTAGTTTTAGCTGTATCAACAATTGTTCATATTGTTTTTTAATATGTACTTCTTGTAGACAAATTATATCAAATTTTAATTTCTCTAATTTATGAAAGGTTTTCCTTCTTTTAATGGCTGAATTAAGTCCATTTATATTAATTGTAATCACTTTTTTCTCTTCCATGGTTATATTTTGTAGTTAGGTTTAGCAGCTCTTGTAGATCTTGGTTCATGTTGTTCTTGGGCTTCCACCTTTCCACCTGCTGCACCTTCTTCTTTTTCAATTGCCATTTGGCAGTCCTCTTGGAATTCAATTAGTGAGATTTCTTTTTCTGCCTCTTCTTCTTTCCCTCCAAAAAATTATATATAAAATAATTCCGCTTTCTCAACTGAGTCAATTCTATGTCTCTTTTCTTGCCATGTGAACATTAAATCTTCTGGAATCAGCCATCTATAATTTCTTATCGCATATCTTGTGAAAACTCGATAAACCTCATCTATTCCATCCATCATCTTCTCTTGAGTGATTTATTTTATTTTATTTTATTTGTCAATTGTTTACAAGATAATAAGTATAAGTGTATACATAGTTATGAATACATGAAATGGGTACATATAAGTAAAATAAAAGAAAAATAAAAGAAACAATAGGACAGGGATGGTAGGCACGTTGGTGAGCTTATGCACGCCCCCTAGAGACCTCTTAGGAAAGGGGTGAGGTCAATAGTAGACAGTCTAAGGTTAAAGTTTTTGGGGTTTGGGGAAGAAACTACAGAGTCGGGTAGAGTATTCCAGACATCGATCACTCTGTTTCCAAAGCTTCAGCCAGTATTTCTATTATTATCTCAGCTAAGTTTTGTCCTTTTTCTTCCTCTACGGTTTGGAATCTAAGATAGAATTCTGATCTATCCATCTCCCATCTCAACATACCACTTTTATCTTGTTCAATCACCATTAATCTATTATCAATATCTCCAATCTTCTTGTCTCTTTGTTTATCTTCTTCTTCAATTTTTGGGAGTCTCTCATCATACTTCAACATCATTTGTTGGATGTTCTCCACTTTTTCATCGGTTTTCCCTGTTCTTTGTTCAACATTCTGTTCTTTGTTCAATGTTCTCTATTCTCTTTTCAATATTCTATGATCTTCTCTCTTCTCCAAAAACTTATCACCTTTCCCCCCCCTAGGTTTCAACACCAGACTCCAGCTGTTGATAGAAACCCAGAAGAGCACCTGCAATAATACTCTCCCATGCTCTTCCCTCTATCTTATTAAACAGGCAGTGTCTTTGAAAAAAAGTCTCAATTCTTTCTCAGCTTTGTCTGGTCAAAGGAAAAGTAGAGTATTTCCAAGCCTCTAGTTGGCAGTGTTACAAAGTTCTTTAGCTTTCACTTTCCTTTTCTGGCAGAGTATAATAAGAATTGGTTAAAAAAGGAAGATTTTTTTTTTAAAAAAAAGACTAAAAGGGAGTCTCTGACTTAATATATTATAAAATCAAAAAGGGGAAAGAAAAGAGTAGATTAAAAAAAAAGGAAAAAAACAGTCCAGTTTCGAAATATAGGATCATCTGCAATAAGAAAATAAAAATAAAAATATTACTTTGACATTCCTGTTTAAAATTGCTGCTTATTCACTGCTATCAAAAAACTTTTACAGATTCTTTCTTTCCCTTAGGGTGTCCTCTCAAATCTTTAAATGAAGAAAAGTTCTCACCAAACCGGCACATTTTCTCTTTCGTTCTCTTTCGTTTCGGAGCTGTCCCAACTTCAGCAGCTTTAATGGCTGCCTCTTTGCCGCTGGCAAAAAGAGCTTCTCCTGATCTACCAGGGACTTTGCGATATCCCTGGGATCGACAGGATGCTCTCTTTACATTCATCGTCTCTTCGGGACAGTTTAGATCCACTTGGACCATCCAGGAGCAAAGATATCGGCAGAGATCTCAGACCTCCAAGATCGCATGCCATATCGTCGCAATGCCAGTGATGCCTCCCCATTACTATTCAATTTTTGTGTTGCTGATCTAACTCCAAATCACTTTAAGATCCTTTGAAAATAAATGTATCTTCATAGCTACTTAGTTCTTGCTAGATCTAGCTTTAAAGCTGCAGTACTTTGGCCCCAACCTTCCAGAAGACCATTTGATGGCAACAAAAGATTGAGTATTCTTCAATTCTTTCCCACCACCTACTGTTAACCTAAGAGTATATGCATTTTTCTACCCAGATTGAATAGCCTACTGATATTCATTTTCTGCATATATGTAAAGAGAATTAGTATATATTGTGTCAAGTTAAACATTTTAACAAAGTTTTTTCTGGTTAAAATGTTTAACTTGACACAATATACATTCAGCTAAAGTTTAGGCCACAATCCGTTAAAGGAATGTAGGAATGTTGTGCACTTACATGCAATACACAATTTGGGTATGTGAAACCTTAGAGCTAAACAAGATCCAGTTACGAACATAAAGAAATAGATCTCTATTGTTTAAAAACTTCTGCAGTTAGCTTTATCATGGTACGGAAGGGCCAGGGAGAGCCAAATGACTAAAGAGTAAGGGGAGTTTTTTTTTTATTACGTGTGTATCAGTATGTATTTTGTGTGTGTGTGTGTGTGTGTGTGTGCGTGTGTGTTTATCTCACTCCAACATGTTTTCTTCGATTGGAAAGCATATAGAGACAGAGACTGTTCCTATTTGGTTTCTTTTCTCCAACTGCAGTAATATAAATTTCCAGGGATGGGTCTTTCATTTAGAAAGCAACATGTATGGAGATGGGCAAAGAGTTATTCCTGTTGGGTCATTTATTTCCTAAAGATAAAGGTTCCCCTCGCACTTACGTGCTAGTCATTTCCGACTCTGGGGGCGGTGCTAGTTTCTGTTACAAAGCCAAAGAGCCAGCACTGTCTGGAGACTTCCATGGTCATATGGCCGGCATGACTAAACACAAGGCATATGGAACGCTGTTACCTTCCCACCAAAGTGGTCCCTATTTTTCTACTTACATTTTTACATGCTTTCAAACTGCTAGGTTGGCAATAGTTGGGGCAAGTAATGGGAGCTCACTCCGCTACATGGTGCTAGGCATTCAAACTGCCGAACTGCTTACCTTTCTGTAAGACAGGCCTGCATTCATCAATAGTTTGCCTTTGTCCCAGTTGTTCTCAAGTTGGTAGTAACTTTAAAGGGAAAGCTCTCACAGCCAGAGAGAAGGGAATTAAATTATTCTCATTCAGGGGTGGGATTCAAAATTTTTAACAACTGGTTCTGTGGGCATGGCTTAGGTGGTGCGCGTGGCTTGGTAGTCATGTGACTGTGTGGACGTGGCTTGGTGGTCATGTTATTGGCTGGGTGTGGCCAACTCAATGTCACTCACATCGAGGCATGCATACCTTCACCTGGCCTTTCATGATTGTGGGGATGCTGCAACAGTCGTAAGTTGAAAAATGGTCATAAATCACTTTTTTCAGTGGTATTATAACTTTAAATGGTCACTTCACAAAGTACCAGCAAAGGAGGGGAAAATAACTCCAGAGAAGTTCCTGAGACAGGAAGTCTAGTCCTGCCAAGAATGTAATAAGGGTTAACAGAGAGGCAGTTTCTGTGAGCAATACCAGAATGTTTCCTTCCTGCCTTGCTTACAGGATTAGGCCAGTAATTTCTTCTAACAACCAGTTCTCTGAACTACTTAGAATGTCAACAACCAGTTCTAGCGAATAGGTGCGAACTGGTAGAATCCCACCCCTGTTCTCATTCCTTATTATGATTTTGTTAATTATGAATTTCTTCCATCTCATCTCCTGTGCATAGAAAACTAGAAACACAGTTAAATAAAAATTTAACAACATGATCTTGTATACAAAGGACAGTGTCACCAACTCACACTGTTTCCATGAAATGAAACCACAGCAGTTTCAGTTTAGCAGTGATATTAGCTCTGATAAGCTTACTTTCAAAAGATGCCTTTCTGAAAGAAACTGATCTTTAGATTGTAATGTGGTGCCTAAATTCTGCTTCAGTCTCCAAACATTAAATAAGTTTAGTTGAATTTATTCTCACTGAATATATTTGATTAACTTTCTTTACATCAGACTTCTCTTAAAAATGAATCTATGCAAATCAACATAAAAAGGTAACAAAACAATTTCTAGTTCTAGAGCTCCCCTGGGTCATTATCAGCCAATGTATGTTTTTGTACACAACCTTTTCCCATATATGCATTTTATATTTTATATCTATATGTATACCATTTTTTCTTACATAGTTTTGTGGACAATTTTTACCTAAAATGTGCTTGATTTTTATTTAGCCACCCAAGCATCAAATGTAATTTGCATGGGTTTGTTCAAAAAATATTGAGGCAAAAGCAACAATGTTTATAGTTACCCAGCATTGCTGTAATTGTATAATAACCTGTCAATAAATTTTACAATTTTGCTAAATTCAATATTTTTGAAAGCCCTTGGTGTAACATTTTAAATGCTTATTGCCACTCCACTTAAATATTCAAAGATGAAACATGCATAATTTATAAATTTTCTTAGACTACATCTGGATTTTTACAACAATGAAACAACAGGACTGTTAGAAAAGATGGTTGTAGGACTGTTAGAAAAGATGGTTTTTGGATTGTTTGGAAGTCCTATCAAATACTCGTCTTTGTTGCCCTGTAAAGAAAGCCTTGCCAAATTACAAAAGTATTTCCGACTGGCACTGGATATTAAGGATTATGTCATGCCTTATATCAGAAGTTTGAAATATAGGTTCATATTTACATCTACCTTTGGGGAGTCTTTAAGCGTCACTACAGCCCCAATCAGATTAATCAAACTTATACTTAAAATATAGAGCAGGTAAATATTTATATGATTAAACCATTTAATAAATTATTTAGCACCCAAATAACATTGAAATACATAGTGCTTGGAGATTAGGATTACAACTGCTAGATTGGAAGAGTTCTACCGTACATTTATTTATTTGTTTATTAAGCCAATATACATAGCTGCTGAACTCACATACAGTGACTCTGTGTTGCATGCAACATTAAAAATCCACAACAAAAACTCCACAATTTAAAATCCCCAGGTCAGTCTACTGCATTGTGTCCACATTTTCTATTTGCCATATGAAGACTCTGCGTACCATCCCATTCTGTTCCTTGGTCACCTACTCAAAAATTCTTAAACAATGTTAACCAGCTGAAAAGTGGGAAGGTACTGAAGACAATGCTGGCTGGTGAAACTCTGTATTAGCTTCCTTTTTTTTACTCATATTAGTAATCCAAATATCAGGTGACTAGATCAGATTGGCTATAGAATTCTTCCTATCTCTAGGAACATTAGCACAAACCCTTCACATCATTGTTCATTTATAGTAATAAGTATGCCTTGTAAACTATATTTGTGTACTATTAGCTATTGAACTGGCTGGACAAAGAAACTCCTAATTGTTAAATCAGCAGGATTGTAGTTTTACAATGCAATGGTGTCGATCTTACAGTTTCTAACAGTTTCTTTCATTTATTTAAAATTCACCTTCAATTCTATTCCAAAAGACTATTAATCAGTAATTTTCCTACCAATTCGGAGAGCTTGCTTTGTTGCGCATGCACACAGTGCTCAAACACCACACTCTGTATCAATGCTTGAAGGTATATGTTAGGAATTTGTCCACCAATTAGTTGGGTTGGCAATATATAAACCAACAATGTATGTTTGTAGTTTTAAGACAAAATCACTGTATTGATTTATACTATATTCTAATTGGTTGATTATATTGCAAATTATCATAAGAGGGACCTAGAGATCATAGCTTGCTCTCTCTGACATTCAGTCTCTCTGACATTCTGTTGCTATCTAAGGTTCTCTGTTGTATTTATGCTGTGCTTATACTTTGATATTTTTGTTTACTGTACATGACAAAGGCAACTGGTAAGAAGACTTTGTAATTGGATATTCTTTGGACTGTTAAATGTATATGACCTGGAACGTTTATTGGACTGTGCTATTTCTTAAAGTAAACTTTAACTCAATTTAGTGTATCTGTGTGTGGCTGGATAATTATTCATAACTACTCTCATAAATGTTTCCATGTGCATATCCTTGTTACTCAAGGGTTATTCTGTACATATCATAACAGTATATATCAACGCCCATTGTGCACGTGCTTAAAATGTGCATATCACATGTAGCAGGGCTTAGAGACCGCCCTCTTTATCAATGATGGTGAGCCCACCACTGGTACTAAGGCATCAGACTAGAAACTAGCAGACCTTGAGTTCTAGCCCTGCCCTGAGGATAAAGCTAGATGGATGACCTA
Organism: Pseudonaja textilis; assembly: GCF_049901715.1. Classification (NCBI taxonomy): domain Eukaryota; kingdom Metazoa; phylum Chordata; class Lepidosauria; order Squamata; family Elapidae; genus Pseudonaja; species Pseudonaja textilis. Next base: position 20,419,140 of record NC_141995.1, read on the forward strand.
CCCTTTTCCTCAGCCCTTGGAAAGAGGCAATGGCAAGCCACTTCTGAAAACATTGCCAAGAAAATTGAAAGGACTTTTCTGAGAATTGGACACAACTGAACAGAAGAAGAAACCCAGTGACAGGATTTGTGCGGTACTGCACAAATGTCAACAATGCAGTAATTCTTTCACTTGCACAGGTGAGTCTCAGGAGAAATCTGGGGGCCTTCCAGGAACAGTGTGTGAAGAGGATGAGCTTACAATCAATCACTCCAAAATTATAATTTTCTCTAGTTGCCACAAACATTAGTGGCAAATTTGAAATAATAAAATGGAAACAAGTTCCATGCTTCAAACAATTTGGCATAATTTTTGAAGCTTTCAGAACTTAAAGGAAAATATCCAGAACCATTTCTGCCAAAGTTAAACCATAGCACACTTGGGATTTTTTTTTTTTTTAATTCTAAAAAGGGGCAGATGTACATCTGCTACCATCAAGCTTTCCAAAACTGTATCCCAAGTGCTTTATGGTATATAAGAACGTTCCTGCAGTGATTAAAACCACTTAGGCACTGTTCAGTCCAGGATTTCAGGCACACTCTTCCATGATGTGCTTCAAATATTTTAATCCGCTTCAAAACTGGCATGATTCTACTAGAGGCAAAATTCCACATTTGCAAACTCTAGTGGCTTTTTTTCTTTTTGGTGCCTTTGAGTCATTATTGGCTCCTGGCAACTGCTTGCAGTTTTCCTGGCAAGGTTTTCAAAAATGTTTTGCCATTTCCTTCTTCCTACAGTTGAGAGTGTATATGACTGGCCTAAGGTCACCCAGCTGGCTTTGTGCCTATGGCAGGATTAGATCTTAGTTCTAGCCTGATTCTACACCAAACTGGATTTTATAATCCTTAAATTCTTCTAAACCGAACTTTTTTCCCCTGCTAATTGACCCCCAGTATTGTACAATAGAATTTCTCATAATTTCCAAAGTCTCTCTATGATTTTCACTGTTCAAAATTAGCGTTCACTATAAAAGTGATATGGAACACGTAGTGGGTAATTATTGCAACATTGTAGGATAATACAGATTAACAGAGTTGGAAAAGACCTTGTAGGTCATCCAGTCCAACCCCCACTCAAACAGGGAACCCTACACAAGTTCTAACAGATGCCTATAGGATTCCAGTTATTCAAAAATCAAAACTATGAAACGATAGTTAAAAGGCCATTTTCTTTTCTTTTTGGCTTTTATTTAATCTTCAAATTTCCAAATTGCCTACAATTGTTCATGACATAAAGTATTTTTGTTACTATTGCATAGAAAGAATCCGAATTTCGTCCCCTTGCTCTCCCTACGGCATTTTGTCTACACAAGTCAACTCAGTAGAAACACAGAGAGTCTCTCTTTGGTCAGGTTGCTTTAAAAGTCTTTTAGCAGCAAATTTAGCAGAAGTAGACATTTCATCTGGCCATAGACCTTTATGTTCAGATTATATGGGGAAACCTCAGAGACTGTAATGCTTGTTGGAGACAATGTGCTACTTTGACACTTCAAGCAATGAGTTCAGAAGAGCACGCCAATTTTTTTGTGTTGCAACTTTCAGATTGTTTTGCACATCTCAAACATCAATGCAAATCATGGTTTTCTATTGTATCTGAGTACAATAAAGTAGCTTGGGGAACTATAAGGCGCACATTTTCCAACACCTTTCCTCCTTAGCCATCTTTCAACAGCTAGTGCACAATGGTAGGGCCAGTGTAAGATTTCTCTCATCCAAGCATTAGATTTATTTAATAGCAATATTTTTTGATCTAGAAAATAACATTTTCACCACCCTTTTCTGCAACCATGTAATATTTTCAAATATCTAGATTATTAGATTTTTCATTTCTTTTTTATTTCTATTTGACAAAAATCATTAGGCTTGATATTTAATGGGATAGATATAGCCCACCCACAACATTCCTCAATCAGTAATTCATTAACCCCTTTCCCACATGTGCTGTAAGGCTGGACAGAGACAAGCAATCTGAGCAATTGAGACAAGTTGTCAAACTCAATTTCATTGAGGGCCAAATCAATGTTCTGTTTGACCTCAGGGGGCTGGGGTGGGCATGGTCAGGGTGAGTGTGGCCAGCTAAAAATCAGAAGTTGGGGCACCTGTGGTGGCCTGAATGCTTTGCCAGAGAAAATGGGCTCCCAAGTTCTGTTTTCAGCTGTGACAGCTTCCTGCACTCCTCTGCCAGCAAAAACTGAGCTCACTGGCAGAGGCACAGCTGGCCAGTCCTTTACTGTTTCCAGGATGGCCCCACAGGTCAGATCTAAGCACCCTGCCCAGGGGACTTGAGTTTGACATTCTTGGTTTATAGCATAACAAATATCTGTTATCTATTTGTCCAACTGTCCAAGTACAGTCAAGACCTATGTCAAAAAGTGATGGTACATGGAAAGCCTGTTTGGGAAAAGAGGAGTCAGCTTGATTAAATTTGGTGACAAGTGAAGTAAATTAGCAGCAGTCAGTTTCTTATAGGCTGAATTCATACATTTATGTCAAAAACACAGCAAAACCTCAAAATGGAAAACTTCCAGCTTTGAGACCTCTCATTTAATCCTTGCATTACTTCTACACTCCATGTGGCCTTCAGCTGCCAAAATAAAATATAAAAATATGTGATCCCCAGCCACAAACAAATTAGTTGGTTCTAAGTATAGCATATATCAAGTTCCAGGTCTCAGAACTATTAATCATATTCTATAGCCTTGGCTACAGCAAAATATTAACGGAGGCAGAAAAAAATTATTTCCTTCTCAAGGACAGCGTGAGACAAACCAGTGTGAGACAAACGGACACCTAAAGAAGCCAGTTGGCCTGGCAGTCAATGTAAAAGTTGTGATAATGTTCTCCACACTTGAGTGCAGACAACTATCTTAAGAAGTATAAGACAGCATGCACTTTGCATATAATTTTGTCTTCCAGTATGATACTATTTTATGATCTTTGTAGGATGTGCTCTCTCACATAGCTGCTACGTGGTAAAGCTAACCATGCTTTTTTGTTGTTGTTGCTACAGCCACGTTTTTTGAAAAAGTGCAAAATTTAACATAATATTCCTGTTTAGGGAGGACATAACTTTTCTTGGCAGCATATTTGTTAGGATAATGGCGCTCATTACAAAGGCATAGAATAAGAATGAAGAATGAATAAGAATATCCTGAAGTGATCCATCAAGAAATAATTTGCAAACTTCTCATTTATCAAATCATATAAAACCTTAAAAAATAAATTTAAAAATGGAAAAAGAAAATGGAAAAAATATAATAAAACAGCATTAATCATGAGAAAATAAAAATAAAATAAAAGATAAAATAGTTTTTAATGTCACCACTCCAAGATTAGAACATCTTATGCCTCTTACAGAAATCATTTTAGGTAGAAATTTAGCACCTGCTTCAGCGATGGTAGGATTCTAATTTGCAAGTAGGAAACAAACTGCCTCCCTTATTTTATTATCAACACCCAGATAAGTAGGAATGAACAATTAAATTTACACAAAATAAACAATCAAGCATATGGACAATATGCTACCAATATGCTACCAATTCAAACAAACAATAAAATAGTATATAACAGTCTATCAAGAAATTACAAAGGAGAAAACAACAGCCTACCAATACAGACGGGACAAGCTACTTTATATAAACAGAGAGCAAACCCAACTCCCTTCTAGCACTGAAGATATTACCTAGTATGGTAATGAAAGGTTTGCAAGCAAACAACCAGTTTGATTCTGTGTACTTATGCAGGTGTAAGAAACAAAGAAAACCTAAGTGGCAGTAGGTATGAAAACTGTTGCATAAGGGGAATAAATTTATTTTAACTTAAAATTGATTTACAGTACTTTCTCTGTTCAAAGTACACTGGAATGTGACATAGTGCACTGTATTTTATACTATACAGAGCAAAATGTTGATAGAAGGACTATAATAAAGTCTGCATTGCATAAAATTAAGAACCTGCCACAATTTTCATAAGCTCCCTTTCTCTTCTAAAGCTCAGGAATTTATTCCAACTACCAAAAGGTGTCCAGATTTATAACTTGCAAGTAGACTGATAATTGGAGGGAGCTATTTTTGCTAAGTTCTATTAGATGTTCATTTTGTAAAAATATCAATCTCAGTTAATACTCCAAATATTTTCATTCTAAAAATGATATACATCACCCAATTGGAGTTTACGAAGCTACCAAAAACAACTGGCTCTTCAAACAAGTCCTTGATAACCTCAATGAGCTCACTCAAGATGATAAAGATAATTTCATGCCCTTAGTTGCTGGTGCATTTAAAGGAGCATGATAACAATGGAAGAAAAAAAAAATAGATAACCACTTTCAAATGCCCAATCCACTGTGAATAAGTTTGGTGAACTGTTAAAATCCAAAGTAAAACAGAAACATCCAGCTGCCTTTAACTCTAATCACCTAATGGCTTTCTAAATAGAAAGTCAAAACAGCAAGCTCACTCTGGGCTGAAACTTTGTTTAAACATGTCTTTTTAAAGTAAATAATAGAAAATCAAAGCTAATGATAGGGAAAGAGATTTTCTTCTCCAAATCTGAAGCCAAAATTTGCTGTTTAAAAGAACAATCAAGCAAATTTACTTGCTATTTTAACTGAATATTTATCGAAGATGTCAGTTTTGCTTTCTTTTAGTTCCTCTTTTTCAATTGTAATTTCACTGACTTCCATTTCTGAGTAAAATTAAATGTTTGTTTTAAAAATATTATAAAGATTTGTACGCATGTTTTTTAATGCAATTTTATCCATATTCATGTAATCTTATGATTCTGAGTTGATAATATTTTTTCCAATCATATAAATATTCTGTTGAAAAACAAATAGCCCTGGGAATGTTTTATTTTTAAAAAAGCAATACATCTCTATTAAAGACAGTAGATTTTTTAATAAAGTACAAAAGAAATTATCAATTGAGGCAAAAAAAGTAGCTTGAAGTAATATGTTAACAGATCTTCAGATAATCAAGATAGAGTTTTATTTCTTTTCTCTTTCTGCCCCAAATCTTATCTTCTTGTCCTATTTCTTCCCCTAGTTTTCTATTACTTTTTATTTTCTTTTTAAAAATATTTTGAATAACTAATAAAACACAAATGTAAACAGAAATGTATCTGTCAACTCATAAAACATTTTTTAAAAATATTTTTTAAAGTTTGTATTGGTTTTTAAGACGAACATAGACAAACAAAACATAAAAACATCAAGCCATCAAGCCATATGCATACAGTGTGCCAGTTGGTTTACAAATTGTTTTGTGCTTCCATTTCGTAGTCTTCAATTACAATTACATTTTATATATTCTCATATTTTCAATCAAATATTAAATACTTTAATATCATTGTTAATCAATCCCTTGACTATACTTTTATTCATTCATGTTTTACGAAATAATCATATTTTACTTAAATTGTTTTATGACAGTTGGTATTATCATCTCGAATCTATCGTACAATCATTTTGTAGATATAATAAGAAAAGAATACATCTTTATATATTTATTATTTTCTAAAAGTCTACATATTTCATTACTGTATTTTATTGTCTAACCATTGATAGAATAGATCCCAAATTTTATAAAATTGTTTATCATCTTGTTCTCTGATTTCAAATGTTAATCTACTCATTTCAGCACATTCCAATATTTTCTTAATGATTTCCTCCTGTGATGGTATTTTCTCATTTTCAAGTTTTTGGCAAATACAATCCTAGCCGCTGTTAATACATTTACAATCAGGTATTTCAAGTCTTTACTATATATTTCAGGTAAAATTCCCAATAAAAATATCTCTGGTTTCAAGTCTATATGTTTTTTTATCATTTTTTCCAACCACGTGTGGATTTTAGGCCAGTATTTTTTAGCATCCGCACAAGTCCACCACATATGGTAATATGAGCCAGGTGTCTGATGACATTTCCAAAAAATTTTGGATTTATTCTTGAACATTCTTGCTATTCTTGTCGAGGGAAAATGCCACCTGTAAAACATCTTATACAAATTTTCTTTATATGCTGTTGACATTGTCATTTTATAATTTTGAGACCACAATTTTTGCCATTTCTCTAAATCAATTCCATATCCAAAATTTTTCCCCAAGCAATCATAGTTTCTTTAACTTGTTCTTCTAATTTAATTTCTAATAAATATCCATACAATTTTTTAATCACTTTTTCATCAGTACCTGTCAAAATCTTATCTAAATCAGTCAATTTATCATAGAAACTTTCTGTTTTAGAATCTTTATCATACCTTGAATGTATTTGCGCATATGAAAACCAATTCATCTGTATACCTTGTTCCTCTAATTTTTGTATAGATTTGAGTTCACCCTTTTCATTCAATATTTCACCATATCTAACTGTTTGTTCCTTTTTATAGGATAAGAAAATGCTTCAATAGTCAATAGCCAGACTGGAATTTTCAAATAACATTGCCTTTTAGTCTTCTCCCAGTTTAACCACAGAGACTCCTGTAAACTCATAAAACATTTATATGCCTGTTTTAGAGTTGCCATGAACAGAAGGGAGGAAAGAAATTTGAAAGAACAGTGCAGCAGTTTGGAACCAAAAGTGCATTCTGCTGTGCAAATCTCTAATTGGAGAACGTGATTGATGACTCTTGGGTATGAATGTGTTTCATTGGAGAATATGAATTATGATACACCAATAGGGGTGGAGGAAAACCAGGGTCAAGGGTGACAGTGAATTACGTGTCTCAGAATCAGCTTCATACAGATCATGCAACATGTTCACTCCTAATAAATCCTTTGAAGTTTTTGAAGCTTGGCTCGAGGCTCATGGTTTAATTAGGGCAACCAAACCTTATTCGCAGCCATCTTTCTGATCATAAGTTACTACACAGAGGGGAAGGGGAGAAGGAGGTTGGAATGCCTTATTAAGAGCTTTCTTGAGAGGAGATCATCTCTACTGGCAATGGATAAGATCAGGGAAGGAGTGCCTGAAGAGCCCACCAATTAACTCAATTGGCCAACAGAACCTATGACACTTGGGGATAGGTTTATTTCCTAGTTTGATTATATTGTAACCACAGGAAAGAATTAGAATTGGTTTTCCATTGAAGCTGTGCTGACATGATGTACTTAGTAAAGTGGACCTTTGAGAAGGAGCCAGATCTCAAAGTTCTGATTTGCTTGGGTTCATTAGTCAAAGCCTTGACAATACCATTGTATCCATGTTTACATGAACTGATACATTTTAAATTGCAGCTTGAAAGTTGGCAACTGAAAGCTTTTTCTCCAGGAGGGGATTTCACATATAGGATGCTACTAAGCATCATTGCCTAGGAACAATACGTTGAAAAGAAATCTTTAAAAAATCCATTAAGAACAAAATCTGCTCCAGGACTGTAATACATTGTGTGCTTGGTTTGACAACAAGGAAATACTAAACCAGATGGAAGGAAAGGCTGATATCTGAGGATGGCTGTGTGTTTGGGATCCTATTTAGGATCCTATTTGTAGGGACAAATTCCACTTGGTTTTGTACATATGTAAATAATGTTTTGAAGTTGCTGCCGATGAGTTCTCAAGTGAAAAGGTTCCATATTTTCCCATAGCAAGCTTAAGGGTACCTCAAATGTGATTGACTTTTCCAGATATCACCCTCCAAAATTTAAGCAACAAAACAAAGAATATGAGAATTGTATCCCCCCAACCTATAGTTTTGTGGTCAAGATAGTGCTGGAAATAAGACTACATAATGCTCCTAAAGCTGCAATTGCGTTTCTGGGACTAGGACCCAAGAACCTTGGAAAACCTTTTTCTGAATAAAATTACCAAGAATTGTGTTCCAGATCAATTTTCTCAGTCACCCCTCAGTTCCTCTGAGTTTTGTGCACTTTAGTTACAGAAGCATAATTGGTAAATGCTCACGAAAAGTTGTCACTGGAGAACCTGTGTATATAGGGTGAAGAAGGAGACATTTTGAGGATGTTTTGTCTCCTGTTTTAATGATGCTTGCATTCTTTACCTTCTCCACTTCCTTTATCCCAGCTTGTGGTGTATTTTTCTAACACTCCTTTCAATATATCTTATATAGTACTATATATAATTCTGTAAAATTTCCATAATAAGGTTGGCTCTTTTTCTTTTCATGAATTTACCCTGAATATTGCAGAAAAGCACTTCTGGAGATGAAAGAACATAAATTATTGTGCTAAGCACATATTTGTGTTTACATAGATTGGATAATTAATTTGAAATGCTGGATTATCAGTTTTCTTTCAGGGGAGAGCATTGTATACTTAGCAGTAATATATTGTTATGCAATAAGAGAAGTGAAAAGAAGTGTCTATTAATCCTGGTTTGGTCCAAACTTCATGTTATGAAATAAATGTATATCAAATAAAGAAGAAACCTCACATTGCACTGTTGTGTTTTAACCAGATAATGCTTTAAGATCATGTTGTCAGGCAATTGAAACTCTAAATGGATTCATATCTATCCCAACTAACTAGGGACCCAGAACTGCAACCCTCACAGTCATTTTCTGCAGCTCCTCAGTACTCCCCATCATGGCTGTTGAATGCCAACATTTTATTCTGCTATTTTGGTGTAGAAAAACTGATTAAACTGCAGATAAGCTTTAAAATAAATTTAGCCTTTTAAAAAGATCTTGTGACTATGACATGACTGCACACAACCTGAATCATCGCCCTGTCTCTTGAAATTCAAAATACATTGGGTTGCTTATGCCTGGAATAGGATAAATACTGTTACACATGTTTTCCTTATTCTTGGTGAACATATAAATGGATTAAAGTGAAATTTTTAAATGCTCTGATAACAGCAGATACATTTAATTGAAACTGGGATTGTGTGGAATAGTCTATACTAACTCAGTAAAAGGGCACAGATCTTTAAATCATTTATTCTCGCAAGAACTATAGTTTCAATTTAGTATGCCAGACACAGGCAGTGATGGTAAAATTAGTCCACAGAGACTGTGAGATACAGGGGTATAAAGCACAGAGGGACAGGTCAGGGAAAGTCCTTTATATATTTGCTTTTATGATGATATATTTTTTATGAACTGCAAAATGTGTTGGGTCTTGCAAACCAAAACATTCCCAGGTCTAAGCATCACTTATTTTCTCTAGGGAAAAAAATTAGCATGGCTGCCCACAGGCTATATCGCAGTATTTTTCACACTTAGCATTATTTTCATAATATAGTTCACATAGCCATCATTTACAGCAAACTTAGATGCTTTGGACCAATAATTACTGAATTTTATAAATCATTACTAATTTATATTATTCAAGAATTATGAAAAAATATTCAAAATGGTAGCTGATTTACTTAGTTCACCATTGTGGGGATGAGTTTGTACAGTAGAGAATGTTTGGTTCAAATTTCAGATGAAGAGCAAAGTGTAAAAGATGAACATAAACTCCATTCAAATGTGTGTAGGAATGATTGTTGAGCTTGTTGAGTTAGGAGCCTTGTAACTGGCAATTAATGCTTCCCTGCTCAAATCCCAAGAGAGATGTTACATTAGTCTCCACTAACCTTAGTATGTTTGAGATGTACAAACTTTACACTCCTAATTCCTTAGACAATATGGCTATTGCTTAAAATTATGGGACTTTGATTTGCACATCTGGACAATAAGAATCTGGGAAGGTTGTTTACAAGATAACCCAGCATTCAAATGGTGAAATCTCCGGGAAAACAGCATTAATTGGCATTGTGCAACCTGAGACCAGAGAATTTAAAGAAATGTAGGAATTGTGGGAGTTGAAGTCCACACATTATAAAGTTGTAAAGGCTGAAATATCATGCCCTATGGAACACTCATCTAGCAGTACCCATTTCTGTTCTGTTATTTTAGATTTGATTTGATATCTGCATTAAAATGTAATTGTGACTTTGAATTTTTTTTTCTGGTGCTATTTTCCACTGATTTAATGAAACGTTTTATTTTGAGGTTGTTTGATTATGGGCAGATTAAAAAATCATAACAAAAAAGTCTCCACACAACCAACAAGCAACAGCACTGACCCTCAGCTAACCCACATAATCCCTCCAACCAGCACTTCACCTCCCAATGACTCTCACCTAATGTGACTTCCCCATCACAAGACCTACTGATCACACAAAGCCCTTGCAAGCATAAAAACACTGACATTCCCTAAATTCTACTGAAGATCAGAGATGGTATTCAGCAGGTTCTGACCAGATTTGGAGAACCGGTAGTAGAAGTTTTGAGTAGTTCAGAGAACCTCTGACTGGCCCTGCCCCAATCTATTCTCTGCCTCCTGAGTCCCAGCTGATTAGCTGGATCTTCTTTTGTTACACCCTGCATAGGAGAACGGAGGTGGAAAGCAGATCAATGGGGTGGAGAGGGAATGGGGTTTTGCAGTAACCTTCCCCCAGGAGTGGAGATGGAATGGAGATTTTGCAGTATCCTTCCCCTATCATGCCCACCACACCACACCCACCACGTCATGCCCACAGAACCGGTAGTAAAATTTTTGAATCCCACTACTGCTGTTGCCTAGCCTGGTAACTAAACATTTGGAAGCTTGGGCAATGAACCTCTATCCTCTATACACTGAGCTACAGATACACACCACTATCCCAAATAAAAACTCATTTAAGTCAGTCCTTTGTACTTGTTGTTTTACCAGAATGCAGAATAATTTGGCAGTGCTTTTGCTTGATGGCTTCTAAATTACACCCTTGGAATAGGTGAGTCTGCTATCCCAGTTATATGTTTGAGCTCAATTGAAACAAACAAGCAAACAAATGGCTTAGAAAGACAAATTAAGGATTGAACCTGAGTCCTGTTGTTCACTTACATGCAAGTCATTGAAAGTAACCCATTCAATTAGTCTTGAAAAAATATGGGCATATAAAATACAACACAATGCGTTTCTTTCCTTGAGCATGAAACAAATAATAACAAGGTTCATAGTTCAAACGTTGCTCTCACTTTACTTTGAATTTGAAGTGTGGGAAAGACCAGAAAAATTAAGAATTCAGAATATTGCTCAGAATCATCCTTGTATGACCCTATCCAGCCTGTTTTAGGGCCCTTCCAAATACATGATATCCAGTGGTGGGATTCCATTTTTTTTTTTTACTACCGGTTCTGTGGGCATGGCTTGGTGGGCATGGCAGGGGAAGCTTACTGCAAAATCCCCATTCCCTCTGCACCCCACTAATCTGCTTTCCAATTCTGTTCTCCTGTGCAGGGCAACCAAAGAAGACCCAGCCAATCAGCTGGGACTTTGGAGGCAGGGGTGAGATGGGGGCAGGGCCAGTCAAAGGCAGTATTTGCCGGTTCTCTGAACTACTCAAAATTTCTTCTATCGGTTCTCCAGAACTGGTCAGAACCTGCTGAATACCACCTCTAATGATATCACACAACCAGAAAGAGGGACAAGGAAAGTTAAATAAATATTGGATTTATTTATTTTCACATCAGAGGTTTTATGTTAACTTCAAAGGGAAGAATTTGACATTCCCTATATAATTTCTTTTCTGCGAAATATTATCTTAGAAGACATAACATTGCATTCTGATAAAAACAATCCATTCAAATCTTTTCTTGATGAGAAAATGTGGAATTAGATTGTTCTTACATTGCCTCATTTATGAAACAGCATCTGTTAACATTCCTCATGCTGACTGGGGAACTCTCAAAGTTGAAGTCTACAGGTCTTAAAGTTGCCAAGATTGGGTACCTCTGTAGATGAAGAGTTCTGTAAGTGATTTCAACGCACAGAACCTTGGCAGAATTATAATTGAGGTTCAATGCATACAGATTTAAAACAAAATATCAATGATTAAAATAGAGTGATTTACAGAAGTGCATGCTATGAATGATGCTGTCACGGAAAAAATGATCACGGCTAGATAAATGTACGAAAGTCAACATTCGTATTTGAATATTTAAAATGTTTAAAAATTGGATGTTTGAATTTGAGCATCATCTCATTTATTTTAGCAACAGCCATTTTAAAATTAAATGTAAAAAATTATAATTCAAAATGTCCATCATTATATTATAAACCTCAAAGATGAAAAGCAGACTGTTTAAATGAAAAATGTTTAGGCTGAACTATGAAATATGTAACATGAGTTTGTACATTATAAATGAAATATACTTGGATTGTTATTGTTAATCAGAGGTTTCTGCTGATCTGGAAACTAAATCATTGGTATTGGAATCTTGTTTTATCATAATTTCCTAGAAAACTAAATTCTGCTTAATTATCAAAATGAAACATTGTATTTTCCTATTAATAATCACTATCAACCTTAACCCTAACTCCACTTTTTCAATAATGAATTGTGCTCTTTTGCGCAGTATCTCTACCAAAACTACTTGTTCTTAATTCAAGCTTGTTCTTATTAGTTGCTTCCATAGAAAATGCTGTTGGAAAATAGCAATAAATATTACTATTTGTGCATACACCATAAACAAGAAAATAGATAAAGTTATACTGTGGTTATCCAGTCTCAAAACCTTGTGAAACAAAATATAAATTTTAGTCAGTTAATTTTTGGATGGGAATGTTTAATGTTCTTTTGGGTTGCCTAATCATTTAATTAGGATCTGGAAGAAATCTTTAATACAATTTTGGAAAGAAAAGGGGAATATCTATGTTGTTTTTAGCTTCTCACTTACTGTCTGAAGCTGCTTGAGAAAATTTTTGCCAAATATTCAAACTGGAAGATGCAAAAAAAAAAAAAAAAAGATTGTCCAATTTGGAAAATCCAGGTTATACAGTTACTCCTTTTCTTTGTCTCCTTCTCCTTCTGAAAAAAGTAACAGCATGACTGTTTTCAATATGCTGAAGTGTCTGCCCACATATTTTCGGATTAATTCAGCTTGCTTTTGAATGTATTTTTTTTCTATCTTCTACAGGACTGAGTCAATTGCTCCCTAATGCATATTTTCATTGCAAGGGAATTAATAAAACAACAACCTAACAACTATAAATTTATTCCTGACCGACTTCTCAAAGATTCAATTTTGTACCTGTTGAAGTTGACAGTTTTAGATCTCTTTCAATAATTATTTGAATGGGAAGTCAGCTCTTCTGCCTCTTCAATCAGATCTGACAGTGAGAAGACTAAAACTGACATACAGGAATTGTATGTAATGAGAGTAAATTTGATCTAGCAAAAGTTTCCTTCACTCTGACTTAGCATTGTTTTTTTCTCTGTAATTTCACATGGACTATAGGATGACATTATTATTTTGAGAAAGATGATTAATTTGGAGAAAATAGGACCAATATAACAGTTGCCAGAATTGCAAGAAATCTTGCAATATTAAACAATACAAAATAATGTTGCTCCTAAAATGCCATTAACTAGAACACTGTTCATTTACATTGTTATTCTTGGTGATAATATTTACAATGGTTCATCGCACAGTCAGCCTGATGTTCTAATTGGAGTTGGGATTTTTTTAAATGATTGTATTATTTTTATTTAGATTTATCCTGTCTTTAAGATATCAAGGACAGTTTATGTGAGACCTTCTTTTGTTTTATTTATACAACAACACTTTGAGGTTAGTTGGTCTGAGAAAGAGTAATTGGCCAGTCACATAGTGGGTTTTTATAGCTGTTTTATAATTTCCCTAGTCCTAATCCATCTCCTCGACCAGTATTATATGCCATAAAGATGCAGCTCTAGTCTGTACAAACAAAAAGCTGAAGTTATGAAATAAAAAATAAGGAAAAGTTTTATAAGTCAAAGAAAAAATAATAATAAGCCTTCACCATCACTCATATCAGTCCTCGCTCAGTTTAAATGTCAGTAACATTATTTATATCCAGTTTTTTGAGAATCTCCATTTTAATAACTGATAATATTTTACATACTTTTAAATAGCTAACATATTAGGTATTTCTTACAAGCTTTGTTCAAAGTCAATTTATAACATCATATGAACAGTGAGTTCAGTTCAATTAATTTAGATACATACATCCTGATCCAATTATATAAAAAAACAAATTAAATATTAAGACAGAACATTTTCTATTGCATATTAGAATATTTTTGACATTTTATTGGATACTAGCTCATCTAATCTGCTGCTTGCAGTATTTCAGAATATTTTGTTTCTGTAATTTACAAAGCTGCTGCTTCATTTTCATGAAGTTAGTTTTAAAGCAAATCATTTGTTTTGAAATTGTCATTTGGTTATTTCCAAACCTGCAGAAATAAATATGATTAAATACAAAGTGAAGGTAGTCTGCATTTTAAGTAACAGTATTAGTTACAAATATTACATTTTTTCATAACAAAATAATAGATAATGGATATTTGCATGCAATAAATCTGTGCATGAATTGTATTAGGCACAGATTTATTAGTGGACCTTTGTTAATTATTTTTAGACAGTAAATATAACTCAGAATCCTCATAATTTGGAAGCAAAAAGTCTGCTAAATTTGACTTTCCAACATGCATGTGTAATTTTAAAAAACATTAATGTGTTTTAAGCTCCGTTTCCTTAAGTCTGTTCATGTCTTTACCATGTGGTGGAGTTTGACATTTGGCCTGGGAGGTTCAGAATAAAATCACCAAGTTCAGCACAGTTTTAGGAAAATTATTTTGCTAGCTAAGCCTACCTCCCTAGCTATATAAGAAAACATTTGGGAAAAAATATTCCCTTAAAATTCTTAGTGACTTAATTATTGAGAAAGCTTGCTTGGATTACATTTATGGTGGTCTGGAAAACCTTTATAGACTTTCTGCATAAAACAAAAAAGTACGCTTATGACTTGTGGTTTTGATGATTAGAAAAAAATGGATTATGGAGTTGTTTTTGTAATCATAGAGTAAGAGATAACTTTGTAATCATACTCTTTTATTTTTGGAATTGGAAATTGGAAGCTTCTTCTTGGTTCTTTTTACGCTTTCTTCCTGCGCTTTTGACTTTTTTCCTTTCTTTGTTTATTCTGTATTAGTTTGCATTAATTTTTATGTTCTCTTTAAAACTTTTAATAATATATATATATATATATATATGTAAAAACCTGCTTGGTAGTGGTTGTAAATCTAAGACTTTTGGATAATCTGAATCTGAATGTTTTGTTTAAAATTTATTTGTAATATATTGCCGACACTAAGCTACTACTTACTATGTACACTGATCCACCCACCCACCTCATAGAATAACCCTGTTAAGCTATACTCTTGAATGAATATAGTTAGGACAATAGCATTTTTAAGCTCTCATCTCTTTGGAAGATAACACATGTAGAAAAATATCATACCTTATATATTGTATATCATCATAACTGTACAAAATATGTTGATTATTTAACATGAATCTATATTTTGATTATATATATATATATATATATATATATATATATATATATATATATATATATATATATATATATATCTTTGTGTTAAAGCAAACATATAATAAAGAAAAGTATATAACTATATTCAGCCTATATGTTGTCCTGTATTCTAATGTAGTGATCATCATAATAATTTGGACATTCTGGAAAGTTCACTGCCATAGTTTATTGTTTTAATTGCTTCAAAGCACTCCTGCAAGGCATTTTCTCTGAAGTTTAATGAAAAATAATAGCATTTTCTATCCAAGTTATATGCTGTCCTGTATTTTAAACAAAATTAATATTTTCCATTTATGAAGTAACCCCTCTCTTGCACGATACCTACCACAATGTGTAGAAATCTAAAAATAAGCCACAGCCTCTGGATTTAAAAGAAGTGAAGAAAATTATTAAAATTATTGTCTCAGTAAGAATAGTTTAAGTGCATGTTGAAAAAAATTGATTGTATTCTGATTTGCTTTGAACTATTGGTTTCATTAGTATTGTTCAGCTGAATAAACACCCTGGGCACTTTATGCTTCTGTGGAACAGCCAATGTAAGTGGAAACACTGAATTTTGCAATTGTTTTTCATTTGTGTTGTAGATGCTAAATGATTGTTTTTGTTCTTTCAGTCTATATATTTGCTTGTCGGAAATAAAGGATACCTTTGAATCCTGAGTAATTTCCTCTGCTAATGTCAGTTTTGTTTTCACATGACTAGAAGGCTCTTTTGCCTTTCTTGCATCCAGTCAGAACTGCTATGATCTTTTTTCTTTGAACATTTGCCCCTAATTAATTCGCAAGAGAAGTATTTTCAAAACTGTAATCACTTTGGTGTATCATAGCTTGTTTTGGCAATCAAGAGGCCTAGTCCATTATAAAATGCAATTGTACTTTTTTTTTCCTTTCGGTAATTTACCCTGATGTTACAAGGTTTTAGAATGGAACGATTCAAAGAACATTTAAATCACATTTTAATTTTTAATTAATAATACAGATTTGCCAACAGGCGTCATATCTGTTTTGTAAGTATAGATGTAAAACATGCTGAAGTTGTACCATTGATTCCCCCCTCACCCCCACCCATCCTTCTTTCCAGACTAAAGGCTTGCTAATTTACTATCTTGGACATGAGAAAAATGGACTTTATATTTTTTTGTATGTATCCCAGAATAGAAATCAGACTTCTAAATTATCACTGAAAAACATTATTCGCTTTACCAACATATAATAATGTCATATTTTTTAGTAATATTAAGAATTTTATTCCTTTCAGCAGAGGAAATATATTTCCCAGAAAAAAAAAAATAGAACAAAGGATAAACTGTTACAGTGGTAGATGAGAATAAAGATATGATTAAAAGTTTATGTCATAATTCCAATTTGTGTAGTGATATTTTCTAAAGATATTCAAAGTTATTCATAAAATTAATTAAGCAGTTTGCTTATTTTTTAAATTTAGATCTTTTATCATTTAAAAATATAAAATGCATGAAAATCTTCTGTGTTGCTAAAAAATGTGTATGTGTGTGTTTATGTGACACACACACACACAAAGACACAAATATATGTGTGTGTGTGTGTGTGTGTGTGTGTGTGTATGTATTTTATTAAAATATATAGTTAATTCTAACTTTGTTTAAAATAATTCATTGCCAATTATTCCAAATTCCTTTAACTATGACCAATGATATTTGGTGTAATATACTCATAAGATTATTCATTAGATTAACAATATAAGATAAGTATATCAATTTATGCAGTTAAAAATCTTTTCAGTTATTCATCCATAATACACTGAGAAAATACATGAACATTTAAAAAAATATAAATTTAATTATTCACATTTGATATATGATAGTAACAATAACACTAATAATAACAATGTGAGGGTCTAAATAAATTTAATCTGAATGTGTGTGCCTCATTTTTCCTACTTTTTAAATATTTTGAAATGGTTGCTAGAGAGTGATAATCTTTAAACAAATTTATTGTCAATTCTTTTGTAAATAACAACATTTAGAATGAAATGTTCTTTAGAACATAAAAGGCAACAATTGGCACTCTATTTTAAAGCAATTATTTAAAAACAGGCTGTGCTGTGAAGTCTAGCTGCACCATCGCCATATATTACTATATATGTCTAAAGGAATATTATAAAATTTAACTATTAAAAATATTTTTTTTTGCTGCTGATGCTGTTCCTGCTACTTATCCTATTGTTCCTAGAAGCACTCTCGCTTGTTATTGACTGTATAGGTTTGCATTAGAGAGAGCTTATGTAAATTAGGAATGGCACATTTATTTATTAGTAATTCGAAGTTTCCTATTATGAATACCCAAAATATTTGTTTAGAACAAATATGTAGAATGAAAGGTCTTCATTACTGAACTGATTAAATGCAAAACTGGATGATGTGGTGCCGAGAAAGAACTTATTTTACCAGTCACTTTGATAACCCTTAAGGAGCCTTAAATAGTACATATGAAAAACAATTCATATCAGGTTCCCCTCAGGGAATTTTCTTTGGTTTAAGAAAATTTTATTAAAGATTGGCATTGCAAATAACATTTTTCATAACTATATGTAGACCTGTTAAAATTTTTATTAAAACTGGAGTTTGGCCTGTTCTTTTTCATCATTCTACCAGATATTAAACTCTAGAAGCAGCTGTAGGAAATAGAGAAAGGGATTTTCAAAGGGATTTGAGCTCCCTGTCTCAGTGCCTTTAGTGATCATATTATCATACCTATCACACATAACAAAGCCCTAAATCTGTAATTCAGATAAAGTCGTCAGGACTGTGAAATACAAAAAAATCCAAACAGATGCTGTAACATATTCTCTCTCTCTCTCTCTCTCTCTCTCTCTCTCTCCCTCTCTCTCTCCTTCCTTCTATACTGGTTCTCATTACATGGGATTTTGTAAACCTGAACAGGCATTCTGCAGATGCTGTATAGCAACCTACATACATTAAAGTCTATTATTACTTGTTTAGGAGAGAAAGAGGGCTAGAGAGGGATTTAATGAAAAAGGTACATTTGACTATACCTGCAGGAGTTCTACTCAGGGATTCCTAAAAGAGTTCAAGTAAAACCTCTAAAGGTTAATAATAATAATAATAATAATAATAATAATAATAATAATAATAATGGTAGGTGCTTGCTTTGAAATGAGTTACATAAACTAAACCCAGTCTAGAGGCAATATTTGTGCATCAGCAGTAGGAGATTTTACTTCATGAGGTTACAAGTCAACACAAGAGATATGCCAAATGTATTTTTTTGTAGTATTTACTATTTATCTGATTTGTCAGTCACTTACAAGATACAGGTATAAGAATAAATATAGTTTTGAATACATGAGACAGATACTTATAAGAAAAATAAAAAACAATAGGACAGGGATGGTAGGCACGATTAGTGCACTTATGCATGCCCCCTAAAGGCCTTTTAGGAAGGGGGTGAGGTCAATAGTAGATAATCTAAGGTTAAAGTTTTTGGGGTTTAGGGAAGAAACCACAGAGTCAGGTAGAGTATTCCAAACATTGGCCACTCTGTTGTGAAGTCGTATTTTCTGCAGTCAAGTTTGGTGTGGTTAACCTTGAGTGTGTATCTATTGTGTGCTCTTGTATTGTTATGGTTGAAGCTGAAGTATTCATTTGCAGGTAGGACATTGCAATGTATGATTTTATATACGATATTTAGATCGGACCGGAGGTGGCGTAGTTCTAGGTTTTCTAGGTCTAGAGTTTCCAGTCTGGGGGCATAAGGTATTCTGCAATGGGTAGAGGAGCGGAGAACTCTTCTTGTGAAATATTTCTGGACTTTTTCAATTGTGTTAATATCAGATACATGATATGGGTTCCAGACTGTTGAGCTGTATTCAAGTATAGGTCTGGCAAATGTTTTGTATGCTGTCGTTAGTAGTGTGATATTACCAGAGAAGAAGCTACGTAGGATTAGATTAACAACTCTTAATGCCTTTTTGGCTATATAGTTACAGGGGGCTCTAGCACTTAGATCATTTGAGATGAGTACTCCAAGGTCCTTGACAAAGTTTGGATCCTCAACAAGGTCTTGACTATTTAGCTTGTATTTTATTTTCTGATTTTTTTCTGTCAACATGTAAGACAGAGCATTTATTTGTTGAGATTTGAAGTTGCCATTTGTTTGACCATTCTCCATTGACCATTTGCTTGACCATAGTCAAGGTCTTTTTGGAGGGTAGTAGTATTGTCTGTGGTGTTGAATAGCTTTACATCATTAACGAAGAGAACGCAGTTGCTCTTAATATGATCACAGAGGTCATTTATGTAGAGTATGAAGAGAGTTGGTCCTAAAACACTGCCTTGGGGGACACCACTGTTGACAGGGTAAGTGTGGACACAATTCTCTGCTGAATAAAAAGAGCAGCATGTCAAAAGTTGATGAAGCAAACTCTGAAGGAGAATAGAAAAGAATTTGGCTGCAGGGATCTTGGAATCATTTCTCTCAGATTAATTACATTGACATGGTGGCTTAGAGACTAGGTCTTGAGAGGGGATCACTGTCATCCTATGAGAAAAAGTTAGTCAAATATCCAGTATCAATTTCAGCAATGTTCTTCTACATGCCATAGACAGACAGAAAGACAGATAAACAGACTCACTTATTTCTTTATTTTTTTCTTTATTTCTTTATTACTATTTATTTATTTATTTTAATAGGGCCTTCTGGTGGTGATTTTTTGTGCTGAAGTAAAAAAAATAATTATGTGCGCATTCCTCTGAACACAGCACTGTTCAACATGTTTATATTCTGAGACTGGCATACACATAAAGCTGAAAAATGTGTTATGAGTTTCACTTTCCAAAGAAAAATGATAAAGCTCCCATTTCAGGCTGAAATTTGTTAATACTTTTTATTGCAACAATGAATCAATTCACTTAATTGTTACTTTTTCAGCCAAATTCTTTAATCATATATTTTAACATAAGGGCAAAATATTCCATTTATAGAAAATAAAATGACAATGAATTTCTTAAAAAATAATTTTGTAAAGAAATAGATATATCTGTAAGGATAATTTTAAAAATTGGACACTTTATGATATATTTCAATAATATACATAGATGACAATTAATAAAATAGAAACCCACTAAAGCACCATATATATTATATTATGCTAAACTGTACTATATTGTATTGTGGTGCAGTGTTTAAGGTGCTTGACTATGAGTGGGAATGCCAGATTCTTCCTTAAAAATAAAAGTCAGCTATACCACTTTGGGTGAGCCCTTTTTTCTCCCTCCTTTATCCACCAATTTGCACTATAGTGGATTGAATTATGTTCATAATAATATCTAGTGTATGTGTGTGTGTGTGTAATGCTAAATATTTGATATGATAAAAAGTCATGACAAGCAATTGAAATACAGTAGACAATCCTAAAATATTCAGTGATATATATGTGTAACAGTCTGTCTGTCTGTCTGTCTGTCTGTCTGTCTATCTATCTATCTATCTATCTCTCATTTATCTCTCATCTAACTATCTATATATATGAAAATATTTGACTATGCATCACAAATAAGAAGTAATTGGAATGGTGAATATCAGTTATTTGGAATCTAGTATCTTAAACCAGAAATTAAATATTTGACTGGAATTTTCTTGAACTTCAAAAGTTATTTACCCAACTCAGTGAAAACAATGGCACGTATATCTTTTGCAAGTAACATTAATGAGTATGTTGCACAGTGTGGGAAAAATTATTTTATTTTAGTTTTCTTGAAGAAGTTAAATCCTGCTTTAGTTGCCTGAGGCAACATTTTTAAACACCTTTAATGCAGCCCAGTTAAAAACCCAGTTATCTGACAAAATGCATTCCACTTTATTACAAAGGATTACTTTAAAAAGCACAATTCTGTATATACTATGGGATAATTGAAGCACTAAGAATCCCCTACTGTATGCTATATGAGAAATAATTACACATAAATGCATACTGGAGTTGCATTTTAATGAGCCCTTCCTTGAAAAGGATGAACATGTAACCACCTTCATGAAATTTTAGGCTGCTTATTTTGTAACACCAGAAGAATCCAATTGCAGATCCATTGAGATTCCATCTCTGAAAAAATTCAAAGATTCACAGACTCTTTTCCCAAGATCACTGAAGATCTCAAGTGTCCCTCAAGGTCTCAAGTCTATGAATCTTAAGTCATTTATAATCAAAGTATGGTTGACCCTGATACAGTGTGTGTGTTTTTAAAATGGACAGCAGCTATGTTAGGTGTGACATTAATGAAAAGGTCACTTGTTAGATAAAACACATAATCAATCTTGTAAATGAGTGTACTTGTTAAAACAGCATCTCTGTTAGAAGGTTGCATTAAAGATGGATAAACTTCAATGAATTCTACTAAAATATATTGAACCATCTGAGAACAAAATAAATATTTAATAGATTCAGTCCTTGCTTTCTAAGTGAAAGTGTTTAGTGGCACATTATTAAAAGTCTTCTTAAATTAGTATAGAAGTGTCTTTGAATTTATTGGCCATATCAGCCCAATATGGTCTTCAGCAATGCTTAAATCAATATAGTTCATTGCATCATTAGTGTGTTTAACTTTATGGCTTTTCATCCAGAAACATTTTGCACACGTTGGTTGTACGTCTCACTGTACCACCATCCTTCACAGCTTAGCAAACTAAGGTTCCAACTTTTCTCTTTTCCGGGCTGCATATAGAAAAGAATTGTGGTCAGCTTGTGTTTCATTGTTAACTTAACCATATTGAGCCTTACAAAATTCACATGTGAGCTGTTTATCAATTTGTATTCAGCTGATGAGAAAGTTGTGATTCAGTTCTTCAAGATGCCAACAAACAAACACCAAACATAAGGCCTAGTGTTCAAAGTATGCATAAAATGTGTATATACCCACCACAGCAAAAGCAAATGGATCATATGTTATAAAATATAAAAATATCTATTTTATAGTAAATATGTCTGAATGCTTTGATTCACCTTTTTTAATGTAAACCAAAAGACAAACACAAATGAGAGTCAAGGATTACAATATTAGCAATAAATTAATCCACCCAAAGTAGCCCTACAGTGAGATAAGAGGCAAATAAATTTGACAAAATAAATAAAGAGCAGCTGAAATTAGCTATTTAATCATCTTTGTTGCAAGGAACATCTTTATTTTGACATAGCTTTGAATTTTTGCAGTTACTATTGGCTTCATTTGGCTGAGATTAGCTGAAGAGGTTTATGAATACTTATGCTGAAGTATGGAAGATGATGCAAGTCTATCTACTTGACATTGTAACAATGGACTAGCACATCTAAGGTTAAAGTTATTGTTGTAAGTTTAAGTACCAAGACCCTACTGACTTCTTCATGACTCTGACACAATGTTAAGTCTACTGTTATTGAGCATTTCTGATACTGTGAATAGGCATAATTAGTTTCAAGGTATCTGTTCTCAAAGAGCAAAATGGCATGATTTCTCCCCACCACTGTTTCTCATTTGCCAGGATGCTTTCTATCACCACAACTTCCTTTATATTTTTCAATACACTGCTGGGCCCATTTCCAAGTCAAGCACAAGATATTGCCATCACTTCATGCAAGCAACTTAAAGACCAGAGGTCTTTGAATATACAGATATATTTTCAGAGAGAAAGCGAAGGAGATTCAGATATATTTATGCCATAAAAAGATTACCCCCCCCCATAATTATATGATCTTTTATTTATTCAACCACACAATCATTCTTTTCATGTATACTTTCTTATAATTTATGCATTCAAAAAGCCAGCTGGATGATTTTGCGGCCATCATTCTTTCTCAGCTCAATACGCCTCACAGAGTTGTTATTGTGGAGAAAATAAGAAGTGAAAGGTATATTGGATATATTTGCCACCTTCAGTTATTTGTAAATTTGGTGTATTGGATATGTTCTCCCATATTCGTTGTAATAAAGGCAGGATAGAATAAAAAAATAATTTAAAATTCATTTTAAAAATATACTTTTGTACATTAGCAACATCTCAGTGTGCATAACAGTTTAGGACGGCTAACTTTGATATGGTCCTACCAAAACACAAACTGAAAAATATCCTTTCCCTCTTTGTTATATTTTAAAGCAATTCATGATAATCCGCTGTTATTCATTATATCCATTTGTCCCTTTGAGTATTAAGGTTTTAAAATTAATAACAGACGCAGAAAACTGAATACCACATATCCATGTTATGTTTTTAGGGAAAATTCCCGTCTTTAATGGAGTACAGTTTGATGCAGGAAAATCCATTCTTGTTCTCTTGCACATTTTCTGCTCAAAAATAATTCCGCCATTAGTGAGCTTCTGTAAATCTGAGGCACTGATTTGAATAAATCCCATAAGATTTATTGAATGCTCTCTGGAGATTCAATCCTTCTTAACCAGTTGTAAGAAAAAATAGGCTACCAAAATTATTTGGATGCCTGACAGAAATGTAGAATACATTCTAGGATAGAGATTATTTCATATTTTGTAAAAAAAAAATTAAGTGTATATGATCACAGAGGTATTCCACAAATGTTGCTGAAGAAACTTTTCATCTACAAAGAATCTTTTTGAAACTTAATTTGAAAATGAGCAATAAATTGCTCTAACACTGCTTTAGGTGTACTGAGCTTTTTCAAAATTAAAGAAAGATAACCCTATTCCTTTTATATTTTAAAAGGTAAATGCAGGGAATGTGTAAACAAGAATTTTTCTCTTGGTGTTATTTCCTTTTCAATTTTGGATCTACTGGGAATGAGACATTCAAATTTGTTCTTAGCAGATTTCTTTTAATGGCTAGAGATCAAGTACAAACTGTGAATGTTTATTTTAGTTATTTATTTGCTAGATTTATATCCTAACTTGTCTTTAACAGCTCAAGGCAGATTACCCAGGAATCTCCATTTTATCCCAACAATTACAAACAGAGTATTTGGGATAAGAAAAAGCTACTGGCCTAAAATCATCAGCTGACTTTTCTTGGTTGAAACCATACTTGAATTTTTAGCTGCCTAGACCTATCCCAATACCTTAACCAGTTTATCATGCTGCTGGTTCAAAATTATCAAGTTCTGCCATGCTTCATAATTTTCAGACTTTCTTGTGACTCAAAAGCTGGCCCATATACTGGGATTCCACTGAAGCATTTTTTAAAAATATTTGATCTAGTTTTATTCACATATTATCATCTTTTTTGTACTTCCATCCCAATTCAAGAGAGCTCACAACATAATGAAAACAATGCAGTAATAAAAGACAAATATTCAAACATAATAAAACCATGTCACAAAAAATAGTTACATATGCACACATCAGCTGCCCTAAACCAAGATCTCCTGCTTTTATAATATAAGCCTTTAAAAAGCAGCATATAATTTAAAGCAATCTGTCTTAAAACTTGCCATTCCCTTGATATTTATTGTTAGACACCAACATCCTCAAGAAAACTATCTTTATAACCTAACAAATGTTAATAGTGATAATTTGTTCCAGAATGAGAAATCTGTAATGAAGATCCTATTCCTTACATTTTGATATCCCAGGAATGGGCTTCAAAAAAGGTGCTTTTTTCAAGAGACAACTGAACTTTTTGGTTTGTCTTTGAAGATGTTTGCAGGAGGAAATCCAAGAAGCTTCTTTAACTCTGACTGGATGGTGGGAAGTGGAAGGATTCTTTCCATTCCCCACTCTCCAGTCAGAACTGAAAAAGCTTCTTGGATGAGATACAAAACATCTTTAGAGAAAAACCAGAAAGTCCAGTTACCTCTTGAAAAAAGCACCTTTGGGACAACCATGACTGAGTGACTGAGAATCTCCATAGACAGGAGTGGGCTTGCTATTTTGGTCCTCTCATGCATTACACTTAGATTCTACAAGAGCAGATGGTCTTAACATATCTAGAATCTGAGACAAAGACAATCTTCTAGGTGATAAGCCTCAACCTGAATTGGATCAGGAAGCAGACTGAAAGGTAATTCATCTTCCTCAGTATCAATGTTAATGTTAATTCTGCAGTAATGTACCCATTAATAGGCATACAAATTTAGTGTTGATCTTAGCTTTGGATTTAGCATTTTCCTTTGTTGGTTGTTCATTTTTATTTTATGCAGTCATAGGATGGTGTACTTTTATTTATTTGTTTTTTTAGGAATAGTGGACACCATCACACTCATGCAAAATGAAATGTGTTGATTGGAAATCAATATCAATAATTTTGTAGATTTTTAGAAGATTTTGGCTTGCCTGTGCTATCCCATACCTCTTAATTTGTGGTAGAATACGTATCATCAAGTTTTTCTGTCTTTTCTTTTTCTTAGCTGTACACCTAAAAATTTTCAAGATTTTATGTGTGCGTGCATGCTCACACATGTGCGCACGCACACACACACACACACACACATACATAGACATTGTAATGATTCCTCTGAATAAGTACAATGTCTATGTGGTACTATAGTATTGGAATCTGAAGGAGGAAGCCCTGAAAATCAAATAGATCTTTAGACAACTTTCTCAAAGAAAGTGCCTTTGTATAATTTATCCCTTTATCACGTCATATTTGTTCAGAACATCCCTGATTCTCAGAACAGATTTTGAGGAGCTCTGAGTCTATCATCAAAGTAAACAAGTGTGTTTGTGTGTGTATTTGTGTATGTTTGTATCAGTGGTGGGATTCAATTTTTTTTACTACTGGTTCTGTGGGCGTGGCTTGGTGGGTGTGGCAGGGGAAGGATACTGTAAAATCTCCAGTCAGAGGTTGTATCTGCCGGTTCTCCGAACTACTCAAAATTTCCACTACCGGTTCTCCAGAACTGGCCAGAACCTGCTGAATACCCACTTTTGGTGTGTGTGTGTGTGTGTGTGTGTGTGTGTGTGTGTGTGTATGTAAACAATGAATTCAATATCTCTATGATTATTATAGATAAGAAGGAAGTTGGTGAAAGAGTGCTTTTAATTTATATGAATTTTTGGAAAGCAGGATGCCCGTGTTTTTAATAGGCATGTAATAGATTCTGTGCAACCAATTTTTCCTATCTTCATGGTATATTATTTACCTCAGGAAAGGAATGAACTGTGTCACACAAGTTTCAGAAACATTGTTCAGAGAAAAGGAAAAAAAAGGGAGCTTCTGTAGGTTGCTCCTTTCTTAAATGGATCTCATAATTGCAGATTTTCAGGAAAGTTGTTCCTGTAAATCCCATAGGCGATGTTGTTACAATCATTCTGGGGCATCAGACGGTATTTAACAGTTCAGATTGTCTAGGATAACAGGAATGCTGTTATGTTGAATCCTTCTACCACCGGGAAGAAATGAGTTGTGACATATCAGGGAAGATTAAATTTGTAACAGAGCACATCTTAAGCACTAGCTTATGATTTCACAGTAACATTAAAAGTCAGTATTTAAGGAATGTGACAGTTTGCTTGTCATTAGGATTTGATTGTCTGGAAAGAGCCATGACAATGGCTTGTGTGAACTAAAGACAAGATTTGGGGACTGTTTGCTTGCTAAACTCAGATCCTTAAAGAAAGTGGCCAGTTTTGTTTTCTCTCCTTAGTTATTGGATGGCTGCTTTAAAACAAAGTAACCAATGAACATGCACATTTTGATCCATGAAAACAGTTTCTATATATTCATCTTTATCCATATTCATATTTATACATGATTTTCATCACAAATATTTATTTTTCTGCATGAATATTAGGTGTAAATATTGCTGTTACAACAGTTTGTTCTTATTACTGGGTTGTTTCGTTCTGGACTGTACATAGTTGTATCTTCTACTTTTATTTCCTGCGTTAAATTATTCAAAATGAGTGCCATACTGAAAGGTTCAAGTGGGTAAATATATACACGGTATATATATTTATACATTTGGCTAGGTGTGGCTTTTATGATCCTCTCCAGAGTGTCTTCAGCTACATACAAAGACAAACTTCAACTCATTAATAAAAATTATTCTTTTTTGGTCTCCTCATCATCACAAATCTGCTCCTGGTCTCTGGTCATTAAGATCAGATTTTTTAAGCCAATGAAGCAGAGGTGATTGTTTCATAATAGCTATTTCATTTCCACTCTGTTTCAACCACACTGTGAATGTAATGGTGCTTATTACACCATATTTTAATGTTTGTTACTGATAAAAACACGGCTTTATAGATGGATTTGGTTTTCTAAGGATCAGGTCTGAAAGACTCTGACGGATCTAGAGACTATGCTTACAACAAAGGACATATTATAAAACCTTATTTTTCAGTTGTAACATAATGAAAGATAGATCAGAAAAAACTTGGTCCTTTTAAATTATGATGCTGGAGAAAAATATTGAACAATTATTCAATACTAGATAAAATAAAGCCTGATTGCTGACAAAGCACCAATTATGAAGCAATTGGCTTAATAAGAAAACAACATAATAAGAGAACTGTCAATGGAAAAATCTTGATGCCTGGAAAAAGAAGTGGCTAAATGCTATTACTACGGACACAGGCAGGAGCTTACAGAAACTCAAAGCAGTGATTTGCTGTGAAATGTTGCTCATCAGATCATAAAAAGCCAGAAGCAACTAAATAATTCAACATTGAAGCAAATAATGTAAAAGTACATTGCAATCTCTAAATCCAAAAATTAATTCCAGTTGAGGAGATTTATACATTGATTTGTGGAACTTGTTGTAAGACTCATTTAATGATTTCTTCATATGTTTAGAAATAAGCTTTTTTTAGAAATATTTCAAGTTTAAAATAGTTTACTGTAAAACTAAATTTTGGCTGGAAAGCAATAGGTTAAGTTTTCTATGTGGGTTGGGTTTTATGTTTATATTTTCTTAGTCCTGGTTAGGAGAAATGAGCTTGTGTTCTCTTTGTTGTGCCAAAGTGATAGGGTTTCATTTGTTTGAAAATCTAGCTTACCCCAAGAGGTTACCGTAGTGTAGATTTTGTTTGCTCTGAAATAAATTGCTTATTGTCACAAACTGTCCAGCACTGCTGGGTTTTGAAAAGATCCCTAAGAAGGTTTTTTTTTTTTTCCTAGTGGATGGGTAGAAGTTTCTATATTGCAAGGTTTTTCAGTTCTGAAAACTGGAATACAATTTGCAGCTGTTTGGCTCGTGACAGTGATATGGATCTGATTGTACATAGTATGCTAAGAAACCATGGATGCAGCTGGAATAGAGGTTATGAAAGTTAAAAGCAATGCAAAGGTTGCCCATTAATTGGCTGCTAATAAAAGCAAACTCAACTGTTTATAACTGTGGGAGCCAGTGCTCTGTATCTGATAACAACAAGAATTCATACACATTACACAGTTCGGCCATTCAGACCACGACTAATTGCAATGTGAGGCATAGTGATCAAATTTAACTCTACCAGCATGCACTCTGGTTTGGGACTTCATGGCGACAAGGTAGCATTTATTACTTATTCTCCATAACATAGCCTGATTGAAATATCTAGCTACATTGTCAAAGAAGCCCAGCTGGGTTTTGGAGCAGCTAATTAAGTCATTAAACCAAGGGGGTCAAATAATTTACTCCTACATGCTGAATGATAGCAAATCCGGTATCCTGCTATCCAAGACATTAAGGTTTGAATGTTTACAGAGCTGTTTGGCTAAATATATACTGTTTTTGGAATCTGTTGAAAAGAAGTCTCTGTTCCTAAAGAAATGTTTCTGAACCTGGTTTTTTTTTTTTAATGTTATAAATATTTTATGGTTCAGGTATTACTATAAGCCAGGGATGTCAAACTCATGACGTCACTGCGGCATCATGTCATTTTCTCCTTCGCTAAATCGGACATCGGTGTGGCTAGTGTGTGACACATCAGGCCCATGGGTCAGGAGTTTGACAACCCTGCTATAAGCCATGAGTTCCTTGATAAGGGCTATATGAAAAATATTTGGCTAGGTTTGCATAGTATACTAGATTAAACTGTGATCTACAACAGCTAGATTTATACAGCACTTTAATTTATGGAAAACCACAACCAACTTTTATTTATGACTATTGGTGGTAATATAACGAAGATTTGGACATTCCTGGAAAAACAGTGCTGATCTTTCAAATGGAATTTTATTACCCTGGAAAGTAAATATAATATGCAGCCATCATCACTGTTAACTATTGATACCCCAGTCTTCCATGACGATTGTTTAATTATCTTTAAATATATTGAATTATGCCACAAAGAAGAGGAAATCAGCCTATTCTTCAAATGCACCTGAAGGCAGAACAAGAAGTAATGGATGGAAACTAATCAAAAAGAGAAGCAACCTAGAATTAAGGAGACATTTCCTGACAGTTAGAACAGTTTTAATCAATGGAACAACTTGTCTCCAGAAGCTGCAGGTGCTCCCACACTGGGGTTTTTGAAGAAGTGATTGGACAACCATTTGTCTGAAATACTATAGGATTTCTTGCCTTAGCAGGGAGTTGGACTAAAGGATCTCCAAGATCCCTTCCAACTCTGTTATTCTATTAGGACAGTCTCAGAAACAGTGTTTTATGGCCTGTTCAGAACTTGTAAAATGTCCACACTTGCGTGATCCTGATTTAAGTGGCAACCTATAAGTCTGTGAGGAAGCCAGCAGGGAAGGTTGCAAACTGTTGCCAACTGACAAGAGAACTCTCTATTTTTTCTGGGAACTGGATGAAAGAACTGCCTGATGAGATGAAAGTATTAACATACTTTCTAGAAATAAAAGCAGTTGTGCATTGTCCAAGATACTTTCTGCCATATCTATGCTGGCCACTTCACTTTCAAAAATGTCTTCATGTAGAATTCAACCGGAGACTTCCAGAACATGGATAGCTATAACAAGCTATATCATTAGGTGTGTTTATAACATATTATAGTAGAAAAAAGTCAATATGGTTGTTCTGTTCAACTGACACGGTATACTTTTTATGGAGGCAATATATTTTCTCACTTATAAAGCTGAACCTATGAACAGTCTCAAATTTCAGAATTGGTCCTTAGTAGGGCATGTAACTTTTTCAAAGGAAATTGAATTCAATATAGCTAAAAGAATGAAGCAGCCACCAAAAGCAACAGCACTTTATTTGGCCTTGGATTCACTTTATTGACCTCTCCCTATCTAGTAAGTCACCACGGTACAAAAACAGCAATAACAGGGACATAAACTTGAAACTAACTAAAGGTCTCTTGAAAGGAAAATGTTTCAACCTGCCTTAAGAATGCTGAAGGGAATGGCCCAAACCCCATGACATGTCTTAGCTGCGGGGCACCACTGAAGTTATCCTATTTCTTACACATGCTCTTAGTATAATGAAAACAGAAGCAGACCTCCCTCAGCTCATCCTCAGTATTATAAAATACATCTTCATAGGGAGATCTAAGCAATACACATTTCAATAGTGGCGTTTAAAATAAATTACCCACTCACACGGACTCGCAGTTGCTGAAGATAAGTTATTAGAATGGATAGTATTATGACCTCCATCATCTTTGTTATTTACAAATTTTAGAAAGAGAGAATATGATATAAAAATGGACATGGTGTGTGAAGGGGTGAGGGGACATATACGAACCAAATAATAAAAATAGAGGTTGACATCCATATAATTTTGAGATTGCTGGAGAATGTACAAGTAATTCTACTGAAACATTTTAAACAGTTGAAAATAACAGCTCTATCTACCTATCTACCTATCTACTATCAAAATCACAGCCACTATATTGGGTGAATATTCTAGGAGGAGAAATGTTTGATCTATGGTGGCCCCACCCCAAAAAAACCACAAGAAGTTTGATAGCCTTTTTCTGATTAACCCATTTTATTAAAAGTCATAAGCTTTCATGACCTACAGCACAGCTCAGATGCATATAATAGATATATTAATTCTAGGGTTTTAAGTTGTGGTGGGGGAAGAAAAGAAGACAGTGTGTCAACTTCTTGCTGAATAGAGCAGGTAAAGCCCCATTTTTCCAAATGCTATACAGATAGTCCTTGACTTATGACCACAATTGAACCCAACATTTCCTCTGCTAATTGAGATATTTGTTAAGTGAGTTTTGCCCCATTTTATGAGCATTTTGCCACAGTGGTTAAATAAGTCACTGCACTGTTATTAAGTTAGTAACGTATTTGTTAAGTAAAACTGGCTTCTCCATTGACTGACTTCCCCATTTGTTTGTCAGAAGCTCACAAAAGGGGATCACATGACCCCAGGACACTGCAACTGTCATAAATATGAGTCAGTTGCCAAGCACCTGAATTGTGGTCATAGCGATTTTGCAATGGTTATAAGTGTGAAAAATGGTCATCAGTTACTTTTTCACTACAATTTAATCATCATTAAATGAACTGTTCTAAGTCGAGGACTACCTGTAGACCCCTGCTTATCTTCTTTTAATTCTCTGCTGTTCTAAAACTGTGTACTGTAGCCCATACATAGATGATTAGAACATCAGATACCTATCCTGCCTTAGATTCTCAGAATTATGTATGACAATAACTAGTTACCGTTTGTTTCTCTTACAGATATAATGCCTTATTTGTTATGTTTGAATATCTATTTCTAATGTACAGATTTGTTGGAGTGTTTCTGTGTGTTTGTTATCAGCTCACTTTGAAAAAGGCTTTTTTACAAATCCAGATCAAAATAAAAATTCTCTTGATGTCAGATGACATTTTTTATTTATTATGAGCAGCAGGGTGGTAATTTTTTTTTAAAGCCAGAAGCATAACACAAAATAAATTTTAACAGCCAGAAGCATAACACAAAATAATTTTCAGTAACATGAATAAATTTCATGGGATATATTTTTGAAGAAACTAGTCCTAACTAATAAATTATGTACTTGTAAGATAAAAACTTTAGATTGGTGAATGAAATGTAATCAGTGTTTGAAAGATAAAATATATATGTATGATTAAACATATAATTAAATACCATTAAGAGATCTGTTTCCATGCTGGTTGTACAGGAAAAAAAACTATGGAAAATTGTCAGGTTTGTTGTAAATTGTCAGTTTGGTTCATGACCTTAATAGTAGTATATGCTTCCCTCTTGCTCTGTATTTTCCCAAAGTGCCTTATGCATTTTGGCTTGACTTTGTCTATTTGTAATGTGATGCCAACCATAATTTGGTACTACTGGAAAGAACATGGATAAGCTGCTACAATTATGAATTAGTCTTTCCTCACCAATGTAGCCATTAGGACAAGGGTGGGGAACCATGCAATGGTTGGATTCATTTTTTTTTTTACTGCCAGTTCTGTAGACATGGCTTGGTGGGTGTGGCTTTGTGAGCATGGCTTTGTGGGTGTGGCAGGGAAGGATACTATAAAATTTCCATTCCTACCCCACTCCAGGGGAAGGTTACTGCAAAATCCCATTGCCTTCCCATCCCCACTAAGCTGCTTTCCAGCTCCGTTTTCCTGTGCAGGGCAACAAAAGAAAACCATGTGATCAGCTGGAACTTGGGAGGCAGAGAATAGATGGGGGTGGGGCCAATCAGAGGTAGTATTTGCCAGTTCTCTGAACTACTCAAAATTTCTGCTACTGGTTCTCCAGAACTGGTCAGAACCTGCTAAACGTCACCTTTGGAACCATGGCTCTTTTATAACTGGTGGAGTTCAACTCTCACATATCATAAAAGGGTCATGATTTCTCACCCAGCAGAAGGAGGATATTGCAAACATTCTTGATTTAAATTAGGCACAATTTGCCATTACTAATGTATGAGCCAAGGTGTGGTTAGTTTAATATTATGGATTTAATTATCAATAGTTAAAACTAGGTACAGTGGTTGATAGTGCATACATTCAAACTGAAATTAAATTAAGTTGGAAACTGGTTTTTCTTGTGTCTGTCCATATTTCATGTATTGATAATCTTACAAGAGTAACCCATGAATAATTCATGTGTGTTGAGCACACATGACTTAAACCCCAATTTGGATTTTCTTGTTCTATGAAAAACTTTAGAATTAGGCAAAGTAAACCCATAAGATGTACAAAGTGCAAGAGGATGAAAATCTGTATAGGCTTATTATGAGTAAAACTAGCCATAGTCACTCAAAGTGGAGTAATATGGTATGTATCAGGGTCAGTGCATTTCTCTAGACTGTTTAATATCTACATGAAATGGAATAAATCATTTAACTTCCATTAATATATGAATAATATTTACTTACACATCTCTGCTTTCCCTACATGGGAGATGTGGCGGAAATCATGAACTGCACCCTGGAGGATATTCTGCCCTGGCTGGAGAAAAAAATAGTCTCAGACCAAAACCAATCAATGCAGAATGACTTTTGGTTCAGAATCCAACTGATTCTGGGGTAGGATAACTGATATCAACTCTGTCTTTTGTGTTCCCTCTGAAACTGCATCTTGGTAGACCTACTGTATTTAAGACTCTTTGTCAACTTCAAACTGAATCTGGCAGAAGCCATTTTCTTGTTTCTCAGTTGCCACACAATATGGTGGGCAACACTGGTCTATCTCATGGGAACCAAGGTAATCTCCACAGGTGTCGGATGATGACGGAGGGGAGTGCCTACGGATCCTTCCAATTAACCCAATTGGACAATGTGACCTGTGACTCTTGGGGAGGACATTATTTATTTTTTAATTATACTGAAACTGCAGGGAATATTTAGAGTTGGTTTTACAATTGGTGGTGCCTATATAATGTATCCTATAAAAAAATTCTTTGAGGAAGAATCTGATCTCAGAGTTCTGATTTGTTTGGGTTTGTTAGTCCAAACCTTAACAATCTTGGTAAGAAAGCTATGAGTTGTCATGGCCAGTTAACCTTATTTATTCTTGATATTTCACATTTTGATGGCGGCAATTTGCCTACTTAGATCTGATCTCAGAGACAACTTTGAAGTTTCAGTTCATACAATATGAAATTGCTATGTTCTTACTGGAAAATTATAGTATGATCATATAAGACAATTACTGCAATGGGTCCCTCAGTTGTTTATTGTTTTCCAAATGCTGGTTATTACTTATTAAGCCCCTATGTAGTTCAGAATTAGGGGTATTAGACACCACCTATCCCATGTAACTTCTGTTCACATGACCAAAGGGCATAGATAACACCCATGAATATTCCCTTACAGGTACAACAAGGTTACTTCATTAGAACACAGATCTTTGTAAAAGCTTATCCTGAGGGAAGAATACCCCATTCTCATGCCTTTCCAGTGAATAGTTAAAATTTGGATCATCCAGAAGATCTTTGGAAGTAAATTCTGGAATAAGTTCTGAATTAATAAAGATATGGCTACTGCTTTATTATTTTATTTGGCATTTTATAGAATACAATCTCCGTGCTATATTGAGAATTTTCCTTGCTTGGTTTGCAGCTTTACTTGTTGCTAAGACTCACTGTATCTGTGTAGCTGAAAGCTATGCCATCAGTAGACTAATTATTGGCAGATTCTTCAAAGGTGGACTGATCTGATTTGACTATGACAAACCACCCATTTGGGCAGTAGCAATATGAGACAGTGTTGGAAGAGGAGGATCACATTTCTTTGACAACGGCAACAACTCTGGAATCTATTTTAAGTTTGCCATGAAACCTAATGGATAGTTACTATGAAACAAAATGTGATCAAGTGCTGGAAGATGAGCCCTTCACATCAGAAGACTAGAAGTCTCTGGTAAAGAACTGAAGAGAGTTTGTAATAAAACTGGTATTTATAAGTGAAGCAAACGCTTTGGTTATCTGACTGTTGATGTAGCTATTCATGAAATGATAATCAGAACCTTTTAAAGAAAGTACCGAAAGTACAAAGAATCAACCAAACAAAACTAGGCTCTGCTTCAGATTTTTAAATTGAGACTAAAATTATGAAGTCAGAACTGCCTGAACTGCAAGCAGAGTTCAAGAAAAACCAAAGAACAAGATACATCATTGCAGATGTGAGATAAATCTACAAAAATACAATTGAACACTATAAGGATATTTACCGTGTTTCATTGACTGCAGCCTTTGACTGCTAAACCATGAAAGGTTCTGAACCAAATTAAGAAGCATGAATATACCAGAACATCTGATAATTTTAATGTATATTTTTACATTGAGCCAGAAGCAGCAGTCCAAACAGAATAGGAAGCAAAAGAATGGTTCAAAATCAACAAATACTGCATACTTTCCTCATACCAGTTCAATTTATATTTATAACAAATCATTGAAGAAGCAGGACTGTGTGAAGAAAACTAAGGTGTGACAATTGATGGAGACTGACAACAACTTTTCTATGCTGATCATGCACATAAGTGGCTGAAAGTACAAGTGATCTGAAGCATCTCTTATTAAGATCAGGGAACATTGTCTCAAAGCTAGAGTGTAGCAGAATAGTCAGAAGACAAAGATTCTAAAAGATTCATCAGTAATTTCAGCCTCGACAGAAGAGAAACAGAAATTAGCTGACAATTTCAGATTGCTTAAATCAATAATCAATAATGAAACTATCCATGGCCAAGAAATCAAAAGACAATGCCCTTGGGGGAGGGGAAAAAAGCTATGAAGGGCACAAACAATATCTTTAAATACAAAGTGGTTTCTTTGTATTCAATGATCTGACATTTAACTCAGAATATTTCATAATATTATATGGATATGAAAGTTGTACACTGAAGAAACAAAACAGGAGGGAAAAGATGCTTCTGAATTGTGATGCTGGAGAAGGATGCTATGAGTACAATAATTGCCCAATGAGCAAATTAATCAGTATTGGAGGAATGCAAGTCTAAACCTGTTTTAGAAAATGAAAAGACAGGCATATAGTTTTAACATTTTAAACACTTCAAGTGAAGAGAAAGATTATTTAGAGTGGGCGCTATGCTTGGCAAGGCTGAAGGATAATGTAAAAGACCAAGACTATCCATTATTGATGGAATAAAAATAAGCATGGATACTGCCAGACAAAGTTTAGAACAGCTATATATTTGATGGCAACTAATAAAACTATACTGAGAATTTATTTAGAGTCTTTGCTAAATTTCGATATAAAGAAACAAACAATTTGGTTTTTGTGTTCACTTTTAGGGTTTGAATCAGTGGTGGGATTCAAATGTTTTTACTATCGGTTCTGTGGGCATGGGTTGGTGGGCGTGGCAGGGGAAGGATACTGTAAAATCTCCAGTTAGAGGTGGCATTTGCCGGTTCTCTGAACTACTAAAAATTTCCACTACCGGTTCTCAGAACTGGTCAGAACCTGCTGAATACCACCTCTGGTTTGAATAGACTGAAACAATAAAAACAGTAGAAAAAGACATGATTCCATGTGGTCAAAGGTTTGAATTAGGAGCCTGAGTAAAAACCACAGGGTAAAACTCTAAAAAATAAGTACATAAATAAAATGTCTGGACTGTGCTAATATTTTTATTCCTTGAAACCATGCTCTTTATCTTCTGCATTGCATGCTCAGCTATATAGTATGAAGGAACTTCTAGTTTACCCAGACCACAGTTTGCAACATATGATTTACAAAAGCATTCCAAAACAGGACTGTGAGCCATATTAAAAGTCTTTTCTTAGGAAATGTAGACTCATGTCTCAGATGTAAAATTAAATTGATTAAAATATGATATTATTTGGTAGCTTAACTGCATGACAGTTGGAGTATAATTGCAAGGATGAGGCCAATTTCCTATTCTTTGTAAGTCAATTGAGTTTTGACAGACTAGATGTGAAAATAAAATTATTGGCATTCATTGCTCCTTATTTTTTTAAAAGAATAATTCAAAGTCTAAGCTTGTAAATAAATGCAAATATACATTACCAGGCGACCACATGGATATGAATGCTTTTAAAAAAAATTCTGTATTTTTAGAATTCATTCCTTTTAAAGTACCGAGAAAGAGAAAAACATGAAGAAAAAGGCCTCAAAACCTGTCTGCAAGGATTTTGATTGGTATAAAATGTGGTTGAAACAAACTTTGATAAACTTTCAAGATTCTGTCCCTCTGTTTTTGTTCCTCTTGCTTTCAGTTTTTAATCCTGCCAACCTCAAAGGGGCCGACAATTGATATTATTTCAATAAACCTTTGGCTTGCAATTGTATATGAATTATTATCATAATGAAACAGTTTCCATTATTATTTTAACAGCTTTGTTTTATACTTGCATCTAGGACTACTGTAACCTGCATGAGTTGGAGAAGCTTATAAATATTATTAAATAAACAACAAATTGTTGCTGTTATTATTCCAACAGGCAGAAAGTATCCACCACTTCAGTATCTTCATTGCCATTTTTAAACTGGTTATTCTGTCCGTTGTTGTTAATTTGCTCTTCATAATATTTAACTTTAGTCCTGTTTTTTGACTGAATTCTTTAACTTATACTACTAAAACCTGTAGATCAGGGGTGTCAAAGTTGTGGCCCATGGGCTGGATGTGTCACAAAATGGCCTGTCTACCACCAGTTTAATGAAAGGGGAAAAGATGTGATATGTCACGTGCTACAAGTTTGACATCCCTGTTGTAGATCTTTGCATACACCTGCACACACACGCACATACACACACACACACACGTACACACACAGGGAGAGAGAGAGAAACATACATACATACATACATACATACATACATACATACATACATACTTGAATAAATAAAATGAACAGTATACAGCCTTGTTGCATTCCAAGTCTGGAGCCAATCTGTTTTACCATATTCTGTCTGTACAATGCCTTTGCGACCTGTGTATCAATTTTTCATGAAGATGAGACGTTTTGGGATTTCCATTTTTTCTGAGCACATTCCACAGCTTGACATGATTGTCACTATCAGAAACTTTTCTATAATCAATGGAACACATAGGGACTTCTTTCAGGTATTATTTGGCTTTCTCAGTTATTCAGCATGCATCAGCAATAATGTCTCATTGGCCCAGTTTAAACATCTGGCATCTCTTATTCCATGTAGACTTCTAATCTGCATTTGATAATCCTAAACATTTTTTGCTAACATATGATATCAAGGGTATTTGTACAACAATTTATACACTCTTTTAAGTTTCTTTTTCTTTTTTTGGTATTGGAATGTACATTGACCTCTTCCAATATGTTGGTCGCTATGTTGTTTTTTAGATTTGCTGGTATAGGTTGGTTAGAAGAGGAACCCGGAAGAGCAACGGGTGATGCCTGGCATGCTTGGAGAGATGACTCTACATGCTACTTCTGGCACGCATGTCATAGATTTGCTATCACGGGCCTAGAAGTAGAAGACATTTTTGAGGCCTAAAACCAAAGGTTGCTATTAAATTATATGTTTTGGTTGGACAGAATGAGGATATTATTAAATGTATACCAAGCAATAATGTTAAATAAATGTTAATTAGGAATTAAGTATTTAAATTCAAAAGCCAACTGTCAGCCAAGTTCCCAAAATATTTCATATTGTTGGCTGCAGAACCTGCATATCACTTGTATTTTTTCAACATTTGTAAATTACAGAGAAATACAGTAAACTAAAGTTAATGACTCATTTTTGGACAGGCAATTACTTTCATGTTTAAACATAGATTAATTATTGCAACATCCTGACAGATTTAAACAGAATTTGAAAATGTCTATATGTAGCCCTGCAGGCCTATACACACTTACATGGTGTAAAAAGTAACAAGCTCAAAGACATGAATAGGATTGTAACACATAATATACACATGTAAACATTTTTTCAAGAATTAAATAATGAACAAAACATTTTTTTGAAGTTTTAAGCCCCTTCAAGAAAGAAACTGAGTGGCTCTTGTAAGAGATGGATGCTAATATAATTGCTGATAGTCAGTGATGCTCTGAAGTGTTTTTTTAATCTAGTTGTTAGACATGCAAATGAAAAATTGCCAGCATGAACCTTTAAAAATTAAAAATTGTGATACTGTTTGTGCCTTTGAATAAAAAGATATTTTTTTCATAGTTTACCATACTTCACTTGATGAATCTTTAAAAGTCTAAACTGTTAAAAATATACATAATGAAGTTTTGGAATAAAACTTGTACTTACTTGAAATCTGGCCCAATGTATTTAACCCATGGCTTGGTCGGCATGGCAAGGGAAGGATACTGTAAAATCTCTAGTCAGAGATGGTATTTGCCAGTTCTCTGAACTAATCAAAATTTCCACTACCGGTTCTCCAGAACTGATCAGAACCTGCTGAATACGTCCTCTGCTATAGTATGTAACATGTATGTAATGGACATCCATAATGGTCTATAACAATAAGAGGCACAAAATAAAACTTGAGATCAAAAGTGTGGGTGATCCTAAAACTTGGATTGAAGCTCCCAATGATGTCCAATGTTTTATTACCAAATTTTCAAAATGACGCAAGGAACAAATGATTAAAAACACAAATGGGGAACAAAACAGTTAAAATTCTTCAAAATAGGTTTTTGTTTGCATTGTTTAAAAGAATGTGCATAGCCATAGCAGAGAATAATAATGCTAATTAATTATAAATAAAATTATATGTAAACAAAAAAAAATCAAATTTAGTTTGTCTCAGACATCAAATCATTATTTTTTTTAACCGGATTCCATTTCTAAGCCAAGTGCACTATTTGGCTCATTAAATCTTAATCTCAATTATTTATCTTTTCAGTATGGAAATGGTTAGGCCATTTAAAGAGCCTTAAAATTATAGGATTACATTGTTTCAGAATCAAATTAGTAATATATGGAAAGTTATCATTTTTACTTAATAATTTCAAATACATACATTCATCACTAAAAATGCAAAATTCTCATTTTGAATGTGTAGGAATGACAATGACACTGTGACTTGTAGAGTTGTTGTAGTATCTGTTATTATTGCATTGGAGGATAATTTTAAAAGCTAAGGTTGTTCCAGTTCAACAAACATGTTGCCCTAATACACCCAGAGTATCTTATTGTGTGTAGTCTTTAAGCATTTCCATGCCATAATGCTTATTTCATATAGTAATTTTACTGAAGAAAAGTTTCAGATAACTGCAAAGAATGTATTCTCTTCTAATGAGGACAATCTCTTATTAACCAGGGGTGATTTTGGTACGTTCCTTATTTATTAGACTAAAGAGCTAATCTAGAAAAACATTCCCAAGTTATGCAAACCATACCCTTATTGTAAAGTTTCTTTTTCCCTTGCATTAAGAATGATGGCTTACACATGGAAAAATAGTTGCCCCAGCAAAAGATAGAAAAATGACACATTTTCAAGGCACTTATGAACTGAAATATAATCCTGATTAAAATGCATGCGTAAAACCCTTTTGAATGAGGTGCAGATCTGATAGTGTATTCGGTTTTTTTTTTTTAACGCGAGAAAAGAAAGCAGATGGTCTCCTAATTCTTTTTTGTCATCATTTCTTGAACATCTTGTTTTTTCAGGAGAAGTGTCTAGCAATTGCAATTTTTCTGGAACCCAAAGCTGGTAAGAACAATGGATTAAATTTTGGAGGCGGGTGGAAGAATAAACAAATCAGCCAAGATATCCATTTTTATTGACAGTTTAAGAAAGCAGTGAAAGGTTTGATGCTATTTTGAATAATCATACTTAATTTTCAATAATGATTCTCACCTGGCAATTATTATAGTTTAAAATTTATATTCCCATCTCCTGCCTGTCTCCTGTGTACCTCTCAGTATCTCGATTCATATGAGAAACATAAATCACTTTTTGATTCCAGACAGAACAATGATAAATATTTGCCGAGTATCCTTTTTGGTGACACAGGGAGGGGAAAATCATTTCTGATGAATTATGATGTTGTATATCATTACTATAAGTCATTCAGAAAAATAAGAAAAGAAACAAAGTGGGGAAAGGACTTGTTTCTGCAGCTCCCCTCAAAATCCTGTCTAGAGTCTAGTGAAATAAATGAAACACTAATTTGCTCTAATTCAGAAACTTATATTATAGAAGATGTATAAGTATTTGTCGGAGCTTTTACAAAGCTTAAACATTTTTCATGCAATGATTTTCAAAAAGCTGGTATTGTGCTACCTTTGATTATTATTTTGTCAAGTGCTTTAATGACACTTCAGTAAAAAACAAATCTAAGTATCTTACAAAAGCAATAAACAGTAAATTATACAACGCATAATATTAAAAGTACAAAACCAAAAAGCAGTGCTTACATAGGTACATCCTAATTAACCATTTTTCAAGATCTTATGTGGATCATGTTCAAAATTACTGTGTGTTTGACAGACCATAGGAAATCCGCCCATATATTTATGGTATTTTTGCTTCTACCTTACAGAAAAAGGAAATTGTCCAACATGGACTGTGAGAGAAGCATAAAATTGAAATGAATCATGTGTTCTTTCTTCTGTCCAAAATGTCTGATTGTGGTTTTGCACCTGTGATTCATCAATACACACCAAATTTTTAAGAACATGTCCATTGAGATCACATTTGATAATCCTTTGAGGATTTTTGTGTGCTGTGTTAAAATGAGAGAGGGATGTGTGAAGATCGGGTTTATTACATTGCCTTATGTTGTAGACAGTGTTTTCCAAATCGGGACACACTCTGAAGTTCTGCACTTTAGCTAATATTGCTAATAGTAGGGGATTGTGGAAGTTTTAAGCCAAAACACCTGGAGAAAAGACTGGCTCTTCTTTGCTCTTGAGTTTTGAGTCAGTTAAAACTAGTTTATTGACTGCTTCTGTCAAAATGAATAAATGTTTGTTTTGTATTACATACCTTTTCTTTTCCTTGGTTGTCTCACTGTCTGCTATTCCTGTTTAATGATATGAGCTTCGCTACTGATCCAAGAGAAGCTATCACCGGTTGCCACACAGTATACAGATCACAAACTCTCTTGTTGCTCTTTGGATTATAGTAGCCCTCTTTCATTTTTAAAAGTTTATCTTTTACTTCTTTGGTGTTCTGTCAGCAAATAATTTCAGTCACATGCTGGATTCGTTATTCTTTCATCTCTCTGCAGAAGACTGAAGACATGAGTTGGAATGTAGTAGTACAGCAACCGATCTGCTATTTTGTGGAGCGCACATTGGCAAAATTTGGAACAGAAAGGATCATCAGGATTTCATTCTGTATGATAAGCCTAAATGTTTTATGTTTGTGAAACAGACTGACCCTTTACTTGTTGCTCATCAAGATAATATAATTGCAGAAAAGAAACTTTGTATTAAATATAAATTTCTGCAGCTTACATAAAACGATACAGGTAAAATATGATAGCTTTGCTAATTTCCCTTTTTTTTACTGGCAAATTTACTAACTTCTCATAGTTTCCTTTTGCTTTTAGCAGGCAATTAAAGAATAAATGTAGATATGAGTTTAAATTGAAGTCTGGGAAATGGATGTCTTCCACAATTTGCAATTAGACTGAAATCTGTTTGTTACTTAGTTTTCGCTATCATTATGAAGACATCCCAGATAAAAGTGGAAGAATTCTCACAATTCTGAGAAGTTTTGTGACTTAGCTAGCCTGGTCATGGCCAAGTTAATTTATTGTCACCTGGATCTAGGAACTGCAGCAAAAAGGATATATGTTGAATTTACTTCTCATTTAGTATAATTATGCTGTTCGAAGTAGTTGACAGCCTTTAATTAACTTACAGAGCTAAAAGAGAAAGGAACAAAGGGAAATGGGATTTATTACTTACAATTTAATTTTAGTGAGTTATGCAGATTATAGATTATCGAATGCTAGAATTCAGAGGTACATATGTGGCTACGTAAACCCTATTAATTTAAGAAATGTCTAATGATAAATATCTGCATAAGAGTCAATATAGGAAGCACAACTACCAAATATTTCATATGAATTATAGCAATACTGCATTACATCTTTACAGTGTGTGCATGTGAGTATGTGTATGTGTGTGAATTTATATTTGTCTCTATGTAGGAAATATACACATATGGCTGTACACATGCATCCTCAGCCATGTTTACTTAAAGCAAGACTTTTAAAATATTTATAGAGTTCAGCTGTTGACACAAATTTTAAAATATTATGCCTGCCTACCCAAGATACACAGTCACCAAATACTTGTCAATGAAAGTTGCACTTAGGGCACATGACACTAATGTAGCCATGGCAAATATCATTATGGACAAATCAAACTTTTATAAGAATAAGTATAATTGCCACACTACTGTACCTGGGGAAACATATTCCTATCCTTCCTCAAAATTTGAACATGTGGGTCAGAGTTATCTTCAAGAGGATATTCCATAAGAGAACGTTAGGATAAATGTCACTTTCTCCAATCCTGGAAAAAATTTTTAATCTAGATTAAATTGATGAGAATTAGTTGCAGGATTTCAGATGGAAAGGATGTACTGGGAGTAATGAGACATTAACTAGGCCTGTGTCATGCTGCCTATTTAGGCAAAATTTTAGTAGTCAAAGTTATTTTATTTTCATTTTTAAAAGATATTTTTAAAAAATTCTCAAAAGAAAAATAACCCTGTGGAAAATAATTTAATGCAGCATTAAACCTGGCATAATTTGGGATTTGTCAAAGTTCTCTG
This sequence comes from Pseudonaja textilis, assembly GCF_049901715.1. NCBI lineage: Eukaryota > Metazoa > Chordata > Lepidosauria > Squamata > Elapidae > Pseudonaja > Pseudonaja textilis. The sequence goes on from NC_141995.1 coordinate 20,463,060, forward strand.
ATACCAGTCTGCTCCAAATTATTAGTAAAGTTATGCTGCACATTAGTCAAAAAAAAATGGCTAAGACCTTCTTAGCGAAGCCAAGGTCTTCCACAGTTCAAACTAATAAATAATACAGCTATTTTCTCAAATTATTTATAGTGTATGTTTTGATCGTTGATTTTTAAATACTATTTTTCCTTTTAAATCTTTGAAATAGGATATAATAATTTCTGGATCTATATTTAGAACCAGCATGTAGAATCTTTCTGCTTACAAAAAGGAAAAAAAAGGTACAATAAGTTGTACCTATTTTCTACAACAACAAGTTTTGGTTGACTGAAATTTAGGATCTTTTTTTTATTTTAGCATGTTTTTTATATATGTAAAATATGTTTTGAGTTCTATTTTAATTAGTTCTAATTTATTATTTGATGAAAAAGTATTATTAATTTTCTTTGAACACCATGTTTGTGCAAAAGTAGGATATAAATCCCACAAATAAATAAAATCACTAAAGTTTAGTTTTGCTAATTAAAAATATGTATAACCCAAACTCTGAAATAATTACAACAGTCTAAAGTATTATTATTTCAATGACCTTGTTGTTTGGCAGCTACATATACAACAAACATCTGCTGGTAGAAATCAGAAGAGATTCTTATTTTGTTAATTTTAGTTAATTTAACCTAACCTATCTTTTTCTGATAGAAATGAAATAATATAGGTAGCAACCAGATAGGGTTAACCTCCTAATTAGTTAGAGTAGAGTAGCCATGGAAACATGGTGAAAGTGTGATAAAAGGATCAGTGATGGCACCTCAGCGACAATGGAAGATAGTACAAATTTCTTCATATTGAAGTAAAGGTAATTAGCTGATCTAGGAAGCTTTTGCAAGGACAATCGGTGTAGATGTACCATCTTATCTTGCTCTACATGTTCTAAATCACTTTGATGACCCCTGTAAACAGAAGAATGTAGGTAGGCTTTTCAAAATGCTCCTAGAATTCAGAAGAAAGAAATGAAGATCTTAGTTATGCATTGTCATCCTACTAATTTTGTTATGACATTTCACATTATCAGATATATGTATTTGCACAGACCTGTCCAGAATCAAAACATGGCAGAAGGTATGAATTTCTACCCATTCAAGAGATTCAGTAAGTAATCCCAGTCTAAATGCTGCTCCTCAGCTTAGTCCATTTTGCACCATGGCCGTGCTGATACAGTATAGCAAAGCAGTATTTTCTGCACATTGAGCTTTTGGAGGTTATATATGTGCGTATAAATAGGCTCTTAATATATTTTAAGAAAAAATATTAGAAGAACTAGTTTCAAGACCACACAGCTTGTTCCAAAATAATATTGGGACTCTTCTAAGGCTATGGATATGCTCTATATCTTAAGTACATGCTGAATTAGGAAAACAAAAGCTTCCTCCCTCTTTAAATTAGCACAATTTAAAATAGTCAGAATCTATAATTTACAATAAATTATTCTGGCTGTACTGTCATCAATATTCTTATCTATTTTGCATTTGAATGGTTCAGAATAATATCAAAGAGAAGTATGTTTTGCTCCTTTTTCATGCTGTCTCCTGTTGTTGCTAGAGGCATCTTGCTTTGTCATAACTTATACAATTATCAATAGCCCCTTTTTTAATTTGACATTTTAAGAGCTGTGTTAGGTAAGGGATAATTAATAGCACTTAGTTGCTTTAAAGTTGAGCTTTGATTTATATATAGCATAATTACTTCTAAAGCCTCTAACTCAGTGCTTACCCCACTAGGTATTTCATGTGTGTTTTGCTTTAATGTGTCTCCTTCCTTATAGCAGGACTAATCCTTTACTTGGGCATATTAAGCTCAGAAACACTGATTACATATTGTGATCTTCTTAATTATTTCCTTTTCTTCAGTTATTTTATCTTGCAGTTCAATATAAAAAAATAAAATAGTGGATGAAAACTCATAATAAAATTTGTTGCAGATGAAAATCCAATATATACAATTACTGTGCCTTCAAAACCCAAAATATTACAGTCTTCTAAAAGCCTGAATATTTTCACCTAATCCCATGGTGCCATTTAACAAGTGAAGCTATTCTTATTTTTTTTTCTGAAATTGCCAATGGCTTTTCTCAAGATTTATTGAGGCTTTCCTTCAGCTTCATTCATCTTTTGTATACTGAGAATATCCATAGAATTCATTTGTTTCTGGTTGTATAGTTCATCATTTCATCCTGAAATGAAAGTTGGAAACTCCTGGGTAAATTGCTTATCATAAACCTGAACAATTATTTATTCATTTGTGATTGTGCATAAAAAAACTTTTCTAATAATGAAATGCCTATAAGTATTAATGAAATGTAATTTAGCCTCAGCATTCATATTTTCTTTTGAATTAATTATCTTTCTAGGCTATATTTATATTAATATGGGCTTCTTCTTAGTCTCAAATTCTAAGGGGAGTAGGGCCTTTAATTTCCCCCCCATCTCATCTAGGAGATTATCTAAGCAGGGTCTTAATGTTGGTGATCTCTTCCTTACAAATACACTGCACTAGTGTTCTGAGATTTCTATAAACAACAGCAGTCTAGATTATGGGTTTTATTACACCTCTTCAATTAACCATTCTTAGTAAAATTTACAAGGAAAGTAAAATAGTGTTAGTGTGGTCTCACTGTTTCTCTTATTTTGGGTTAGCAATTGACACACTCTGAAACTGTTTTATATCTGGATTTGAAAGATAATATCTATCGGTTATATAGTATACTTTTTGATCAAGGAACAATTTTTTTTCTTGTAGTCACCAGAAATAATTTTTAAACTGATTTAAAATGTTTTAGTTTCATACGTATGAATACATATAAACAGTCAACTAATTGTTTTTACAAATTAATGAAGAGTAAAATTAAGCGGAAAATGAATTTATGCTCTCAGCTAAGAAAAAAATACAGTATGTGTTTTAAAAATATATGTTATTGTTATTATTATATTGCTAATGGAATTTACATTGCACACAATACAAAACTGCATAATTTACAATTAATTTTAGTAAATATGAGACATAATTAGGAGACAAGGAAATATTAGATTAAAAATAATCTCTAATGTTTTAAATAAATATTTTATGTGAGAGGGTTTATTCAGAATGAAGAATTGCTGTTTTAACATGTTGCTTATGTTTAATGTGATCTATAAACAAATTCAAGTCATTACATAAGATTCTAATTCTAATGGTTGGTTGAATGGTTGGTAGCTAATTTTTTAAATTTTATACTAGAAAATAGGTGTATTTTTCAAATTAAAAGCATTTTTGTGCAAGATGTAGTTTCCAATAATCTTTAGTAGGAATAAACATGAATTTATCTTTATATAGTTTATCTGTTGTGAATACATTTGCTTGCAATTGCAGCTGACATTTGTAATATCAAAGCTAGTTATTACTGAAGTAAGTTGTCAATTGTTCAAAGTATAGCTAGTTTTTCAATACAATTGGCAATTTAATAAAAAGATTTTAAAAAAATATTCATAGCAATAGCTAGAAATTAAACACAATATTTTCCTATAATCTTGTAATAAAATGAGAAGCTGTATGAAATGAATATTTTCTTCCCACAGTGCCTCAACCATTCTTAAAAGGAAAGGGAGTGATTCTGTGTATATTGCAAATAAGGGTCAGACCATTTGGGTTTTGATTAACCTTTCTAGCATGTGCTATGGAGCTTGGTCACACACCGTAAATAGCTTTATACACCCACCATTTATATAATAAAATTTCCAAGCCAACATGTTTGGTCTTACTCTTAACCAATATCTATTGGGAATGATGTGGCAACCTACCTAATCGCCTACAGTCCTTAGTTAAATCATTAGTTTGTTAACTGCTGTTTGCAATCTAAACTCTCCCTCTGGAATGAACTTCTTTAAAGCAAAATGAAATAAAATAAAGGTAAGTAAAAGTAAATAGATTTTCCTACTGAAAGTTATTACTTCAAGAATGAAGAAGATAGATATTGATCTGGCCCATCCTTTGCCATTACAGTCAGGTTCACATAGACAGCACAGTCACTTTATTTTAAGCAAACAGCCATTTTCTCTTCTGACTTGGATTCCAGCGAGAATTGGAAAAAAAAAAGAAAGTGAAACATTTTTCTGTCCTTCTTACAGGGACAATTTAAGTTGAAGTAACAGTTTTCTGAGATACCTGCACCTGTTATTGATTTATCTCTTCTATGTCATGAACAATCTCCTGTTTCATAATACCCTTGTATACTGGCCTGAAATAGTTAATTAGAAATAGTTTTTACTGTGAAGAATGTTAGGAGAGGTAAAAATAAAAACTTTAGAATAAAACACACATGCTGTATGTGTAATGTAGCCTCTGTTCCTTCTTATACTGCATGTATTTGCAAAAATAATAAATGGAACAGTATCATGACTTCTATAATACTGAAAATGACATTCAGAATCTGAGTCCCCATTCTTCTGGAGTGTACTGCTAGCTAAACATCACAAGATGACCATAAAAAGCTGTAAAATGAAGAATAAAGTATCAATCCTCCAAAACTTGTTATATTTCTTATAACAATCAATGTGCTTCAGATTTGCTTGACTGAAAGGGATAGAAGGTTTGGTCTGTGTAAATTAACAGCTACTTTAAGGGAGTATTGTTGATTATCTATTTCCACAGAAACTTCCTTGTTTGTATTCTATTGTATTCTTCTTGTTTTGTTGTTCTCAGTCTAGAATTGCGGATGAAGACTTGAACTCATATTTCTCTCAACTATCCTTCTTTCTCTTTTTATCATCTTTTGACATTTTAGAAAATAAATTTTGACAGGAAAGGACATCTGCAAAAGATATTATCATATGTTGTGTTTGACCGTAGTACTAGATGCATTTCAGGTCAAATTACAGTAAAGACCAGGAGTTCATTACAAGTTCTTTCTGTCTCTCTCTCTCAAAGGAGTTGTGTTTGTGTTTGTGTGTGCTGGTTCAGTTTTTTTTTCAATGTTTGTTTTTAAAGCACAATTTATCCAGTAATACTCACTTTGATACTTTTTATTACCAATCTGTATATTATATCAAAGAATACACAAGCATATTTTATATCTATCTCACTTCCATTTTTAATTTTTAGACATACAGGTCAGTGAGCTTTTGCCTGGCTTAAATCCCTTAAAATAGCTTTTAACTTGAATAGACCTTTAATTCTGGCAAAAGTATCCCACTTTATTATGTCTCTCTTTTATTCTGTATTCACCCAAAGAACTGTGTGCATTATGTGTTTCATGGATAAGCAATAGAGACAGAAATATGCAGTTAGTCATTTATGTGCATATCACATTATAAATCACGAAGATTAAGGGGAATCATATTTGGGAGCATAGCAATTTTGCAACCAAAAGCACTTAAATAATTACCTTTTTAAGCAACTTTTATTGACTATGCAGGAGGATCAAAAGTAATCTTACTTGTTTTAAATGGTATAAAGTGCCGAAATGCCATTAACAGAGTGTTACAATTCTTATTTTCGCTAAGATTCTTGAAGCTTATCAGAAAGAGACAAAAAATGTATAAATTCAGGAGCACTGGCTAGTAATATCCCAATTTCCCAAACCATTGTCAGTGGACTTCTGCTTTCTCCTGCCAAAATATGTGGAAGCATGCATGGATTCGACTAGATTAGTAAAAGGGGCTTGTTTCCGTGGCATTAGCCAGGTATCTTAGCAACAGGATCATACCAGATTCTATCAGTGCTCTGTGGTGGTGCATGTAATATCCTGGACATAATCTGTCTTTTAATTTTCTTTGGATTGTCATGATATTACAGATACATGTGTTCAGTTATAGATCTTTATTTAATAAGAGGAATGCTTTAGCTGAAGATTTGTACTATGTCAGAAGTGGGCAACTCACAATAATGTTATGGGAGCTTTAGCCTCTGCACAGCCTTGTCTCACATAGCAGATTGACAGGAAAACTTGCTCCCTTCATTAAGATGTGCCTCGTAGTTCATATCTTTATGCTAGAGATGAGCATGCTGCCTGAATTCATAATGTTGATAATGTTATTTAATGTCACATAGAATGCAAATTGCTTGTACAATTGAAATGTCATTCGAAAACATGCCACCGTATGCAACACCACTTTATTGTAAGTCACTGAGAGCAATAGCTTAAATTTGGAATTGCACTAATCCTTCATCTGCTTTTGTTTACTTTTCATCTATAATAGAGATGTTGAATTTTCTGCAAACCACATTTGCATGGTTTATCTGCTAGCTGACATGGTACAATATGAAAAGGGAACAGTGGGCTAGGAACTTCCCTTTCATTTTTCAGTTGTTTGTATAATGCAAATTAATCACACATGAGAAAAATACAAGTTAAAATGCCTTGTCAAATCTTTTAAAGGAATAAGCTAAAGCTTATATATGAGCATTTCATTATTTAAATTTGTAATACAAATTTGCCATTGGTTTATTGGTAATTGATTTTCCTGGTAATTTAGTCTCATGCAGTAGCTTTTTTTTAATTGAAACAATAATAGGGATTTTGAAAGATTCAATATGAAATAAATAATGTATTTGAAATAGTATACATGTCTTATATGGACACACAAAATGCATGTACAGAAACAATTTTATCCATGATTTTGAAGGCACATAAATAAATATTCCGTGATTTGCCACATTTGCTATGTGGCAAATCTTGTAAATAAACAATGACTTTATGACTTTGCATATAGGAATAGGTAACTGGCCTTGCTGGAACAGATCAAAGCTCATATTCATTCAGAATTTTATTCTTCCCAGTGACCAACAAAAACACCTCTGGAGTGCTTGCTGAAACGAAATGGAGACATACTCATTTCTAATTATTATTCCCCTGCCACCAAATATGCTATATTTCAATAAATCTTTGAAGACCTGTTTTTTTAAACAAATCCTGGAAGAGAGTAGCTTGTGAACTGGCTGGTACAAGTTCTGTACCATGTTGGTAAATAATGCACTTTTATCCCACATACAATTTCATAATTCTATTTTCAATTGTTATTCCTTGATTTTTTAAAATCCGAATTATTATATTCTATAAGATGCCTAGAGTTCTGGTTATAACTTATATGGGTTGATATGATATAGCAAGAGTTAACACAAATAACCACTGAAGGTCAAAACTAACAGCCCTTGACAGGCTTGGCTTCCATGAATCTTGTTTAAACATATCTGTGCTAATCACCATTCCCTCAATTTTGTCTTAATAAATTCAATAGATTATGTGCTGTGTCAGAATTGCTTCAGTTTGCCTGTTCTAAATTTCCTTCTGTCATCTTCATTGGATGACCTCTGTTCCAAATGTTTTGAGACATACAAATGTGCAGCAGAAATAGCAAATGCAGACTGACAATATTTTTAATTGTAGGGGCAAAAAACAAAACACAATTCACAATGAAGTAATGCCTCACTTCTTCCCATAGTATTTATATTTTGGTAGCAATAATGGCTCAGGATGACACAATCCTTACAGGATTACTGCAGTAAGTTTCTTTATGATAGTTGTGGCAAATCCTATCAGGGTGATTTTCTATTTTGAACAGGTCAAAGCTTATCCCTATTTGGAAAACTTGGGTTTTTTTTGTGCCATAATTATGAATGAGGGAATCTTAGCTTCTCTTCACTATCTACCAATACATGTGATAAATCCTATACTTTCCAATTTGCTTTGAGACAAAAGTAATTCCTCTGGTCAGGGGCGATAGAGACTTTGTAATGGAATGCTGGAGTCATATTAAGAGAGATTTAGGAAGTGATTCAAGATGGCTTTTAAAAGCTTTTTGAAGTGTATGCATATGTTTTGGGAAACTAGAAGAAGGCAGAGAGTAGGTGAGACCACTTGGAAGAAACAGAAAGAAGAAGAAAAACAGAAAGCAGTAGCAGGATGCAGGATGCTTGGAAAGAAAGGGAGGAAGACTGAGGTGAAATTATAGAAGAATGAAGGCCTTGTAAGGCAGTGAAGTAGGAGAAAAAAAGAACTGAAGGATGGAGGGTCCAGATCTCTGAAATTCTGCAGTGAAGTTTGAAAAGATATTATCAAATACACCTAACACTTTATGGACAGGATGTGATGCATAGTATGTGATGCAAAGTTTAGAAATTTGGTTCTTGCCTTGTTTAGTTATGAGTTGGTCATTGATTTATGTTTTCCAGGCAGAAAAATCACAATTAATTTTATTATGAACCAGAAATTTGATGATGTGGTTGCATAATGAACATTTGTTTTTCTTCCATAATCTTCAATGACATCTTAAGTTAAACTGAGCCACCCAGAGGCATCCATAAATGGACAGTCATATACATTTAATATTAATGATAATAATCCAGTCTAAACATAGGGCTGACAGTGTGACCAACCAAATAATATATTAATATTCTTTCAATGTCTCTTTGTTGGATTTAGTAACTAGTCCTCCTTTGTTCTTCTCTCTATTGTTCTATTTTTTCTGAATCCAAACTTTCCAATATTGTTAGTATTAGAATGAGCTGCTTTCAAAGACCTTTGGCCAGTGGACAGCAGCAATAGATAGAGATAATCGTCACTTTTGTCAGGGGTGCCTGTGATGGTCTGAGTACTCTGCCAGCAAAAATGGGTTCCCAAGCTCTGTTTTTGGCTGTGACAGCCTCCTGCAACCCTCTACCTGTGAAAAAAGAGTTCGGGAGGTCCGCATGTGGCCTTCCCAAGCTCCATTTTCACTGGCAGAAGCACCACGGGCTGGCCTTTCACTATTTCCAGGGCGGCCCTGCGAGTACCCTGTGGGCTGGATCTGGCCCCTGGGCCTTGAATTTGACACCCCTGATATAAAGCAAGTGGAAATACATATCCAATGCTTTATAAGAATTTAAGATAATCTCACTTAACATGGCAGTTCTGCCTGTATTTCTCTCACTAAATGATGCATTCATACAGAATAACATTATGTTAATGCATTGCTTAGGGATGCAATTCTGGCAAGTTATGGCATAAGCACAGCCAGGTTGGGGAACTGAGCTACTTTCAGCTAGGGGAGGGTGCATTGATGGCATGGATCTTTTCATGTATCTATTTCAGATGTTTCACATGTTGCAGATGCAGGAGATGAAGGCAGAGACATGTTCTGCTTCAGTATATAGATGAAATCATTCATTTTCTGTAAACCAAACAAAAGATATGGGATATGATATTTAATTGTCAACATCACCGGTTTATAAGCATTTTAGAATACAAATGTATCTATAAGCAAGCAGCAAGTTAATTATAAGCAGAAGGTAACAACACTGTTCTTCTCAGTTATGCATGTTTTCTTCTTACATCAAATCAATTTTAAACAGCATAGTTTGTACCAAATAAATCATTTGCTCAACACTGACTATTTGACACGGACTGTCAGTGAATGTTGTTATGTCCTGATACTCTCAGCACACCTGCTGGACTTTGTAAATCAATGTTCATTTTTTCCCAAGCACTGTTCAACAAATACCAACCTGAGAAGAGGTGACCCTTTTAATTCCTTAATATAGGCTAGAGTTTGGCTTGATTTATGGAATCTGAGTGACCTATTCATAAAATATGTATCTGCAAGATGCAGTTTATGAGAAACTTGGCTTTTGGGACACATTAATTCTAAGTGGAGATCCAACTTTCATGTTTTATAATATAACTTTGACAGCTGTAATTTCAGATTAAAGATTTTTCATTCACGTTCTCATCCTGATTGCTCTGCATGGGCCTTGTATTACCTTAATGTCAATAGCAAGTGTTAGTCCTACAGGGAGTCATCTAATAAACAGCTGCCATTTAAAGTGGAGACAGAATATTTGTTTCACCTGGCTTATCTCAAGGATGTTGTTCTTTATCTGAAGCTGGTAATTCTTCAAAAAAAAAAAGGATGAATTCTCACTATTGTCTTCTTTCTTTTCTTTGCAGAACCTAGTTAAAATAAACACCAATACTCTTGAGTTTTTCAGAAATCCTTTGTTAGCTATGTTCTGTGCATCCAAATTGGTCATACACACTGTGCGTCCACAGATCAAAACTTTCATATCTCTTCCTGTGTAGGAGTTTATGCTGTAAATTTTATAAAACCCTTTTAACACGGATATGTAGATAATTAAAACGGTTTTACAGCTTTTTACCAATCATTTACTTCATTTACACTCACCTGCTTTGTTTCTAGAAAAATGTAGATTCTGCCTGAATCTAGAAGAAGAAATAAAGTAGTTTCAGAAAGGCACTGCTAGAAATAACTTCTTATACTAGATTTTATAAGTCATTTCATGGGGGAGAGGGTAATGCCTTTATTAAGTAGTTGCCTTTTAAATTTTCTTAATGTGACAGCAAAGGATTATCCTTTCTGGCTGTATTCTATAATGTGTGGGTTTGTGTATGTATATACAAGACTGGAAGAGATTTCAGGACTAATGGTCTCTTTCATGGATAATTAAACTGCAAAACAAATCAATCAGTTGAAACAGCTGATGAATTTATTATATCTTCAGCAGTTTTCTTCATCCTGATGTTCTTGATGTGCACTAAAATTACAAGTCCCATCACTGTATAGCATGACTATTTACCTTCAAGGTTTACATCTATCTGTAATATTGATTGGCCGATCCTTTATAAGGAAACATAGATTTATGTAATTTTCCAGTTCTAAATGCAAAAGCTGTAAAATTTTTAAAAAGCTGACTCTATTTATTAGATCTTTTTTCATTTAAAAATCATTGTATGTATTAATGCATGGAACAATAGCCTAAGAAAAATATTGCTATTATGACAAAGGAGTATAACCAGCAAATAAACCTTTTTCATGTGTTCATAAATGATTTTCCTATATATCATTTGCCAATTTGGAAATGCTCACAATGTTTTTAAAGGCATCTATTAAGAGAGCTCGGAAAAATATTCAGTTTTTATTGGTTACAGCAATAAATATAAACTGCAACATTTATATTTCAAGTCTGGTTCTTAACCAGACTTGAGCCTGGTTATTTTCTAACATTGGAATGCTGTGGTCCTATATAGGACAACATATAATTTGTTAGTTGGTTTAAGCATAACCACACTTAAAAAGTGAAATATTTTACAGATGAGGAAAGGGACTTGATAGCCATGTGGTTCTCCACTTCTATGGAAGTTCATAGATCTCCATTGAGGTAAATATTTGCTGTAAAATCTTATATCCAATTGTATTTTTCTCCTATGTATTTTATTTTAAATTTGATATATGGTATAGAGCAGTATTTTTCAAATTTGATAATTTGAAGATGTGTAGATTCACTCCCAAAATTTCTCAGCTACATGTTTGTTGAATTCTGGGATTTGAAAATCATTTGTCTTAAATTGCCAAGTTTAAAAAACACTGATACAGAATCTCAATGTGTGTGTGTGTGTGTAAAGAACTTGATGCCTCTGTATAGAGGCTACATAGATTTCCTGAATCCTGTCATCTTCAACAAATCTCTATCTTTATTTTACCTTAAAAAGAATAAATCTGACCCTTTCAGTTTTTGCGAACATCACATGATTACATTACAAATCTAATAAGATGTTGGCAATTGTTTCAGATAATTGCTTTTGAGAATGCTTAACTTACCATTTTTTTCTTTCCTTAACATCAGATACCTATTTGCATAGTTCTATTCACCATGTTGTGTCTCACATGGCAAGGCTAATAGAGAATAAAATCAGGAGCTCGCTATGTAAATATCTTAGAATATGAACATCTACATTTCAATTATGCTTCTGTGTGAAAAATAAATTATGTTGTCTTCATTACAGTGTTGTCCTACCCAATGTAACTAAAAGAATGAATCAGCTTAAGGTATTAACACTAAGTATTTTAGGAAAAATAATATAAAGCAGATTTTGCAACTATGTGCATGGAGCAAAACAGACTTTCATTTAATAGACTTGTCACAGTTCTCAAAGATCTATATTATATAGGATATTGTACTTCTTAGACTGTGTTAAACATTAATAATTAGAATTGCAATAATTTCTGTCTGAGTCTCAGTGTTCTGGGTACAGTGAAAGATACATGGTGGAAACTAAATTCCAAAGCTACTATCCAAAAGTATCAACAGCAACAGCAACAGCACTTAGACTTATATACCACTTCACAGTGCTTTACAGCCCTCTCTAAGTTGTTTACAGAGTTAGCATATTGCCCCCAATAATATGGATCCTCATTTTACTGACTCGGAAGGATGGAAGGCTGAGTCAACTGAGTCAAGATTGGTGAAATTTGAACTGCCAAATTGCAATCCAGCAGAGGTAGCCTGCAGGACTGCACTCTAACCATTGCCCCACTGCAGCTCAATATATTGTCTATACAAGGGACCTCAAGTTATCAGTCAGTTAAGGCACCAGGCAAGAAACTTTAAGAAAGTGATTGCTATTCCCATCTTAGTCACTAAGACAGCTAAGGCCCTTTGAATCAGTCACTCTCTCTCAGTCCTAGGAAGGAAACAATGGCAAACTATTTCTGAAATCTTTCCAAGAAAACTACAGGGACATGTCTAAGCAGTTGTCAAAAGTCAACACTGATTCAGATATAAAATGGAAAAAAAACCCAGTAAAATCCTGTTTTCTCCTTATGTTATATGCATAAATAAGGAACATCAGAATTTCAGTTACAGATACATGGATAAAAACCATGCAAATTACTTATCTCAGCACTATATCTTAATGCAGTGAAACTTGTTCCTCTAAGGAAGATGATGAAATGAAATTCAGATATGATGCTGAAAATATCAAAATTCATTGAATATTAACTTCCTAATTTATATACAGGAAAATTTTTTGTAAATAGCTTAAAATACTACTACAGCTTTTTTTTAGCACATTGTGAATCTATTTCATCATGGCATTAGCCAAATTTTGGGTATTTGACTGCATGCCATTTCAAAGGTGAATACTTAGTGATTTACAGGGAGTGAAAGAAAAGACCCACATTCACTTAGGAATGTAGCTATAAGCCTTAATTGATTTAAGCTGTAGATTAATTAGCAAAATATTTGGTTGGCCAGCAGGAGATCTGTTTTAATAGTTGAATAAATGATGAACAGTAAGACTAGCAGTAAAGTATAGCTGGTTTCTCCATATACAGTATGGAAGAACTATTTTGGGGGAAATTCGAGGTGGAAACTGTTATGTCTGTGGAACTGGTTGGAGTTCCCAACCAGGTCCGCTGTTTGAGCGGGAGCACCAGCCGTTCCCATTGGCTGGCTCTGTTTAACAGTCGGCTATAAAAGCCGGCTGTCGAGCAGAGCCAGCCCCGTTGTCGCCAGCTAGTCTGCCAGTTAGCAAGCAGACGCCTCTGGCTAGCCTTCGACCGTATCCCACCTTCGTCGCCAGTGTTGTAGAGCGATGGTAAGGAAGAGGCAGGAACCAGAGCGTACAACGAACAAGGCTTTATTGCAGAGAATAAAGGGTTGTCGCGTCTGCTTGCTAACTGGCAGACTAGCTGGCGACAACGGGGCTGGCTCTGCTCGACAGCCGGCTTTTATAGCCAACTGTCAAACGGAGCCAGCCAATGGGAGCGGCTGGTGCTCCCGCTCAAACAGCGGACCTGGTTGGGAACTCCAACCAGTTCCACAGACATAACAGAAACTATCATCCCTGTGGAAGTAAAAAGGTCCTATATGAAGAATTTCTCAAAATAGCTTCCTAGCAAAGCCAGTAGAAACAACTCATGTTTTGAAAATTAGTCTCCTACCTCCCTGGAACCACAAGGGCAAAGTCTCTATGAGCAAAGGATCCCATAAAGTCTTCACTCCAGTAGAGCTGATGGGAGGCCATCAAGTTGGGTTCTGGAAAATGCCTGTCTCTATTTGCTTAGTATTAAATTGTATAAGTCTCCTGCATACTTATGACTGTCTAACAATTCAAGGGCACTGGTGATATAATTTTGGCCATCAGTGTCCCTGATTCTCTCTTTTATTATTGATTTGGTTTTCTCCAGGATTAATTGGCCTAAATATTCAGGAAAGAGACCAAAACTGTAAAGTTCTGCCATGTAAGTGCAGTATCAATGGTATTGATAATTATTTGACAGCAGCAGACACATCAAGCCTGTAGGATCAACTATGATTCTAAGAACTGAGATTTGAGGCCTTGTCCAGGCCTCAGCCTTAAGACATATTATCTTCAAAGCTCAGTACTGCATTGGGGGTGCATTTTGGAGTGCCAAACAAGATCTTGAGAAAATTTGAATGATTTCATAAGCTTTCAGGTATGAGCAATGGTCAAGTATCATTGGATCTATAGTCTAATGCAATTTTCTTAGAACCGAGTGAAATTACATTTCTACAATTGTATACACATTTATTTACTAAAATTAATATCTAGAAACCTTATTTTATCCATTCTTGGCAGAATAAACCAGTAAAATATTAACCTTAGAATTAAATGAAACGGGTTAATATCTATTAATAATTCTATATGTGTAAATAACAATTAAAATGCTCTGTTTATATTAGTATTTATTAGGAAACATGTTAGTTGCACAGGCCAATTCTAAGCAGTTATGGACTTAATGTGTTATGCTGGAATGTGACTCTAGGATTCATTTGAGGATCCTTCCGTTCCTTTTGGGATAGGACCTGTAAATAACAATAATTGGATAATCGATTAATAATATTTATACATTTCTACTATGTACTTGGTAAGCTATTTTAGATATGAAAACTTATATAACAAAGGTTTTTTTTCCAGTTCAGTTTAATTATCCATGTGGAAAACAACAAGATATTCCAGGAAAATTGGGGATAGAAATCAGTCCGGAAGAGGCAAAATAAAGTACTGAAAAACTAAGAAATCCCTGAAACTCATTATTTCTTGAAAATGGAAGAAAGCTAAATTTTAAGTATTTATCCTTTTATACTTTCTTTTTAACATTCATACATTTCTTTTAATGCATACATATTAAAATGATGCAAAAAAAGTAAAAGAAAAAATTGAAGCTCATTTGCAGCAAACAATCATCACCATAATTTTAAAAGTTTCCATCCATCCTGGTACAGTCAGTGTTTCAGTATTTACCAGAAACAGATGTAGAAAGTCTCTGGGGGCTAATAGGCTCTTGATTGGTATTTGTTCAGCACAGCAGGGTCTGGTGTGTGATAGCTCTGCTTCTGCGTATTGATAAGTGTGGGCTGATGACGGGAGGTATAATTTGAAGGCTGGAAGAGGCTTGTTAGCTTTCTGTTGCTGGATGGAATGAAAGACACTTGTTTATTTAGAATTCTTAAGGCTTCCAGGATCACTGTGAAATCTGTTAGTAGGAATTTTTCCCCTCCGAATTTTCCTTCATGTCTCTCAGTGGAAGTATCTGGTGATGAAAGAACTAACATGATTTATCTGTTCCAGAACCTACAGACAGATGCTGTTTTTCTCCTATCTGCTCCCTCCTTCCCCCTCCCCTGGCTATTCCTCTCCCCAACCACCCCACTAATCCTCAATAAACTGAACAACAGATGAAATCAGGTGGGCAGTTTTAATGCCTGTAAAGTTAGCTAAAATGGTGTTTTTACAAAGTAAAATTATTTTAAATACAATCTCCCAAATAATGAATGAAATGAATGATAAATTTATCCAGGTAGTAAACAATTCTACATCCTAATTGCTACAATGTATATCTGGGTAATATTAATTTTTCAATATAATTTTAATTTTACAGGCTTTTGACAATTTATAAAAAAATGACAACAAGGAGGGATTTAGAATTTAAATTTCACTGTGTTTCTACTGGTTTCTACAGTTGTTTGATGTCAGACAAATTTTGAGAAAATTAGAGTATTTTCTTGTATTATACTTCTCACTATCACATTTCAAATACCATATGTGACTGTAAGAGGATATAATTTAGTATTCAGACATTCTCCCTTTAGAAAATTATTCACCCAAGGTGAGATTGTGCCCCAGCCTTGTGTTCTTCTGGAAGGTCCTCAAAACTTTGTTTTCCATTGGGGGGGGGAATCCCCCAGAAGTGTCCATTCAGTTTTGTGTATGTGTCTAGGTTTAGACTGGATTTTAATTATTACCAGTTTTTAATTGTTTTATTTAAATTGATTTAAATGTGATTGTTAGCTTGTGTTTTTACTGTGCATACTGCCTCAGAGTTACATGTAAGTGAGGAGAGCAGCTATATTAAATAAACAAATAAATAAATAAAGTGGGAAAACCAGATGGTGTTATCAGAATAATCAAACAAAGAAACTGTTCAAATACTTGTCTTCCTGTAAAAGAGAATTGATGTAGCTCAAAGTTGAACTAGGAATCCTTGGTGCTTTCTGAGCTTGGATGTTTGTTTGCAAACAATTCATAATCAGATTAGATAATATCTTCAATGCTACAAATGCTAATGCTGAAGATGTTATCTAGTTGAGACAAAAGGTCTCCAAGCAAACAACCAAGCTTAGAGAGCACCAAGGACTCCACTTCTGTTCTGATCCATAGAATCTGGAATGTCACATTGGTATTATTGAATTGGTATTATTCTTATTCATTATTCTCAGCTGATGTAAATTGATGCAAGGAAGAAACTTGGAAATTGAGAAAGTTCAGGGCTATACGAACTGTACTATAGCAGATCTAAACTACAGGTGAGGAGTCTGTATGAGGAAGACATACCAAAAGGCCAATTGAATATGAGGTATAAAAAAAAAAATATTGAAAATAGTGATGTCACCATTAGAATTTTCTTATAAATCAATGTGTGACAGCATCAGGAATGTTCTGTTCAGTTCTGGTCACTATGCTTCCAAAATGACATAGTGGAACTAGAGAAGGTTCAAAGGAGGGCAACTAAGATGATAACGGTGATGGAGCACTTTCTGTATGAAGAAAAGTTGCAAAATTAAAGGCATTTTAGTTTAGAAAGGATGTGAGAACTTAATTGAATGTATTCAAGCAAAGCAAACTTGTTTCAATGAGTCTTAATACTTAAAAATATAACAGTTAAATACTTGATCAGTTTTGGGGAATACATTCTATAGGTCTCCACACCCAATACTGTATTCTACCAAAACTTTTTTCTTTATTCATATTGAAGTTTGTAATATAAGAATTTAGGGAAGAAATCTTTCTTTAAAAAAAACAAAACTAATTTTAAAAGTAGTAAATACAATAGCTTGAAGGCTGATTTAAGGCAATCTAGCAGCTTTGTCAAAATGTCAGGTAGATTTGCCCTCAAAGACCATCCCATTTTAGTGAAGACTTGTTGACCTTGTTGATATAAACCAAATGTCTGCAACTTAGTTCATTCAGGCAAAAGTTTGTGACCCTTAACCACTACATTAACATGTCTAATTGTAACTGACAGGGCAATTTCCTGGTGACTGTTGTTTGAGAGAAGCAGAGTTTGAAGCTACTAGCAATCTAAGACCTTTGACTGTCATATTAACACTTCTAATTCTAATTGACAGAGCACTTAGGCAAATGCAATCCAAGGACTGTTGGTAGACAGTTATATTTATCATCTGATAAAGCAGAAACACTAAACTAAGAAAATACCTATAGATACACAAGCTCATTGAACTGCTTATTTAATATGCATATGTTCCCTTGATAGTCCATAATTTAGAACTATTTTAACTGACACCTTATAAGCAGAGTTAGTTTAAACCGTTCTTTCACCAAACCAATAACTTAAAGCAAATCTTGATAAAGTGAATTGCTTCTGCTTTACTCAAACATCCTTCTAAAGGAGAGAGAATACCTTGTTTTCATTTTAGTTGCAATTTTTTCTTTAGTCATGTTAATTGAAAAGTTCCATATATGTTACTTTTTCCTGGAAATATCTTTTTATTGCAGTCAGCCAGTTTTAACTTGACATAATTAAAAAAAGTATTTTAAAAATTGAAATATTTCATTGCCAGAGAAAAAAATGATAAATACTATTTGATTTGTCCTATAATTAAAAATAAGATAGAGACATGTCTTATTCCAGTTGATGAAGGATAATTTGCTTTGAAAAGAGAAGAGAATTTGGCAAAAGCTCATCTTCAGAACGCAATACTTTTGTACCTGTATAGTCTTGACTTTCACTGTATGTTCATGTCTCCAGCCATTTGAAACTATCTTGGCTTTACAAGCTTAAATTTCAGCTTTTGCTTTAGGTATTTTATCCTACCTTTATTATTTTTAGAAATAAATCAAGGCAGCAAATAAATCTAATACTCCTTCCTCCTATTTTCCCCTCAACAACAATCTCTGAGGTGAGTTGGGTGGAGAGGGTGACTGGCCCAAAGTCATCCAGTCTGTTTTCAAGCCTAAGGCAGAACTAGAAGTCACAGCCTCCTGATTCCTAGCCTGATATGTTAACCACTATACCAAACTAAGAAGCTTCCTTGGTTCAATTTGAGAAGCCAGGAAGGTTTCAGAGCAATAGAAAGATCAGCAACTGAAAATAATATCAGTTGTCATATCTCCTGTCACTTTCGTCAATAACAGATAAAAGATAACAGATAATCAGAGTTGGAAGGGACCTTATAGGTCATGTAGTCGAACGCCCCGCTGCCCAAGTGGGAGATCCTACACCATTTCTGACAAATGGCAGTCCAATCTCTTCTTGAAAGTCTCAAGTGATGGCGCTCCCACAACTTCGGAGGGCAAGCTGTTCCATTGGTTTATTGTTCTCACTGTCAGAAAGTTTCTCCTTATAAATAAAATGAACTAAAATAAAATACAAAAAGTCAAAAATTCTCAAGCAGAACAAGAATAAGGTAGGAAAACTGAAGCTTCTTTTATAGGAGTCTAAATTTTTTGAAACATTGCAATTTAAATTTTGGCACAGTACAGGGAGTCCTCAACTTAAAATCACAGCTAAGACCAGAATTTTGGTTGCTAAGTAAAGCAGTTGTTAAGTGAATCACGTTTGCTTACTGGTCATAAGTTACTTTTTCCAGTGCTGTTGTACTTTCAATGGTCACTACATGTTTCTCAGGTAATTTCCCATGTATTTGTATCTTAACAGAAAGCCTTCCTTTTCTGTTCCTTGAGTATCTTACAGAAAGCCTTCCTAATAATGCAAACAAATCCTTTGTCTGTAAGAAACCAAATACTGAGTAGGTCAGTGGATAAAATGAAACAAAATTACTTAAAATGAAACAAAATTATCACTTCTGTTCGCTCAAGTAACCCCAGTCATTTAAAAAGAACTAATGATTCTAGATCACATTTCATATGCAGAAGTACTAATTTCAGGTGTAATAAACTGTGTTATTAAATAGTTGTTTCTGAAGTTTCTCTTTCTATAGAAGAGTATAAGACAAGTATATAGAAGAGAAAGAAGAATACTCTTTCTATTATTCTTTGAGTCTTAGTATTGCTTACTCTGGAATGGATCCAAAAAACATTGCATCTTGATGTTGTATTTGAATGTTGAACAACAGCTTTCTATGGCATATCTTTTTTTAAAAAATGTGTTTCAATCATAATACATAATATAGTATCAACCTCTACAGGTCAAGCCACAGGAAATAGTTTGTTATTAGTGATTGGATATGCAACCCATTGAGCATATCCAACATTGATCTTTTTAATGGTTTATAGGACATGAAGCTGACAACCATTGCACCAATTGTAATGCACGTTCCAAACTCTTTTTAGAAACAGTGTATATGGACTGTATAGCAGTAATCCATCTGGTATATGCATTGTTCTATTGGTAGAAGATAGCTGTATAAATTTGCTTAATAAATAAAATAAATATATACCATATACCAATCACCACAACAAGCTTGTCCCATAAATTACTTGGGCTCAAAACAAGAAAAAACTGATTGTTTTGCATGTTTTACTCTGAACTCTGAATCCATGATTAATCACTCTACTAATCAGGATTAGATATACCTAACAAAGTTGAAGATTCAGTTTGTTTATCCTTGTTTGAAATATTATCATGCCAAGCATAAGTTCCAAACTTTGATATGTTTTTTGGTTGTTATAAATAAGTATTTGGCCACACAAATGCAAAACTATGTATCTTGTATGCAAAATACATCTATGTGTTAAAGTAAACATAAGTTTGGTCTAGTGGTTAAAGCACCAGGCTAGAAGCCCAAAGACTGTGAGTTCTTGTTTGGCTTTGGCATGAAAGGTGATATGGTGGCTTTGATTCAGACCACTCACATCACAGAGTTGTTGTTTGGAAAACATTATTAGATTTTTTAAAATTTTTATCCTGCCTTTATTTCTTTTTAGGTAACTCAAGTGACAAACATACCTAATACTCCTTCCTCCTCCTATAGGGTTATTTATAAAAATAATAAAGACAGAATATAAATAGAAGGAAGGAAGGAAGGAAGGAAGGAAGGAAGGAAGGAAGGAAGGAAGGAAGGAAGGAAGGGAGGAAGGAAAAACTAACAGAAAGCCACTGTACAAGATCTGTCTTGGTTGGAAAGTTTGGAATGATCAGAAAATAGTACCAGAACTTCTGTTGCTAAGTGAGTGAGTCACACACAATTTTACATTTTTTTTGCCACAGTAATTAAGCAAATCATATGGTTGTTAAGCAAATCCAGATTTGCATGGACTTTGCTTGTTGGAAGCTGGCTGGGAAAGTCTTAAATGGCAATCATGTGACATTCCCTCCCCCTCAGGATATTGCAATTATCATAAAAACATGCTGGCTGATTGACTGCATGATTCACTTAGCTGTAATTATTTTAATCATGTGACTGTGGGATGCTACAACAATCATGGGTAGTCAAGGACTATCACAAGTCACTTTTATCAGTTGAAGACTACCTGTTATATAATTGGCACTGGAACTGAATCGTACCTTATGGTATTTGGGGATATGGGACTTGATCTATGATTGTGAGCGATAGATTCCATAGGACTGTGATTATTACAAAGCTTCCAAAAGCAACCTGGTAGGGGAGCCCCAATATTTAGCCTTGCTGAACAGACCAGCGTTTATGGGAAGTTTCCCCATCTTCTTGATTAGGAACACACATATGGATATATGGTGAGCCATGCACAGAATTTAATAATATGTTATCAACTTCTCCCTACTTTCTGAAGCAAGTTAGCAATTATGTCTTTTGTAACTACTCCACTTTACTTCTCCCCCGCCTTTTTTGCTTACATTTAACACTTAACATTGAGAATAAGTGACAGATTAATAGGTAACTTTGTAGACACTGTATGGGGCGATTTGTTACTAGAACTTTTGCCAAAATACCACACGTCTTTGAGAATAAGCATATTATCCACATTTATATGCACAGCAGCTGCTTGATTTGTTTAACAGAAATTTTGTAGCAGCACAAATGACAGTTTAGCATATAGGATTCCTAAATATTAAACAGTAAAACTCTAAACATATCCCTTTGTTCTTTGACAGGGATCTCTGATTATATATTATCATATTATAATCAACTAGTGCAAATGAGTGACAATTAAATTTACTTTATAGAAGAAAGGAAGTGACTATAATGAAGGATTATAGAAACCACTTCTAGGGCAAGGAAGTTTCTTCCTTCCCTCATTGTTCTCCTCTTTTTCAACACAGTGCAATGTTAGGCAGTGAGTGACCAAGCTTTCTGGATAGTCATACTTTGATCTTAAATGGTGGGTGGGCCCCCTGCCATCTCATGTTGTGTCAGCATATTTCTCTTCTAACATTATCCATCCTTCACATATTCTATTTCTTGAAGTTGGAAATACCGAGTGGTCACATATTTCCAGATTTTGATGGAGTGAGCATTTTTAATTCTTCCACTCTGCTTTATTTTTTTTCCCACTTTGACACATTAACTCTGGCTGTTCTTTTGAAGGACAAGATATTCTTGCCAGGTGGATATTCCCAAATTCTCACAACTCTGTTCATATGGTCTTTTATCAGAATGTCTCTGAACAGTGAGAACTCATAACTCATATGAATGGGAAACAGTTGGGGGCTTGCCACACTTCATCCCTCTTGATTGTTGACATTGTTAGCAGCTGCTACTGTCAATCTATCTTTTACCAACTGGGAGCACAGTATATAAAAATGTTACAAATACAGCACTGCTTCCTTTCTTCCTCCTCCTCCTCTTCCAATTATGGACAGGGAAAAGAAACCTGGACTTGTTGGCTTAGTCATTTAAACTCAGTTAACTCTAACAAAATTATAATTTGAATACTTAACATGTTCAATCATTATCTGGAAGAGTAGTCTTCCCCAAACTAATGCCTTCTGATATTTTGGGAACACAAATCACAAAATCCACAGCCATTTTATGGGATTAGATATCATGTTGAGGAAAGCTGCCATTTGGAGAGCCTGGATTTTCCCTTACATTCATTTTGAACTCTACAAATGAGTGACAGACTTTAACCAAGCCATGTAAATCTATTGCTGATGGACAAGAGGAAAGAAAAGTCAATATGGAGTTCCACTCTGTTGGATATCCCAGAAAGGAGGTCAGCAAATTGGCCTGTATTTTTAAAATCAATATTCATTCACTTCTTTCAAAGAAGAACATTTCTATAAAATACTTATAACAGAATGTGATATTCTTGCCTTATGAATCTGCCTTTTATTGTAGTTATCTCTACAGCATTTTATATGTCTTTTCTTGGTTTGTTATCATTCTACTAAACCCTAAGAAAGATCTAAAGAACTTCTAAGTATCCCATGAATTTTTAATTGTAATAGTAGCACCACGTGGAGAAAAAAAATCTGACTTTGAAAAATTGTTAGAAACTGTTCTTTATATTCAGAGTAACAATCTAACACATTTCCCACAACAAATTTGGTGGATAATTTTTTTAAAAAGTCCAACAATAAACAAAGCCGTTGTCTACAGTTCTTGCTCCAGATTCAGAAGGTTTGGAGGGCTAAACTTTTACCAAGGAGGCATATGTTTAGTTCTCACCTTACTTGGGCTTGAAGAGAGAAAGTGATGCAGCAATGATATCATTCTGTTGAAAGAGCAATATTCCTCACACTTACCCTGAAGTTACAGAACAGATGATGAGAATGGTGTTAAGCTGCTGGAATCCAAGTTGGATCTCAGCTTAGTACATATTTTTGTCCCCCTTCCCACAGTATTCATAAGTAATACTAATTAAATACCAACAATACTAATTCTATTAAAAGACCATTATTATACAACATACAACCTGAAGATTTTGCCAGTTCGGTACTACAGGGGTCTTGGATAGAGTCTAAAGGTGGGAGTGGAATATATTGTATTCTGCTAATATTTGCTTCTTTCTAAGAAACAGATTTATTTCTGAATTCCGACATGAAAGAGAAGGTAAATGGCATTGCTAAACTTGAGGAGAATAAGGAAATAGGGTAGAAGTATAGGAAAGAATTGGACCAATGGGGGAGAACAATGTGGAAGGGAGCAGGACAATATATAAGAGTCTCCAGAAACATCTTATCTGAGGTGTTTCTGGATAAGATGCACCTTGTTATATCTTTTTTTTTTCCTATGAGAGAAAGACACCCATTCATTTAAGAGGAAGTTTATTTTATTTTATTTTTATTTATTTGATTTGTCAATTGCTTACAAGATAATAGTTATAAGTATATACATAGTTATGAATACATGAAATGGGTACATATAAGAAAAGTAAAAGAAACAATAGGACAGAGACGGTAGGCACGTTGGTGCGCTTATGCACACCCCCTACAGCCCTCTTAGGAAAGGGGTAAGGTCAATAGTAGACACTCTAAGGTTAAAATTTTGGGGGTTTGGGGAAGAAACCACAGAGTCAGGTAGAGTATTCCAGATATTGACCACTCTGTTGCTGAAGTCCTATTTCCTGCAATCAAGTTTGGGGCAGTTAACCTTGAGTTTGTATCTATTGTGTGCTCTTGTGTTGTTATGGTTGAAGCTGAAGTATTCATTGACAGGTAGGACATTGCAGTGTATTATTTTATATACCATACTTAGATCAGACTGAAGACAGCATAATTCAAGGTTTTCTAGGTCTAGAATTTCAAGTCTGGTGGCATAAGGTATTCTAGTTGAAGTTGAAGCTGGAGCATCCAATTCCAGCAATGAGGTTTAATCTTGCTTTTATAAGAAAGTTGTAATCCGACAAATATCTGCTAAATATATGCTTGTTTGATTGACATATTTATATATGCTTATTTACAGTTATGTCTTGAATTTTAATAAAAAGTAATACAATACAATCAGGGGTGGGATTCTACCAGTTCACACCTATTCGCTAGAATGGGTTGTTAACATTCTAAGCAGTTCAGAGAACCGGTTGTTAGAAGAAATTACTGGCCGAATCCTGTAAGGAAGGCAGGAGGAAAACATTCTGGTGTTGCTTACAGAAATTGCCTCTCCATTAACCCTTATTACATTCTTGGCAGGACTAGACTTCCTGTCTCAGAAATGTCTCTGGAGGTTTTTTTCCCTCCTTTGCTGGTACTTTGCTTGTGTGGAGTGACCATTCAAAGTTACAATGGCACTGAAAAAAGTGACTTATGACCATTTTTCACATTTATGACTGTTGCAGCATCCCCACAGTCATGAGAGGCCAAGGGGGGAGATGCGTGCCTTGATGTGAGTGATATTGAATTGGCCATGCCCAGCCAATAACATGACCATCAAGCCACCACCCACCAATTAAGCCACACCCATAGAACCAATTGTTAAGAAAATTGAATCCACCCCTGAATACAATACATTGGAATAAAGTATACATTCATAACATACTCTCAGGGAAGAGTTAGGGGAGGCTTCTAGTGCAGCCCCCATATAGGGAATTTATAAAGATACAATAAAAAAATTCTCTGTGTCAAGCTATACTGTATGACATGCTGAAAAATAACTCTTTCTTTAAAACAAGAAGTAGTAGTAGAAGAAGAACCTGACTTTACCAGGAATACAAAACAAAAATACTTAAAAAGCTTTTCTCTTCTTTTCAAAACTCCCCACTTTCAGTTTTCTTTGGATTAATTCATGTTTGCGTCAGATTCTTCTTATTCACACTGAGAATACCCTAGGCCTTTCAGCAGTCCCAGTTCAGTTTGAACCCCACTCAGAAAAACAATTAGCAATCAATTACATTAATTAAAAGGTTTGCCCACAGGAAAAGCCAAAGCTTTAAACAATTAACAGGAAAAGGTTATTTTTTAAGAAACAAAGTTCTTTAGAAGCAGTCACCACCTGAGCGAAAATGTTTGTTTTCTCAGTGCAAAGAGGCACTCTTAACCTATTTCAGATGTTGGCAAATGACATGTTAGAGCTTCTTTTTCACAAAAGCTCTTTGCTATAAAGCACTGTAATATAAAGCACAATTATCTAATGGTTGAACTATGCCAATTAAAATATGATATTCAAAAACGTCAAGCAGCTACAGCTGCTCTCGACTTCACTAAGAGTTAGAAGTTTGACACCTCTGAAATATAGAACATTGTCAATTATGTAATCTGAGCTGGATTAATGAAGAGAAAACAAAAATATAAACCTTATTCCTTGAAATCCTGAAACACAGTTATAAAAAATTGAGCTATCTTAACAAATCCACCTAAAACAAGTAAAAGGATGATATTCCTTGGTAAAAATTGAGCAAAGTAAGTTATTTTTCCATCACACAGTAATTTTTAGTTTCTCTCAAAATTATTCTTTTTGGTTTTCAGTATTATTTTCCAATATTATAAGAAATTTGTCTTCTTTTTTTTAAATGTTATTTTATTGTTGCCAAATGTTTTTGAGCAAGTGAGCAAATGGTTTTGCTTACTTGATTAATTGTTACACAGATATTGATCCCTTCCTCATCTTCTCCCTTTTCTGGCTGAAAAAGCACCATAGAATTTTCAATGTGACATCTTTCCTTGGGCTTTTTTAAAGCATGGGAAACCAAGCAAGCTGCAAGGCCAGGGAATTTGAGATGAATGCACAACGAAAGTGATGACTCTTCCCACACATTCATTCCTTGGTCAGGACAAATGAAAATTAAAAAAAAAAAAACCGCAGTTCACCAGATGAAAGTGTCATTCATGTTTTCTGCAGTAAAACAATGTTAAAATTCATTCATTTTCAATCTGATTGAATGACAAATATGCAATGTAAGAATAGATAGATAGCAAGTTTTGTCAGATTGACCAAAAATGAAACAAGCAGAAATGTAGAGACCAGCATACACAGATTGATAATTGTATTAGAATACTAAATTTACAACTTAAGGTGGCCCAGGAGGTTATCATTATATAAAAAGTAAGGTATGGATTATTTAAAAAATCTAAATTTCTATATACAGACAATTCCCTACTAATAAATAAGTTATATTCTGAGAGGCTTGTTCATAAATACATTTTGTTTGTAAGTCCAAACAAATATAAAATATATGAACAATACAGTTCTTACCTTAATAAATTATATTTTGTATTCTCCACCCAATTGATTGCTGGCTAATGCATCTTTCAAATAGTAGTGAGTGCCTTGGTTTCCTTTTCCCCCTTGCTCCTGGTGGGCATTCAAGGACGCATTCCCCTGGTAATGGCAGGAGCCTAGCTTTGCGTCCAGAGGATGTCTCCTGCATGGATCCATTTGCCTTTGACTGTCAGTGCTGGGGTAGACCATTATACCTTGGGCCACTGGGACCTTTTTGGGAAAGAGCCACTAGCAACGCAACTGGGTGCCATTGCTTTACACAACCCTCAGGGGGAAGAGATAAAGTTCATGCTGGTCAGTCTTGATCTAATAAGCAGCAATGCAGCCCTCCATTCTCCATTGGGATAAGGGAGAAACATTTTGTGGAGACTTCCCAGTGGTAGGAAAATCCTGGCTACAGTTCCTGATGAACGTTCTCACTTCTTCCTTTTTTTCCCATTTCTGCACTGTGACCCTCTCCAGGGGCATTTAGGGAAGATGTGATCACTGACTATCCTTTCCTGTAGTCTTGTGCATGTGTGTGGCTTGGCTTTTTTCTTCTCTACCTTATCAATTGTGGTCTCTGTGGCCACCTCCAGAAAGAAGCTCAACGGGTCATCCCTTCCAAGTCAGAATTCAGACAGAGCAGAAACCTCCCCACTTAAGCAATTTTCTTCCCTTCTGGGGCACTTGGACTATTTTTCAATTCTAAATACTAATTTCAGAATTAGGCTCCTAACAAATGTTCCAAACTCTTAACAGTGTCTTACATCACTGAACATTCCATCATAAAAACCCTAGCCACTATAGAAAACCCCAGCCACAGAATCATCAGAGAAGCCATAGAGATTGAAAAAAGACCAGAAAGCATGAATAGAAGAGATGATTCCACCAGACTGTCAATCATTTGGGAGCCTGCACTCACAAACAAAAAAAATCTCCACGCCACAAGCCAGGCAAACACCTGGGCACAGACAGATCCCCCCTGATACCTCCAGCTCAAACACACCCCAACGAGGCACCCAGATGAAACCTAGCTTCCTAACTAATGATAGCCGTCCATATACCGGAAGCCAAGCTGCACTAAAGGCCTCCAATAAAGTAACACAATGTTGCCAGCCAATCACGAGACAAAAAGAGCCAAAAAAACAGACAGGAGATATTAGAAACACCAATCACAGCGAACTCCAAGACCAATAAACACAGACCAAGACTCCCAACCAATCAGGGTGAAGGAAAAACCATTCTGGCACAGCAATAGGCTGCCCCAAATTTAAATCTGAAACCACTATAAAAGCCTGACTCACAGATGAACACTATACAGAGGCCTGATGATGGCAGATGAGATTCTGCTGAAACCTCGCTACAACTTTAAAAGCACAACTACTATGACGTGGGAAAATACCCGAGCAAAGCCGAATGCCATACATGTAAGTACCCGCGAAAACTTAAGAAAACAAATATATATATATATATATATATATATATATATATATATATATATATATATATATATGTGTGTGTGTGTGTGTGTGTGTGTGTGTGTGTGTGTGTGTGTGTGTGTTTTCTGAGTTCTCGCGGGTATTTGTATGTGGATCTTTGGTTGTTCGGGTTTTCTCCCGCGTAAGATTCGAAGTATCTAGGCAACGTTTTTCTTTCCCGTGTGGCCAGATTATGAAGGTGTCATCTACGTATCTGAGCCAGAGTTTGGGTTTGTGGTCGTATTTTTCTAGAGCTTGTGTTTCAAAGTGTTCCATGTAGAGGTTTGTGATGACAGGTGAGAGGGGTGATCCCATGGGTGCTCCTTCTATTTGTTTGTATTTTTGTCCATTGTGGGTGAAGTATGTATTGGATAGGCAGTGGTTGGTCAGATCTAGGATGTGCTTGGGGGGGTTGTATTTGTTTTGGATGGCTGTCAAGGCTTCTTTTATTGGCACTTGGGTGAAGAGGGATATGACATCGAAGCTTACTAGTAGGTCGCTAGGTTGTAAGTTTTGTTTCTTTATGATCTCGATGAACTGGAATGAGTTTCTTACGTGTGAGTTGATGGATTCTGCATAGGGTTGTAGTTGTTTGGCGAGAAATTTGGCCAGGTTTTGTAGAGGTGAGCCTATGGAGCTGACTATTGGTCTGAGTGGGGTTCCTTCTTTGTGTATCTTGGGGAGACCATAAAGCTTGGGGCATCTGGATGATTTCTCTCTGGGTATGATTCTTTGCTGGATTTCTTCACTGATGGGGGAGGCTTTTATTTTGGATTTGGTAGTTTTTTCTAGGTAGGTGGTGGGGTCTGTCTTTAGGGGTTTGTATGTGGGGTCTTGGAGTAGGTTGGTTAACTTGGTTTGGTAGTCAGATGTGTTCAGCATTCTGCACAAACAGAAAAATATCCACCATCCTAAGAAACCCCAAAGACAAAATCGAATTCGAAAACCAAGGAGTATACGAAATCTCCTGCACTGCCTGCCCTACCACATACATTGGACAAACTAACAGAAGAATAAGTGCACGCATTGAAGAACATAAGAACTCAATCAAAAAAGAAGAAATGACCTCTTCCCTGGTCCAACACCTCAAAGCCACAGGACATGAAATTGATTTTAAAAATACCAGAACTATCGCCAAAACCGAACACTTCAACAGCAGAATAATCAGAGAAGCCATAGAGATAGAAAAACGCCCACACAGCATGAACAAACGAGATGACACCTCCCGCCTTCCAGCCATTTGGAAACCCGCCCTCATGAACAGACGAGTACCTAACATGAAGAAGGACACCAGACCCACACCCATGAGAGCCACACAAGATGCCACCACCACACTTCCATGTAGAAAACAGACTCACACCCACTCAGAAGATGAGACACGACCATGGACCAGAAGCTGCACTGCAGCTGCATCACTACCCACTTCAAACCCCTCTGAGCCATACATGAAGCAAACCGACACCCACTATGAAGATGCAGCATGACCACGAACTCGAAGCCAAACAGCAAGATCACAGCTCACCAACTCAAATCCCCCAGCAACTAAGACTAACCTGAGCACAACCAAGCCCCCACCTGAACAGAACATGCCTCCAACCAATCAGAACACGGCCAACCCCAACCAATCAGAACACAGCCAAACCCCTACCAATGAGAACACACCCCACCCAATCAGAACACAGCCAAGCCCCCACCCAATCAAGTCCCACCCCCACTAGCAGTTAAAAGGAAGAAGCAGCTGCAATCTCACATCACTCTGAGAAGCACAGAGCCGGAGACAGAAGCCTGAAGATGATGAATGAGACTTCATCAAAACGTTGCCTAGATACTTGAATCTTACGCTGGAGAAAACCCGAACAACCAAAGATCCATATATATATATATATATATATATATATATATATATATATATATGTTTTCTGAGGTTCTCATGGGTATTTATATGTGGATCTTTGGTTGTTCGGGTTTTCTCCCGCGTAAGATTCAAGTATCTAGGCAACGTTTCGATGAAGTCTCATTCATCATCTTCAGGCTTCTGTCTCCGGCTCTGTGCTTCTCAGAGTAATGTGAGATTGCAGCTGCTTCCTCCTTTTAACTGCCAGTGGGGTGGGACTTGATTGGGTGGGGGCTTGGCTGTGTTCTGATTGGGTGGGGGTGTGTTCTCATTGGTAGGGGTTTGGCTGTGTTCTGATTGGTTGGGGGTTAGCCGTGTTCTGATTGGTTGGAGGCGTGTTCTGTTCAGGTGGGGGCTTGGTTGTGCTCAGGTTAGTCTTAGTTGCTGGGGGATTTGAGCTGGTGAGTTGTGATCTTGCTGTTTGGCTTCTAGTACGTGGTCCTGCTGCATCTTCATAGTGTGTGTCGGTTTGCTTCATGTATGGCTCAGAGGGTTTGAAGTGGGTAGTGATGCAGCTGCAGTGCAGCTTCTGGTCCATGGTCGTGTCTCATTTTCTGAATGGGTGGGAGTCTGTTTTCTATATGGAAGTGTGGTGGTGGCATCTTGTGTGGCTCTCATGGGTGTGGGTCTGGTGTCCTTCTTCATGTTAGGTACTCGTCTGTTCATGAGGGCGGGTTTCCAAATGGCTGGAAGGCGGGAGGTGTCATCTCGTTTGTTCATGCTGTGTGGGCGTTTTCTATCTCTATGGCTTCTCTGATTATTCTGCTGTTGAAGTGTTCGGTTTTGGCGATAGTTCTGGTATTTTTAAAATCAATTTCATGTCCTGTGGCTTTGAGGTGTTGGACCAGGGAAGAGGTCGGTTCTTCTTTTTGATTGAGTTCTTATGTTCTTCAATGCGTGCACTTATTCTTCTGTTAGTTTGTCCAATGTATGTGGTAGGGCAGGCAGTGCAGGGATTTCGTATACTCCTTGGTTTTCTAATTCAATTTTGTCTTTGGGGTTTCTTAGGATGGTGGATATTTTCTGTTTGTGCAGAATGCTGTTTTGATGTTGTGTTTTGGAGGATCTTGCTAATTTTGTCTGTAGTGCCTTTTATATATGGGAGGAGGGCTTTGCCGTTTTCTTGTTCTCTGTCTTGGATTTTGGTTGGGGTTTCTTTTGGATTAGGTGGGTAATCTTCTTTCTTTGGAATCCATTGGCTGTAAGTACGCTTGGTGAGAGTGTGTAATTCGGTTTTTGGTGTTGTTCATCGGCTAAGCATTTTGTTCTGGAGATGAGTGTCTTGGCTACGAATTGATCTGTGCTGGGTGGTGGTGTGAGAGTGCATGTAGATAGCGGTTAGTATGTGTTTTCTTCTTCTCCCCCACAGCCACACATGAAACAAACATTGCACAACATCTCAGACAAGATCCTCACTGAAGCTGAAACCAAGGTCCTTTCAAAAGGATTCAAATTTGCTGTCGCTCCCAAACACATCCCCACAGAAACCATCATATGCGGAGTTGAAACCAGCCTGACCAAAACCAACCCTGATGATGCTAACAAAATCAGACTCGAAATCACCAACATCCTCTGCACTAGCAAACCACCCAAAAGCAACTTATCCAAAGAAGAACAAACTGCACTACTTAACCTGAAAGAAGACACCAGCATAATAATCCTACCAGCAGACAAGGGCAACGCGACAGTGGTTATGAACACATCTGACTACCAAACCAAGCTAACCAACCTACTCCAAGACCCCACATACAAACCCCTAAAGACAGACCCCACCACCTACCTAGAAAAACTACCAAATCCAAAATAAAAGCCTCCCCCATCAGTGAAGAAATCCAGCAAGGAATCATACCCAGAGAAAAATCATCCAGATGCCCCAAGCTTTATGGTCTCCCAAAATACACAAAGAAGGAACCCCACTCAGACCAATAGTCAGCTCCATAGGCTCACCTCTACAAAACCTGGCCAAATTCCTCGCCAAACAACTACAACCCTATGCAGAATCCATCAACTCACACGTAAGAAACTCATTCCAGTTCATCGAGATCATAAAGAAACAAAACTTACAACCTAGCGACCTACTAGTAAGCTTCGATGTCATATCCCTCTTCACCCAAGTGCCAATAAAAGAAGCCTTGACAGCCATCCAAAACAAATACAACCCCCAAGCACATCCTAGATCTAACCAACCACTGCCTATCCAATACATACTTCACCTACAATGGACAAAAATACAAACAAATAGAAGGAGCACCCATGGGATCACCCCTCTCACCTGTCATCGCAAACCTCTACATGGAACACTTTGAAACACAAGCTCTAGAAAAATACGACCACAAACCCAAACTCTGGCTCAGATACGTAGATGACACCTTCATAATCTGGCCACACGGGAAAGAAAACTGAACAACTTCCTCACATACCTCAACAGCCTACACCCCAAAATACAATTCACCATGGAAACAGAAGCCAACAATCAACTTCCCTTCCTAGATGTCTTGGTATACAAAAGATCCAATGGCTCCCTAGGACACACCATCTACCAGAAGAAAACACATACTAACCGCTATCTACATGCACTCTCACACCACCACCCAGCACAGATCAATTCCGTAGCCAAGACACTCATCTCCAGAACAAAATGCTTAGCGATGAACAACACCAAAAACCGAACTACACACTCTCACCAACGTACTTACAGCCAATGGATTCCAAAGAAAGAAGATTACCCACCTAATCCAAAAAGAAACCCCAACCAAAATCCAAGACAGAGAACAAGAAAACGGCAAAGCCCTCCTCCCATATATAAAAGGCACTACAGACAAAATTAGCAAGATCCTCCAAAAACACAACATCAAAACAGCATTCTGCACAAACAGAAAAATATCCACCATCCTAAGAAACCCCAAAGACAAAATTGAATTAGAAAACCAAGGAGTATACGAAATCCCTGCACTGCCTGCCCTACCACATACATTGGACAAACTAACAGAAGAATAAGTGCACGCATTGAAGAACATAAGAACTCAATCAAAAAGAAGAACGACCTCTTCCT
Organism: Pseudonaja textilis; assembly: GCF_049901715.1. NCBI lineage: Eukaryota > Metazoa > Chordata > Lepidosauria > Squamata > Elapidae > Pseudonaja > Pseudonaja textilis. The sequence goes on from NC_141995.1 coordinate 20,495,842, forward strand.
GGTCCAACACCTCAAAGCCACAGGACATGAAATTGATTTTAAAAATACCAGAACTATCGCCAAAACCGAACACTTCAACAGCAGAATAATCAGAGAAGCCATAGAGATAGAAAACGCCCACACAGCATGAACAAACGAGATGACACCTCCCGCCTTCCAGCCATTTGGAAACCCGCCCTCATGAACAGACGAGTACCTAACATGAAGAAGGACACCAGACCCACACCCATGAGAGCCACACAAGATGCCACCACCACACTTCCATATAGAAAACAGACTCCCACCCATTCAGAAAATGAGACACGACCATGGACCAGAAGCTGCACTGCAGCTGCATCACTACCCACTTCAAACCCCTCTGAGCCATACATGAAGCAAACCGACACACACTATGAAGATGCAGCAGGACCACGTACTAGAAGCCAAACAGCAAGATCACAACTCACCAGCTCAAATCCCCAGCAACTAAGACTAACCTGAGCACAACCAAGCCCCACCTGAACAGAACACGCCTCCAACCAATCAGAACACGGCTAACCCCAACCAATCAGAACACAGCCAAACCCCTACCAATGAGAACACACCCCCACCCAATCAGAACACAGCCAAGCCCCACCCAATCAAGTCCCACCCCACTGGCAGTTAAAAGGAGGAAGCAGCTGCAATCTCACATTACTCTGAGAAGCACAGAGCCGGAGACAGAAGCCTGAAGATGATGAATGAGACTTCATCAAACGTTGCCTAGATACTTCGAATCTTACGCGGGAGAAAACCCGAACAACCAAAGATCCACATACAAATACCCGATAACCTCAGAAAATACATACATATATACATACATACATATACATATACATATAGATATGTGGGTGTGGGTGTATTGTTAGATTTTTTTATGGATTATGACCACAATGATTTATAGAAAATACTTAGATAGAGAGATAGACAGATAAGTCAAATAAAAGTCAAAGGAAATGTTTGCCTTTGTATGAACAGAGATAGAGACAAAATCAGGTGAAGTATTAGCAGTGCTTTATAAAGCCTTAGTAAGACCACACCTAGATACTGCATCCAGTTTTGGTCACCTCATTACAAAAAAAGTTCAGAGAAGAGCAACTAAGGTAACTGAAGGCCTGGAGATAAAAACATGAAGAACAGTTGCAGGATTTGGGTTTGGCTGGTCTAGAGAAAAAAGAATTCAAGGTGAATGATAGCAATATTCCAGTATAGAGGAGGGGATCAACTTGTTTTTCTTTTTTCTTTTAATAAATTTTTTATTAATTTTCAATAAACAAACATACACAAACAAAACACAAAACATGAAAACATAAAACTTCTTTTTCGAAGGGCTTAGTCCCTGGTTACATCTTTTTGTACAGACATAAATCGAATTCATGCTCACTTTATATACCATTTCATATCTTATTTACCATTCTACATTTTCTATAGAGCTTCTCCCCTCTTTTCACTCTCTTAATTCTGTTTTATTTATTTCCTCACAATTTAAATAATTATGCTTATATCTTTTGTCTGTTCTATTTCAATTATCTATTATCTTTTCTCATTAACACAAAATTTCTCCTGTAATCACTGATTGAAGTATGACGCCTTTATATCTTTTCCCTAAATTTAACACTTAAAATAATATATAATTTTCATTCTGATTCTGCTTAGTACATTCTAAAGCTACGTACTATGTTTTAAAATAAGAAAGAATAATAAGTTTATAATATAATTAAAACAATAATCCATAGCAAATTAAACTCTATTGTTAAATCTTAAGCATTTTACACATTCCTTTTAATATTTTATCCCATTTTATAATCATATAATGTTCCAGTTTTCTAACATTATTTCAAATACAAATACAACTATACAATCTTATATACTTTTGCAGAATCTCTTTTTTAATTATATTTTTATCCATTATCTCTGAATAAATCCTGTTTCTTTACATCTTGTTTCAAACCTTTGTAACTTCTCTTCCCTTTTTCCCTTCCTTTCTTCTCCAATCTAGCCTTTTTACCCCCTTGTCTCTTGATCTCCACCCTCTTAATCTCCCCCCTCTTCTGTATTCTGTTGCTTTTCTGTTTGCTTTCTGACATTATATCGATTTTTCACCTTATTTTCCCCTTTTTTGGTTTTTTTTTAAGTCTTAAATTCTCCATTCTCTTTCCCCTCTTTCCCTTTTCTTCCCCAGCTAGAGTTGCTTGTTCATTAAAGATGGCTTCTTCTTCATCCCAATCTTCTTGTTCTTGTAGTTTCTGATAGGTAGAAATCACCATTTCTAAGAAATGGAAAACAGATCCAGAAGAGCCCTTCCCTTCTTGTTCCTCTTCTTTTAGCTTTTTAAATTCCATTTTTAGTTCATCAACAAGTAATGCCATTGTGAAAAATTTTTTAAACAACCCAAATGTTTTTAGTCTTTCAAATAATAATTTCCAAAGGTCCCAAAGTCACCAAGCAATCCAAATACACACAAACTGTTTCATTTAGCACTTCTTCTTTTTATACTTTCTCTTCCTGGGGTTACAGTTAAGTTGCAAAGTTCCAAAATATATCTTTTAGAAGTCTTGTTACAATTTAACTCTAGTCTTATAAATTCCAAACAGACTCCTCCAGCAAAATCTTAATATTAATTCTTTTCCTCTCCCTTCCCACTTATAGCAAAAAAAGTTTTTTTTCCCAATGTTCAGAAATCTTTAATGTCCCCTTGGCTTTAATTTTCCAATTTAATTACCTGATGATGCCAAAACAGTTTTTTCTGATTTCCATCTGCTATCACAGTAAGGAAGGAGAGTGAGAAAAAACAAACTTTCCCTTTTTACTTTCATTCGCCACTTTTTCCGATCTTCTTTGGGAGCGATGTATCTTTAATGAAATTTAATGTCCAGGGTATTTAAATGTTACTTATTATACTGGTCAGCCAAAACCTTTCATTTCTCAGCTTCCTCCTGTGCATTCTTATCCAGATGAAAGCTTCTTTGTGGCGGCCATTGCTGACCGCTGCTCCACTGCTTCCGGAAAAGGGAGTTAAGCCAGCTGAGGAGGGGGGTTGCGATTCCCCCGGACCCTGCCGGATCCTCCCTGTCTTCAGTTATCTCTACAGGGTAACTATAGCCCCCAAATCCAGCTGGATCAGGGGCACTCCAGTGGCAAGCACAGCAGAAACCACGCACAATCGCGGATTCCTGCCGCCGCCGAAGCCTTGCAAACTAGAAGTCCCGGGGATCAACTTGTTTTTCAAAGCACCAGGAGGCAGGACAAGAAACAATGAATGGAAACTAATTAAGGAGAGAAGCAACCTGGAATTAAGGGGAAATTTCCTAAAAGTGAAAACAATGGAACAGCTTGCCATCAAAAGTTGTGGGTGTTTCATCACTGGAGGTTTTTAAGAAGAGACTGGACACCCATTTGTCTGAAATAGTATACAGGGTCTCCTGCTTAAGCAGGAGGTTGGACGAGAAAACCTTGCAGGTCCCTTCCAGCTGTATTCTGATTTTAATAGAAATATATTGGAAAGCACTTTTAAAGGATTTATGTACCACTATCTTTTCTCTCATACCTATAATATTTGTTTAGCTTTAATCCTCTAATTACATAAAATATTAATAAATAAACCTTGATCACTTGGTTCATTAAAGTTAACGTGCAAGACAGTAAGGAGAAGAAAAACTCCAAAGAAAAGAAGACCATGGAAAATTGAATATAGTAGCAGCTTTGGTCTAGTGAATAAATTGCAAGAGATTGTTAAATTCTAATTCTGTTTTAGGCACAAAAGCCAGCTGGGTGATCTGGGCAATCATTCTATCTGAGCATTAGGAAAAAAGTACCAACATGCCACTTCCAAAGATGATGTAAAGAAATTAGTATCTCTTTGTGTACAGTATTTCTCCAAAGAAGTTGCAATTCAATACAACAGAACATGGCTCATATGTCAGTATTACCAGATTTACAAAGGAAAAACCCTTGCTCATGTGGAATTTAATAACATTTTCCATCCATCTCAGCTGAGGGCATAACATTGATCTAAAAGAATATAATTGCTTGGTAAAATTTATTGTTTGCAAGTAGATCTAGTTACAATAGCACTATCAATAGCACTTAGACATATGCTGGTTTAAAGTGCTCTACAGCCCTCTCTAAGCATATTGCCACCAACAATCTGGGTCCCATTTTACAACCTTGGAAGGATGGGAGGCTGAGTCAACCTTGATCCAGTGAGAATCAAATGCCTGGAAGTCAGCAGAATTAGCCTGCAATACTCCATTCTAACCACTGCGCGACAGTGGCTTCTGCAATGCTGCTTTGAAGTATGCATTGCTGGATCCCAATTGTACTCTTGGTGAGATTTTTACTGTGTTATGACTGTAATTCTATATCAACAAGTGCTTAGATGCCATTATTGATTTTGTTTCCATGCCATTATAAACCCAGTTAATCTAATTTCAGTTTGGATTTTCTATCAGGAATCATATTTTATCAATTAATGTTAGCTGTGTCATATCTTGAGATGAAAAGAAATCTTTAGCCAGTATATGAACACACACAGCCATGCACTCATTTTGACTTCAGTAAGTCCTGCTTCTAGCTGCAGGGTAATATTTGGCATACATTTTGCCACTTGGAAGAGCTTTCTCAGGAATTTTGACTGAACCCTTTCCAAGTTCTGATAATTAATTCCTGGGTTTAATTGGACTCTGTATAAGAGCTGGGATAATGCCTTGGCTTCAAAAAACTAGATGGCAGCTGGTATGTATTGTATATCTCTGACCATAACTTCTGAAAATGTTTTTAGATTCATCATAGAATATTTTTTAATATAGTTAATGTAAGAAGCTATCAGTTCTGTCTCCATTTTAACATAAACATAGTCATAATAGAAATTATTTCCTGAAGTCCTGCTAGATGGATATCTTGTACACCAAAAAGATGGGATGTAGTGGTTCCTTCCTTTTGCAATATTATTCCCTCAGAAATAAAGTTGGCTTACTCCTAGTTATTTTTCCAGAAGGTTCTGAAAATCTGGTTTCAATGGGCCTGTTGTTGATTTGGGGCCAATCAAGTGGCTTGTATGATTATATTTGTTGCTGCTACAGGGGGGGTGCTGAGGAGGGTTTCCAAAGTTTTTATATTGCTGGTTTTTAATGTTTAATCCACCTGGAGTCACCATATGTGAGTTGGGTGACCATATAAACCTATTTAATAAAGAAATAAACACCAGAAGCAAATCCATTATAGTCTCTGTTATCTCTCTTTGAACTTATCTATAGAAATTTTGGGATCTGCTAGGAAAAAGGGCAAGGAGAAATAACTTTAATCTCTAATACTTTGATGCAATCACACAATATGCTTTCTTTGCTTACCAATAATTAAATATTGATTTTTATTATTTATATTTTTAGGCTATTCTTTTAACACAACTTAGAAAACAGAACAGAAACAACACAAATAGCCAGCATGAAAGTTTGGCCCATCAAAAATTGTAGATTCTACATGCTTCAGTTTTCTTAAGATTAAGCTCTACTATGTTTATCTCATTTATTCAAATTGGCTTGTAGATTCCTGTGCAAGGGTTTCATAGCTTTTCTGGATCATTAATTTCAAATGTGAGGATGTAGCGCACACTAATGACACTTTAATTCATTTCCAGATAGATCTCTAAATACATTTAAAATAGTTCATATGGAGTCTGACCAAGGGTAAATTTATGAACTATCTATGTAATTAATAAATTAAACCAAATTTTTTACCCTAGACGCAGTCATTTAATGGAAAGTGATTTGTAGTATACAATTCAAAGCAAATACGTATACCTGCTCTAAAATTTTTTAAAAATGGGTAAGAATAGCATTCCCCTTCATTGTAAAAACATTCAGCGCCCGCATCCTGAAGCCAACACAGACAAATAACCAAACTGTTAAATAGTCTGAAAGTTTATTAACAAGGTTCCCTATTTTTAACTTTATGCTCACTAAAATTTCCTAAGGGGATAGAGCAACATGTGAAGCTCATATCTGGCTGATTTTAGGTTATTCATTGTTGGAGGTAAAAAAGAAACAGTCTAGACATGATAGTGGATTAAAAACTAGCAACAAGAGGTTTAAGGATTATAACAGAAGGCAAGTGTAATCTTCCCAATTCTTTGTTGGGCTTACTTTGTATCAAATGTCATCTCTTTTTGTCTAACACATTTTTTTTAGAGACAATGTCTCTGTTGATAGTCTTTCTCGAACACTTGCTCTGGCACTGTGTTTGGGCCACTGTGCATTTGGAATATCTAGGTGTGGCCATGGGTTTGAATATCAAAAAGGAAATGCCAGAGACTTTTCTTCAATATCATGGCTGTTTACATTTTCTTGCTTCTAAAAAATGACTAGCTTAATCATGAAAGAAAGCACCAAAATACCTGTATGTCATAAGATGTAAGCTTCACACAAGTAAAACCTTTGAATTGTTACAGTGATGAGTTAATACCCAGTTAAAGATCCTTGAACAACACCTTGAACAGTGATCTTGTTGGGACATATCAACCAGATAAGTCAATAGTTAGTTGATCTCTTCAGAAAGAACAGCAAATGAATGTAATCTTTCACTAGTAGTTTACATCAGAGTTGATTTTATGTCATCTGATAGAGAAAAGCAAGTATGTAGTGTAAGAGAAGTGAATACAACAAGCATTTCTGGTTTAGAAATTTTATATATATCCATTAGTTTGTTAGTTTGTTAAATATGTTGAATGTCAGTTGTTTTAAGTTGTGATAAAACAATTAAAAAGGTACAGCATTGGCATCAATATCAATCATTTTTATAGTAGCACATTTACCTTCTAAAACTGATGCTGCTTATCTGTTTGGACAGGCAGTTTATATAACTTGACAGTCAACCTAGGCATGGGGTAGAACATATTTTAGTACCAATAAGACATAAATTATATGGTTTCTTACTTAAGAATATAAAGATGTGTTACAGTTTCCTCTTCATCCAAAAAGGAGGAGCTCAAAAATGGATCAACAGCAACTCTCATAAAAATAATAAAATAAAAAGGATTCAAATTCAAGAATAATTTAAAATAAGTGATGCAGCAGATAAATAACCTTTTTTTTTAAAAAGAAACTCCTCTAGATTGAATAAAAAAACTAGCAACATAAGAAAATGTGATGTTTTGAGAGAAAAATATCCATTTTCTAAGCAACAAGCTCTTGGATATGATTTTTCTTTAACCTATATGCTATTAACCTGTATGCTAACCTAAGTTATACTGCTACTGTTTGTTTTGTTGATTTGGTTTGGATTTATACCTTTTTGTCCCTATGCAGTTGTCCATACTCATTCTGAAAGAGGCCCATCTTGGAATTTCTTTATAATACATTCTGCTGGATTTCACTGAACTGGGGGAAGCCAGGGTGTTTGTAGACTGTAGGACAGCTTATGGTATAATAAAAGACAAAACGTCGATGAGATCACATTCCATGCCCATCATGAAACCACTAAGTGCAATATCCCTACTTTAAAATAAGAATTTGTTGCCCTTGAAACAAAAATATTGAATACAAATTCTTTTAAAATTCAGAAGCACTGAGCTAATCTAAAGAACATACATTTGCCACAGTAAATGTCCTTGAGACAATATGCAAGATGCTCTGAGTTTGCAGTCTGAAAAAAGTGATAATGGGGTGAATTGCTAGATCTGTACTGCAATATAAATTAGTAGAATATATTTATGCTGGAGAGAAAAATTATTATCTAAAGCAATTTCTCAAACTCGGTTATAAAGATGAATGAAGACAAAATTGTATTTTACTTCTTTGTGAGCATAACAGAGATACTGATAAAAGGCACCTGGCCTGGTCAATTATGATGCCAGATTTGTAAAGCAAACAGAACATAACTTGCACAGGGTAGAAAAAATTAAATTAGATTAAATTCATTGTATGTTTTTGCAACTGATTTCAAGAGAATGTGGCACTATCTAAATGTCACTACCTTCACACAATGTAGTCTAAATATTAAAGGAACAAGTGACTGAAATACTTTTTTCTAGCAAGGCGTCATCTATATATTTTTGAGATTTATAAACATTGTTTTGACTGTGGAGTCAAAAATGAACATTCTAACTATTGATGTAGGTGTTCATTTTCATTACCAGCAAAGTTTTATTTGATTTTCATATTAAAGTTTGAAATTTAGTATGCAATATTGAGCATATTATGAAACTAATGATGTTAGGCATCATTTTAAGTCTTAAGAACATATTCTTAATACTTGAAATCTGAAAAAAGGCTGCCTATTTACATTCCAGAAAAATAGTGTTAAATGTCTGAGTCACACAACCCACAACTCCACATCCAACCCTACCTCATCCAACCCACCATCACTCAAAACTAGGCATGCATGCCCCTAACTACCTCAATTCCAACTACAACTGGCCTTAAATGCAAGCTACTCAATACAAGAAGCCTTGTGAATAAAATACCTGAATTTCTTCTCTTACTAAATATGGCTAAATTCAACATCATATTTGTCTGTGAAACATGGCTCAATGCATCTCTCCCTGACTCCATTACCACAGTAAGAGACTATCATGTTTACCGATCAGATTGTGAAATCCATAGAGGAGGTGGTGTTGCTATCTTCTATAAAAAGTCCTTACATTGAAAAAACATCCAAGTTACCCAAGAGCTTGCTCTTCCTGAGACCATCGTCTGTGAACTGTCCTTAAATATCACATTTCGGTTCTTACTATGTTACAGAGGCCCTGATTATGACATCAAACATGTAAACAAGCTAAATACACGACTAACATGGGCAACATCCTGCCCACACACTTCTATCTTTCTTGGTGACTTCAATCTACTTCACATTAACTGTACCCCAAACCAATGTCAAACAGAACCCATACATGCAACCTTCTACAATGCTGTGACAAACCTGGGACTGGAACAACTAGTAACCAACAATACTAGACTTAACAACTGCCTCGATCTCATCTTCTGAAATAGTTTGAATTCAATTTACAGAATACAAATTAAAGAACCCTTTTCCAACAGTGACCGCAGCATGATTGACTTTTGTCCCAACATATGTTCACACAAAAATCATCACAATGATGTAATCTCCAATTATAACTTCAAAAAAGGCAACTATGATCTTACAGACAACGATCTCTCATCCCTTGATTGGCAATTTCTATTCTCTGGATGCAATACTGTAGAAGACCATTACAACATATTTTTACTTGAAGTCAAAAGAATCATCAAACTATATGTACCAATAACAACTCCAAAACCAGAAGAAAACATATTACCCATAACAATAAGGAAGCTTCAATCCAAAAAGAGATCACTTTGGCAGAAAAACAAATCTTGCCAACGTTGCCAACTTCAAAAGCCGATACAAAAATTTATGCTACCAGATAAAGACTGAATGCACCAATTATCACATTAAACAAGAGGAAAACTTTCTATGCACCAATTCCACCCGCGCTTTCTACAATTTTTGTAAATAACAAACTAAAAGACTCAAGGTCCATCCCACCCCCGAAAGGACCTAATGGTAAAGACTGCAACGACAACACTATTAAAGCCAACCTCTTTAACACATTCTTTAGCTCAGTATTTGTAAACAGCAATGGATCATGCCCAGTATTTCCTAGTCAAACCACAGACAACTACAGTGATATAATACATATCGATTTTACAGTAGACAATGTTGAAAAAAGCACTATGCAATTTAAAACTATCTCTATCTATTGGACCGGATGGAATATGTGCCTACTTCTTAAAAAAGCTATCCACTGCCACAGCCGAACCTCTAAGCATAATCTTTGAAAACTCTTTCAGGATCAGCTCCTTGCCTAACCTATGGTCACAAGCCACAATCATCCCCATCTTCAAAAAGGGAGACCCCAGCCTAGTTGAAAATTACAGGCCAATCTCCTTATGCTGCGTCACCTGTAAAGTCATGGAATCAATTATTAACCAATCCATCATCCTCCACTTAGAAAAAAACAACCTACACTCTAATAAACAATTTGGTTTTAGGAAAAAACTATCCTGTAATCTGCAACTCTTACACTGCAAAAAAATATGGACTACACAATTCGATCAGGGCAAACCAATAGATGCAATCTACATAAACTTCTGTAAAGCCTTTGATTCAGTGGTACACGACAAACTACTCCTAAAAATAAAATCTTATGGTATCTCTAGACACCTGCATAACTGGATAGAAGCATTCTTGTCAAACAGACGACAAATGGTCAAAATTGGGAGTGTCCTATCAAATTCTGTACCTGTCAACAATTGTGTCCTCCAAGGCAGTGTTCTAGGACCAACTTTCTTCATACTCTACATAAATGACCTCTGTGATCATATTAAGAGCAACTGCATCTCTTCGCTGACGATGTAAAGCTATTCAACACAACAGACAATACAGCTACCCTTCAAAAGACCTTGACTATGTATCAGAATGGTCAAACAAATGGCAACTTCAAATCTCAACAAATAAATGCTCTGTCTTACATATTGCAAAATAAATCAGAAAATAAAATACAGGCTGAATAGTCAAGATCTTGTTGATGATCCAAACTCTGTCAAGGATCTTGGAGTACTCATCTCTAATGATCTAAGTGCTAGAGCCCACTGTAACTATATTGCCAAAAAGGCATTAAAAGTTGTCAACCTAATCTTACGTAGCTTTTTCTCCACTCCTTGTTGCAAAATACCTTATGCCACCAGACTTGAAATTCTAGACCTAGAAAACCTAGAACTACACCGCCTTCGGTCTGATCTAAGTATAGCATATAAAATCATACATTGCAATGTCCTACCTGTCAATGAATACTTCAGCTTCAACCATAACAATATAAGAGCAAACAATAGATACAAACTCAAGGTTAATCACACCAAACTTGATTGCAGGAAATACGACTTCAGCAACAGAGTGATCAATGACTGGAATACTCTACCTGACTCTGTGGTTTCTTCCCCAAACCCCAAAAACTTTAACCTTAGACTGTCTACTATTGACCTCATGCCTTTCCTAAGAGGTCTGTAGGGGGTGTGCCTAAGCACAATGTGCCTACCATCCCTGTCCTATTGTTTCTTTTATTTTTCTTATATGTATCCATGTATTCATAACTATGTTTTTACTTATACCTATTATCTTGTAAGCAATTGACAAACCAAATAAAATAAATAAAAAATCTAATAAATTATGTGGAGAGAAAATCTCTGGCATAGAAACATATGAATTAGCACATCTCTGTACTGGAGATGACACAGTACTAAAAGCAGCAGCTAAACAGTATGCCCAAGCTAGTGGAACTTCTCCAGAAAAGGAGAAAGCCACAAGATGCTGACTTGAGCACCAGATGGCAGCTCCTTGAGAGGAAACTTCCAAGATCCAGAGAGATCCTATGAGCAATTTGTAAGTGAAAGCACTAGAGCTGCAGGAGAAAACAGCTTGTTCACAGCCTCTAGCAGTTACCTTAATGGATACTGGGTTTGCCCAATCCACTTTTCATAAACATTTTTAGATGGAGGAAATTTTAACATGTAAAGAGACCTTCAGAGAAGCAAAGTATTTAAAGCCATCTGGATGAGTATACTTTCAACCTGAAAGATTAAAGTAAAAAATAAGCACACAACTATAAAACTTAAAAATAATTAAAAGCAAAAAGTTTGCTGGGAGCCCAAAAAACAAAAGTTAAAAACAGACTACAGGGACTATTTTTATGTTATTTATTTATTTTGTCAAGCCATTGTAAGATAACAGGTATAAGCATAAACATAGTTATGAGTACATGATACATATAAGAAAAATACATGATACATGTAAGAAAAATAAGAAGAAACAATAGGACAGGAATGGTAGGCACATTGGTGCACTTATGCACGCCCAGTACAGACCTCTTAGGAAAGGGGTGAGGTCAATAGTAGGCAGTCTAAGGTAAAGTTTTTGGGGTTTGGGGAAGAAACCACAGAGTCAGGTAGAGTATTCCAGCCATTGATCACTCTGTTGCTGAAGTTGTATTTCCTGCAAACAAGTTTGGTGCGATTAACCTTGAGTTTGTATCTATTGTTTGCTCTTGTATTGTTATGGTTGAAGCTGAAGCATTCATTGAGAGGTAGGACATTGCAATGTATTATTTTATATGCTATACTTAGATCCGACTGAAGGCAGGGTAGTTCTAGGTTTTCTAGGTCTAGAATTTCAAGTCTGGTGGCATAAGGTATTCTGCAATGAGTAGAGGAGTGGAGAACTCTTCTTGTGAAATATTTCTGGACTTTCTCAACTGTATTAATATCAGATACGTAATGCAGGTTTCAGACTGATGAGCTGTGTTCAAGTATGGTCTAGAGAATGTTTTGTATGCTGTACTTAGTAGTGTTATATTACCAGAGAATTTGGAATATTGCCTTATTTAAAGTTTTTTTTTATATATTCCATTTCTAACATTAGAATGAGCAGCAGCAGGGAAAGTCAGAATTGGTCAATTTGTCACAGCCAGTTTGCTGTGGCTAGCTTGTCACCACCAATGTACCTCTGCCAATTCACTGCCACGAAGTCACCACAGGACAACTCCACTCAGCCAACTTGGTGTGGGGACAACTTTCTGTGAGCAGCTGGAGGGATAGCCAGATGGGCAAGCAAGCAAGTGGGTAAGCAGAATAGTGCATTGGATTGGGCATAGGAGGTGGGAGGTTGTTGGGGGCTTTCATTTTCAACCACCTGCTTCTATTACTGCGTCAGGGTCCAAGTAGATGAGGCCAGACATAGTGGCATTCAGGGGGGATGGCAGGGACATAATGGCCAGGGGCTTCCCATTTTCACATATTCCAACACTGCACCAGGTGCAAAAATGCTGCACCCATGACATGGAGCTGCTTCAGCTGCTACACCAGGCTCATTGTTCGGCACATCAATCAGTGGCTTCAGTGGTGGCTTACCAGTAGTTATGATAATACAAAGAATTTTGAAGACTAATATTGAGATAAAACTAGAACTTTTCTTTCTGAGATTTATGGATAATCAATTAGAAAAGACTTATGGAAGACTAATTTTATATATGATACCTGCAGTGAGACTATTATATGCACAAAGATAAATAATAATGAAAAATCCACAATGAAAAAACGGTTTGTGAAGATGGCAGAAATGGCAGAGATGGCAAAACTGACTTGTTTGGTCAGTGATAGAACAATAAGTTCTTTTATAAAAGGCTGGTTATGTTTTTTGGACTTTTTTCTGAAAACTGGAAAAAGGTGAAATGGTGATTTTTGGATTTTTTTTAACTGAAAATAATTAAATAAAAAGCTGAAGCATTATTGGAATGCTAAGAAAGGAGAACAGGTAATGAGTCTGTAACTGCTGTAAAGAACTATAGCAATCTTTTAATTTTTTTCCTTTCTTTAAATTCATTGTTTTCTATGCCCTTTTTTCTTGTTTTCTCTCATTTCATTGTATACTTTTTTAATCAAAACTCCAAATAAAAATTGTTAGTGAAGGAGAAGATCTGATTATGTGGTGATTATTCAATGTCCTAGAACTTAAATCAGTGTAACATGACAGATTAATCTCCATGAAGAGCTTTCTGTGTTGAGGAAAGGCAATTCTCTTCATCAGACAAAGAGGCCATGAGATTTGCATTTACAAGACACTTTATGTCACTTTGCTTTCCTAGACTGGCCATTCCAAGTATTTATAGAGGCTGCAAAGAGAAGTTGCTGTTTAGAAAAGAGCAGCTGTATTGCAAGAGAAGCCTTCATCAAAACAAAGCAGCATATCCAAGCTCTGCATAGTTCTGATTGTTCATTTTAAAGAGATATTTATTTTACAGGACTGTATTTCATTAATTCCATCAGGACACTGTGAGGCAAGAACTAGTATTCAAATTCCAGGATACCAATGAATGTCAAAAGAATTTAAAAATTCTTTTGTTTCAATATACTGTATTACACATGTCATGTTGCAATATATCAGTTGCCTCATTTCCTCTTGGTTAAAGACAAATGCTATTTCAATTTCCATGATTGATGTATAGCTTATTACATTCATTGAACAGCAGAGAACTAGAGGTCAAGAATTACAAAAATGCAGGAACTGCTGCTAATACCATATAATTAATTTATTTCAAGCCCACCCCCACCAGTACTCTGCATTTCTAGCTCTTCAGTAAATGGTACTCAGAACTGCATATTTAACTATATTTAACTTTGATTCAGTGGTGCACGGCAAACTACTACTAAAACTAAAATCTTATGGTATCTCTGGACACCTACATAACTGGATAGAAGCATTCCTGTCAAACAGACAACAAATGGTCAAAATTGGGAGTGTCCCATCCAATTCTGTACCTGTCAACAGTGGTGTCCTCCAAGGCAGTGTTCTAGGACCAACTTTCTTCATACTCTACATAAATGACCTCTGTGATCATATTAAGAGCAACTGCATTCTCTTCGCTGACGATGTAAAGCTATTCAACACCACAGACAATATGGCTACCCTTCAAAAGACCTTGACTATGTATCAGAATGATCAATCAAATAGCAACTTCAAATCTCAACAAATAAATGCTCTGTCTTACATATTGCAAAATAAATCAGAAAATAAAATACAGGCTGAATAGTCAATGATCCTTGTTGATGATCCAAACTCTGTCAAGGATCTTGGAGTACTCATCTCTAATGATCTTAGTGCTAGAGCCCACTGTAACTACATAGCCAAAAAGTCATTAAGAGTTGTTAATCTAATCTTACATAGCTTCTTCTCTGGTAATATCACACTACTAACTAGAGCATACAAAAGATTTGCTAGACCTATATTTGAATATAGCACATCAGTCTGGAAGCCATATCATGTATCTGATATTAACACAGTTGAGAAAGTCCAGAAATATTTCACACAAAGAGTTCTCTGCTCATCTACTCATTGCAGAATACCTTATGCCAGACTTGAAACTCTAAACCTAGAAAACCTAGAACTATGCTGCCTTCGGTCCAATCTAAGTATAGTATATAAAATCATACATTGCAATGTCGTACCTGTCAATGAAATGTGGCAGCTGAATTTTAAAGTTGACAGGCATCCCCCCTTGAAAACTCCTCCTCCTAAAAGAAAGGGAAAAAACAGATACAGGGGTTAACACATTTTCCTTAACCCCCTGTCCCCTCCCCCACAAGGACCCTTCGGTTTGTGGAGAAAATCCTCATGTCTTCAACCATAACAATACAAGAGCAAACAATAGATACAAACTCAAGGTTAATCGCACCAAACTTGTTTGCAGATAATACGACTTCAGCAACAGAGTGGTCAATGTTTGGAATACTCTACCTGACTCTGTGGTTTCTTCCCCAAACCGCAAAAACTTTAACTGTCTACTATTGACCCTTTCCTAGGAGGCCTGTAGGGGGTGTGCATAAGCACACCAATCATGCCTACCGTCCCTGTCCTATTGTTTCTTTTATTTTCTTATAAGTATCCATCTCATGTATTCAAAACTATGTTTATTCTTATACCTGTATCTTGTAAGCAATTGACAAATCAAATCAATCAATCAATCAATCAATCAATAAATTATATTAATTTGATAAAGGAAGGAAGGCCAGCAGCACATTAAATGAAAACTGGTCAAGGTAAGATTCAAGGTATTTCACCACAAAATTTGTTTAATTATCTGATCTTTTAGCCTATTATTGTATAAATAATTGCCAGTTAAAGCAAATATAGCTTACACTTTCCCCATATAGAACATATGTGATCATATAAAATGTGGGTTCAAACATAATGAAGATCCAAATAAATAAATGAATGAATAAATGAATAAATAAATAGAAATATTTTCTCTATGAAGAAATACTGACATGTTTACCTAAAAGGCAATAAAACATAAAGATTTACTTATCTTCCTTTATATGCCACACTAATTCTCACTGATATTAAATAGCTTACTCTACTCTGTTAGATAAATCTAAATATTATAAATAAATATCAAATGAGTAACAAACTACAAGTCCATATCTTGATCAATAAACATCCCAATTAACAAAGCACTAAGGATCATCCTTCATGATACATCTGTTACATATTAATAAAAATAGGTTCTTCAATGGCCATTAAAAAGTTGAAGCCATCTGGATCTACAGTTTTAAAGAAAGGAGAGCAATTTTAAAAGTCCACCACTAGTATTATAGATAACATTTCCTGTGATAAAGTTTTGAAAGGGAAGGGATTTACTATTATTATTTTTACCTGATCTCATTGAATGTTGCAAGAAGATGGCTCTGAAGGCCCCCAAGTTCTGATCCAGAAAGCATTTTAAAGGTGAAAAACAGCATGTTAAATTACATCCAGAGCTAAACTAGTAGTCATACAAACTCTGAAATACAGGTGTTCTATAGGCAAATCATGAAACTCTTAGGATTAACAAAGCTACTGTGCTCTGAAACAACCATAGTTTCCAAGTGAACTTCAAGGACAGACACATGTATAATGCATTGTAAGAATAATACAGGAAGTTACCAAGGGATGTGTTTATGCATATTTTAGACTAAGAAAACATAACCATAAAGAAGCAACCTAGAACTAAGGAGAAATTTCCTAACAGTGAGAAAAATTAACCAGTGGAATGGCTTGCCTCCAGAAGTTGTAGAAGCTTTTAAGAAGAGTCTGGACAGCCCTTTGTCTGGAATGGTGTAAGATTTCCTGCTTGAGTAGGAGGTTGGACTAAATATTTCCACTGTCCCTTCCAACTCTGTTATTCTGTTATCCACCCTAAAACAATTACTAGAAAATATCAACAGATTTCTATAAGACATACTATTAATAAGATATTGGCAACCTTTTCGGGTAATTATCCATGTTTGATTCTATGGGAAGATGTCTCTTGTTTTTTTGGTCAGAAAAACAACTGAAATTTCTGATGATCAGATTTGTAAATGAGATGTCAGAGATAATACAATGGACAATTTCATAATACACACATGACTGACCCTGTAACTGAACCACTGTATTTGAACATGATTTGTGTATTTTTCTATACCATTACAATCTGATAATTCTCAGTGACCTACAGATCATATAAACAAAAATAAAAGACCCATGTTGATATTAAAATCCAGTCACAAACCATTAAAATATAACCACATTAATTATTTCATACAAACATATAATGTACAGAAAAATAAAAACAAAGAATAAACAAAAGACAAACCCAAATGGTACCAAGAAAAAGCCTTCTTTAAAAAAAAATCTTTCTGAATTTTTATTCAAGAGTTAAAATACAAATTTGAAAAAACAACCAAGAAAAAACTAAACAGGATAAAAAAATAAGTGCATAAAAAAACACATATATTGTACTACCCTAGTTGAATACTGATAAATATATTACAACATTAGAATTTGTACACCCCACCCACAAACAGGTCTACAATACATAAGCTTCTATAACTTTATTTACCCAAGCAATTTAACCTATCATCCATCTACTATAAAAAAAGTTAACAGTTAAATCCAACAACAGAAACTAACTTCAAACTGATAGAACACAAAAACATATAAGAATTGAGTGTAATGAGAGGTGAGAAAGATAAAAAACACAAAAATAAGTAGTAAATTCTACAAGACTAATTCCTGGGTTAAAAGCAATCACGTTAATAGTGGGTTTACATTGATAGTCCATAAATCCATGCAATTGATACTGAAATTTAAAAAAAATAAAAACCATTTTAGGATTGATAATATAAGAATTGTAAAGTGGTTACATGATAAATGGTATTTGCAAATCTTGAAGAGGTGGGTGTGGTGTTATCTCAACTTCCTCAATAACTTTATATTGCATCTTGTACATGCATTTGTTCCATTAAAGTCATCAACATTTATGATGAACCTCTATAGTTTCTGGATTTCAATCTGTTTTAAACTATTTTTATTGCTTTATTTTATGATATTATATTATTATTAGCAGCAGCAATAATAGATTTCAGATCTTCAGAGCGATGGAGATATAAGATAAATGTTAAAATATTCAATATTCTTTCCCTTGTGATCTTAAGAGGCAGAAGGTGATTGTTGAAATCTACTGTTCCATTAAAATGAACTTAAATCCCCAAGAAAGGAAAGTGCCAACCAGTGGTGGGATTCAAATTTCTTACTACCTGTTCTGTGGGTGTGGCTTGGTGGGCATGGCAGGGGAAGGATACTGTAAAAACTCCAGTCAGAGGTGGTATTTGCTGGGTCTCCCAACTACTCAAAATTTCCACTACCAGTTCTCCAGAACTGGTCAGAACCTGATGAATACCAACTCTGGTGTCAACCCTGAAGCTGACCTGGCTGTGGCCATTTTGGAGCTTCAGTTTGCTATGGGTGTGTTAGTTAGAATCCCGACATAGAGTTTTGGATATATTTTTTAATACTGTGTATGCCATATGACTTACATTTTGTCTAGGTTTTCCTTCCTTAAAATTAAAATAGAACATTAAAAATGAATAAAATCCTTTCAAGAACAAAAGTTATGTCTATGAAGCTTACTCACCTATATTCCTGAGTTCCTCAAAACTAAGAGAAACTTTTATAAATACTTTCTGGCAAGAGCAGTAGTATGATTTAACGTGCACCTTTTAACAGTGATGACTTCATTTGACATAAAGTAGAATGTGGCTTTCCAACACTCAATAACATTTATTTATATTACACATAAAACTTCAGTTGTCTACTATATAAAATGCATGAATGAGAACATATTAATCATAATTATTAATTTGAACACTGTGACATCCATTTGAAAAGTAATAAACAATGGCTCTTCTGTAACATGAGCCATTTTAGGCAAGTAAAAAATGGAGTTGATAATCTGAACCAGAAATTGCTCTGATTGTGTGTGTGCGTGTGCACGCACATATGAACATGGGTGTGCACATGTATTTGTATTTTTTCACAAACAGATTGCATATGTGTTTATATGTGTGTGTGTGTGTGTGTGTGTGTGTGTGCACACGTATTCCACTCAAATTTGTTAAACAAGCATCACAAATTTGTTATTTTTATTATTTTATTAGGTGAACTTTATTTCTTGCAAGTTTCTGTTGCATCTGTAGTTTAGGAAAGGTTAGTGTTGATTTAAAAACATTGTTTTGTGAGGGTAATCATCAACACAAAACTGAACTTCAAAGAGGAAGACATATGGTTTTGACTTTTATAGAAATAGCAGGTGGTCATGAATGTCTTGATATCAAAATTTACTTTCACGATAACAGCAACTTCTTAAGAATCCAGGAGGAAGATTATTTTTCAAATTAAAATTCCTAATAACTGAAACAAGACCATGATTTTATAATTTTCTGATGCAGAGACTAGATGTTGTTGATACAATATACCAATAGTATAATAAAATATAAGTGCCAAGAGTGAGCAATGTTATTAGAAAAATGTTTTAAAAGCAAGCATGACATTATTCTTTTCCTGTAATACAAATTCAAGAGCAAATTATTTTGTTTCAATGATTCCTCATAGCTGAAATATACTGGAGTTTCCTGTTATGTCTTTAAAGAAAATAGCAATTTAAATTTGTTTTATTTTGTCAGTCATGAAAAACAAATTCTGTTATTAAGATTTTTCTTTCTTTCTTAAATATAGACATCTTCTAATTAACTTCATGAAAAAACTGAAGAAGAAAGGCTATACTTGAAGATACTACTGCAGAATATTCCAGTGAGAGGTAGAAATTAAAATAGGTAATGAAAATGGAAAGATTCAGCTGTAGAACATAGAATCATTGGGCTGGAAGAGACCTTGAAGGTCTTTTAGTCCAACCCCCTGCTCAAAGCAGGAGACACTATACTATCCTGGTCAAATGTTTGTACAGTATATTCTTGAAAACGTCCAGCAATGGAGCACCCACAACTTAAGTGGGCCTGGGGAACCCAGAGTGGGATGGAGCCCATTAAATGGCTTACATTAATATGTGTTGTGGCCAGGATGGGGGTGAGTGGGAGGCTATTATTTTATTATTTTTTATTATTTTATTATTTTCTTTTATTATTTTTATATGATGTTTTTATATTTGTGTAAGCCACCCTGAGTTGCCATGAATGAGTAGGCAGCAATATAAGTTTTCTAAAATAAATAAATAAACCCAACTAAAGTAGATTTTTGTAGTATAAGGAAGTTCTTTTAGAAGCTATGTTACAGTAAACCTAGGTGAATCATCATTGATTTGAATTCCTGTAGATTCCACATCTGAAGGAGATGTTATTCATTATGAGTTTGTGATGCCAGAGTAAAAGCTGAACCAATTTGGTTTGAACTTCTTCAAGATTTAAGACTCATTTTAAAGAAAGATCTGTCTAAAAGTTGTAAGGGGGGAGTCTGCAACTACTCCAGAGGTGGTATTCAGCAGGTTCTGACAGATTCTGGAGAACCGGTAGTGGAAATTATGAGTAGTTCAGAGAACTGGCAAAGACTGGACCCGCCCCCATCTATTCTCTGCCTCCAGAGTCTCAGCTGATCGGCTGGATCTTCTTTTGTTGTCCTGCACAGGAGAACGGAGCTGGAAAGCAAGTTAGGGGGATGGGGAGGGAAATGGGAATTTTACAGTATCCTTCCCCTGCCACGCCCACCAAGCCATGCCACACCCACCAAGCCATGCCACGCCCACAGAACTGGTAGTAAAAAAAAAATGAATGCCCCCACTGAACTACTCCTTCCAGCAGGAAGTTGGAAATCCCTTCCATTACTCATTCTATATATCCCCATGCTGCTGTTAACAAAGTTATTTTGTGCATCTTCTACAAATGACAGGAGGTCTGCCGAGTCATCTTGTTGATAATTTATGTAGCAACAGGGATACTCTCCAACACAGGCTCTGTGAGGAAAAAAGAAAAGAAAAAGAAAAAATGTTTTTCACTCACAAATATATATTTTTAATGTAAGGTTTGCATTATGATACTTGGTTTATTGTGTGTGTATGTGTGTTTGTTATATAACATACTGTATAGTGCCAGGGGTCTCCAACTTTGGCAACTTTAAGACTTGTGGATTTCACCTCTCAGATTTGAGAGTTGCAGTCCACAAGTCTTAAAGTTGTCAAAGCTGGAGATCCCTAGTATAGTGGATATATGTTACAAATACTGAAATAATTATACAAATATGAGTTTTTATTACCATTTTTTGTATTGATGAAGTATCTCTTTTTCTTTGCAGAGTCATACAGTAGTCCTCACTTACCATCTGTCTCACATAGTGTCTGTTTGAATTTATGCAACCTCAATTTACAACTGTCACGTATTTTACAGTCACATGATTTCCATGTGGCACTTTACAGATGGTGTGCATGTATGATCAGTGCAGTGTTCCATAGTCACATGATCCCTATTTGGGCATCTTGCAATAGGTGCAAAATCTGCGGTTTCATGATTACTATACCAAAGCATTTACAACTATCTTGTAACAAGCAAAGTTAATAAAGAAGACATAACTAAAATTGTAAATCCTGGCTACATGATATTTTGCTTAATGACCAAAGAAGAAATTTGATGCCAAGCTTGCCATGGTTATGTAATTCCCCACTTAGTGACCATAGTATTTAGTGCTGGACTTACCAATCCCAATTTTGGTTGCTAAGTGAGAACTACCTGCATTCATGTGATATGATATCCAGTATTCAGTCACAAAAGCAGTTTCAGTCTGAGTATTTCAGAAACTGAGGCTATCTTGCTCCCCTTAAATACATCTGGTGTGCTTGCCTTTCCCAAACTTAACTGAAAGTAATAACATGAGAGCATAAAATCTAAAGAATCTGACATCAGGACGCCTAGAAAAATATATTTCTGTAGTTCTTTCTATCTATATTTCTACATTTCTGAATTAGAGAGCCCTTTCTTGAGCTAGCATCCTCCTGGCATTATGGCCCAGCATTCTTTTGTGTCATCCTGCTGTTCTTAATACTCATCTGTTGTTTATTGTTACAATAAGAATGTTTTAATCCTTATGGGCCAAGTTAAAGAGGTTTATTATTATAAAATTGGGTTTTCCCCCCTGAATTGGCCAAATTCTACCTCCATTTCAAAACACTGTTTAATTCTTATGAAAGAGATAAAGTTTTTCTTTTTGATATGATCACAAGGATTATATGAATTTGTTGAAAATAACTGCCTAACTGGTGGAAATTATAGATATATTTATAATTTTTAAAAATACTTTTATTTGGGTGGGATTCTTATATTCAGAATCACCCTTCTTTCAAGTAAAGATTGTATTATTATATAGTCTATCCATATTACTGAGAGAATGGACTACATTAATTTTAAATGTCTAGTTAAATTATTATATTCTGCTAAAGTATTTAGTTGGATCAAATTGTAACTTTTTTTTTTCTTTTTTCCAAAAAGCCAAACAAAATTATTGGTTATAAATTATTAAAAACATTCTTGAATGGAAAATACTTATGAAATGTTCTTGAAAAAATATTGTTGGGATAAATTAAAGAGAGTATGGAATTCATTAAAAATCAAACACAAGGTACCGACAATGTTAAACCTGAACATTATGGTTGCTGGCACATTTGCTGCTCTTCCAGTCCCTTTTTTCCTGTCCATTCCTGTGCCATGTTTTGGTCATTTGTTTTGGAAGAGAAACACTGAGCGCTGCTGAAGATTGGAAAAAGAGCTTGGGGTCAAAGGTCGACACAGTAAGGGAGTTTGCTCTTTAAGAGGTTATCTGTGGATCTGCAAAGCCAAAGTGTAATTGGGTTCTGTGATGTGATTTTAGTGTGTAATTGTATATGATCTTGGCTAGTTTCAAAGACAAGGTTGGAAGATTTTTTTTCCACTGGTTGTGATAGCAATTTTGGACCAACTATGAAAGTCTCTTAGGAACAATTTTGTTATTTCACCAGGAGAGGTGATAATACGTCATAAACATATAGTTTGATTCACTTTAATTGTGCATTTAATAAGCTGATTATAATAAGGACTGTTCTACTTATTAGATTTGAAGACGTACTGTATATGGAAATGAAAACACCAACTCTACAGAGCATCACTGTAAACAACTCGCATTTTTCATTTGTTTTTTGAACATTAGTTCTTTTGTTACACATGGAGTGATTTCACATCTTTATTAACTCTCCCTGATCTTTTTTTGTTAACTGAATTGGTCTCTCTAGTCTCTCTTTCTCTCTCTTTGTCATTGGCTTGATCAGATTTAGCAGCACTATATTTTGCCTTTGTTTTTTTGTTTTTTTTCCCCTTATCCAAACAATGTGAAACAAACATTTCCTATTGTTTTAGTTGTTTAGGCTTTTCTTGATTAAGCTATCACTGCTGTCAGTTATACTCTTATAAGCCCAGTTGGATCTATTTCATGTTAAGAAAAAGCTCAGATAAATCCAGGAAAGCTTACTGTTTATCCAATGTGAAAATAATTACTCAAAAGTGTTATTCTTAATCCAGATAATTAGAGTGAGGAAGGAAAGATCAGTGTCATTGTGAATTATGCCCTGGCAATTGACTCTTGGTCCTTGTAAGTTTCAGGTGAAGATGTGAATGGATAAAGGTTAGATTAACCATAATCCAAAGTAGCTGCAACCTTAATCTGTTATGATACAAGGATGATCAGTTAAAAAGAGCTGGATTGTGGGGTTGTTTCTGGTTGGATAAGATGCTGCTCAACTGGGACTCATCTTAAAACATGCTTAGTACCATGTCTCTGCAGCTGTAAGCACTTCTGCACGGCTGCAGGCTCTCACAGCTCAGAGGCAGCCAACTTTTACCAGCCCCATATGTTGTGTTGGTAATATTACACTACACAGTAGTAGTATCTGTGTTTTGAATTAACATGCCCTAATATCAGTGTTATGGGAAAATGGACAAGAACTTCTATATAAAAAAAGGCATGTTTGATAACAATTCAAATGTGCTTTGTAGAAAAACAACAATTTGTACCAATTCTGAGTCATAAGCATCAGTAAAATAATATTGTTTGCATATATTTAATGACGTTTGTTGAATGTCCTACTTCATGGTGACTCAATTTACAATAAGGAGCAACAGTGTAAACAAATAAAGAAGTAGACGCAACAAACATAAATATATCTAACTATAATAGTCACCCAAAATCAAATGCATCAGAGACACAGTGTAATGGTATGGTCTTAAGCAACCTGTAGAATGCAAGGAGGGAAGCTTACTTTAGGAGGAATGTATTGCAAGTGTGGGGCCAACACAGAGAAGGACTGTCATTCCACTTATACCCTACAGAGGTGAGGTGTCAAATTCATGGTGTCATGGCGGCATCATGTGACATATTGGGACTTTTTCCCCTTTGCTAAACCAGGCAAGGGTGGGGCCAGCACATGACACATCCAGCCCGCTGGCCGTGAGTTTGGTACCCCTACTATAAAGCTTACATGGAAGAGGGTTGGGGATGGTTTCTAAGACGGCTTTTTCTAGTCTAACAAGAAAAATGAATTCTAGGAAGGCAGCACCAAAATGTATCATGATATTGCTTCCTTATTTTGCTTTATAAATAAACCAGCCCTTTGAAGTGGGCTCAGAAGCCTGTCGGTAACCAATGCAAGCTTAAAATTGGTATTGACTTGCACTATCAGGGTTGTTTCACTCGAGTCTTGTAGTATCAGCTATACCTTCCAGATTATCTGCAAAGGTTCATCTAAGAGACTTACAGTAGTCTCTTCTCTCATACAAGTTATCAGTGATTTTCGTGTTTGAAAAAGTGACATTATACGTTAAACGTTTATTCTGTTTATGTGCTTTATGATTTGAACATTGCCAATAACTAAGAATACAAATTCAGAATCAGTTAGTTCAATTTGTCATTGCCCAGTTAAAGTTAAAATGGGCAAGGGATATATTGTTTTATTTCCCAGTGTTTAACATTATTTTCAGTACTATCTGGATTGGATAGATCATGTTTCCAGTGATTTTTTTTAAAGTGGATTATGTCTGATAGTATGACTAATATAGATTTTTTAAAGAAAAGCATCAAGTGAAAAGTATTGTCCAAATTATTTTTGAAACATAATAGAATGCATATGTGGGGGTGAGTGCTCTGTTCCTCCTTGTTGGTGCCTCTAAAACATCTCTTCAGCAAGCGTTGTGCTGAGCTGAACATAGACTAACCAATTTCAGGCTTGGATGACAAGTCAGTCAGTTAATTGCTGTCACAACCAGTGGTGGGATTCAAATTTTTTTACTACTGGTTCTGGGGGCATGGCTTGGTGGATGTGGCAGGGAAGGATACTGTAAAATCTCCAGTCAGAGGTGGTATTTGCCGGTTCTCTGAACTTCCCAAAATTTCCGCTACCAATTCTCCAGTACTGGTCAGAACCTGCTGAATACCACCTCTGGTCACAACCAATGCATCAAGAGCCACATACAATATTGTGACAAGACATTAAACAGGTAGCTAACAACAATTAAAAACAGAGTTAAGATGAAAATGAAATATTTTAAGAACATAAAATCTTAATTTAGGAGAACCAGAAATGAAATTTTATATAAATCTGAAAAATAGCATAATGTAGTGGTCAAGAGGCTGAATTAAAAATGGGGAGGCTCAGGATCTCATCTCACCTTAGCCAATGAAGTTCACTGGATAACTTTGCATCAGTCCTTCTTTCTCAAACTAATTTATCTTACAGAGCTATCACGGGAAAAGTATACAATGTCTTCAGTTTTTGGAGGGAAGGCAGAATACTCTATATATCTATCAAACAAATAAACTGTGTCCTATAGAGGCTAAGAGAATGAGTTGTGAACTTTCAGCTGCACAACTTACTATTATTGTGTATAAACCTCATTTTTTTTCCTCCCTCCATCTGTTGAGTAGAGATAACACACCAAATATATTATTGTAAGGATTTACTGAAAGCATATATAAGAATTTTTCTGAAAATTGTTGTTATCCATTGTTATACCCCAAAGTGCAATATAAATGCTAAATATTAATTGACCATATAATTAACTGGCACAAACTTTATATGCAGCATTCTTTTCTATTACAAATGTTGACACAAAAGTGTAAATGTTTTAGGTTTAGCTGCAAAAAATATCATCCATTAGCTATTTTTAATGCCTACTATAATGATACTGCTTCTGGTAGCATACCACTTTGTGGGTCACAGAAGGTGGGTCAATAAAGGGAACTTAATCCTTCTGATTACTTTTGTCTCCCTGAGACATTTGCCAAACAAACTACATTAAATATGTGAGCTGTCTAGTAACAGTATGAAGTAAAATATGAACTTGCTGCTAAAAATCCTATTGCTAGGTAGACAGAACGATTATTTAATACCCCTGGATGGCTAGGAAAGAAATGAATACCTAAGACAACCATGGAAAACTGTACAAATTAGTCATAGTTCAATCTATCAAATGTCTGAGATGTTTGTCTTTTATTTGAGGCAGGATAGGCCTGGCCAGAGTACTTTGTTCTCCTTTTCATTTTTACTATCATAAAAAAGAGGTTCTCTCTCTCTCTCTCTCTCGTTGAATTAGCATTGAAAAAAATTGCCAGCCTTAGACTTAAAGTAAAGTAAAAATTAGCAATATAGATTAGAAAGGTGGAAATGATTACTAATTCAATACTGTGGTGTTTTGGAACGTTCCAATTCAGATCCTTTACAATTCAGTTTAGAAATGGTGTGCTATCTGATCTATATAATGTAAATATATAGTTTAATAAGGGACCAGGATAGAAACTGGGATTATGAATTCTAACCCGGCCTTAGGCACAAATATCTCTCGGCCATAGGAAGAAGCCAAATAGCAGACCACTTCTGAAAATGTTGCCAAGAAAACTGCAGGTACTTGTCCTGGCTACGGCAAGGAGTCAAGGCACAAAATTACATAGCTGATCACTGTGATTTAGTGTGTAATTGTATATGATCTTGGCTAGTTTTAAAGACAAGGTTGGAAGATTTTTTTCCCCACTGGTTGTGATAGCAATTCTGGACCAACTATGAAAGTCTCTGAGGAACAATTTTGTTATTTCACCAGGAGACTTATGTAGTTTTGAGGTGTCCATCTGCCAAAAGAAAGGCCATCAAGGTCAAGATAGTTTGCAGTTGTTTTAGCCCAATTAATTAAACAAATGGAAAAGACATTAGGGATGTGCAACCCCAAGAATTTTTTTTTCATTTGGCTGATATTTTTATAAACCCATTTTTATAAGTAGCTATTCTTTGTCAGTGTGTTCACAAGAGGGCTGTAGGCATCAGCAGAGTCTTGCATTGAGCAGGGTATTGGACTACCTATGAGGCACCTTGGAGCCCAAATATTATGATTCTAACAATACTCGCTATTTTTTGTTTCCTGGTGATCTCTTCCTTTGGAAGAGTGATTGCATATCTATATATTACTTTTAAAAGCATATCTATTAATTAAGCACATTCTTATGTTCCTGAAATTTAAACAAAAAACACCTCATTGCTTAATCAACAAACAGCTAAAAGATGTTTTATCTTTAAACAGAACTCAACTCCAAAAAGACTATCTACTTATGAACATTTCTTGGAATCATTATTTTTGTAAACTATACCACTACATAATATAATCATTCTAGGATACATTGAAGACAATCCAAAGCCATTATGAAAAAAAAGCCCAGCACTGCTAAAACCCTATCATCTTCCCCCACTTTTTATGCGTATATCTATCAATCATTTATCTATCTATCAGCTCTCGTAGATCCTTTAGCCTTATGATATTGAAAAAATTAACCATATACCAAAACTAAACACTCTCTCCAAATGAAAATATCTTCAGATAGAGCCAGGGGCGGGATTCAAATTTTTTAATAACCAGTTCTGTGGGCGTGGCTTAAATGGTGGGTGTGGCTTGGTGGTCATGTGACTGGATGGACATGGCTTGGTGGTCATGTTATTGTCTGGATGTGGCCAACTCAATATCACTCACATCGAAGCACGCATCTCCTCGCCTGGCCTCTCATGATTTGGGGATGCTGCAACAGTCATAAGAGTGAAAAATGGCCACAAGTCACTTTTTTCAGTGCCATTGTAACTTTGAATGGTCACTCCACACAAACAAAGTACCAGCAAAGGAGGGGGGAAAAACTCTAGAGAAGTTCCTGAGACAGGAAGTCTAGTCCTGCCAAGAATGTAATAAAGGTTAATGGAGAGGCAGTTTTCTTCCTGCCTTCCTTACAGAATTAGGCCAGTAATTTCTTCTAACAACCAGTTCTCCGAATTGCTTAGAATGTTAACAACCAGGTCTGGCGAATAGGTGCGAACTGGTAGAATCCCACCCCTGGATATAGCTTTGTTAAGCAAGTTAGATTTGAAAAAAAATACAGAAGGGGAATATTGAATAGTATGAAATGTCCTCTATGAAATATGGCCTGGTGTAACTTTCAGCTACATACAAGAATTTACATTGGCAATTTTTGATAGCAACCTTCTTGGCAAAGCATGGAGAATCAGATAGACGTATTGGTTTTGTTAAATAATGTTCTGTTTTATTACCCTATGATTTGCTCTAGGTCCTGACTTTTTCATTTTTATTATTTACTGTGCTAATCTGTAAGCCACATTTACTTCTTTTCAACTTTCTCTTTCTTTCCCCTACTCCCTCTCAATATGAAAGAGACTCAATATTTTAATTGCAGAGTGGAAAGATTTATGCAATTGTAATGCTTCAGAAGTGATGAGTCAAAAGTGAATGAGTCAAAAGTGAATGTCACATTACAGATTGTGGTCACCTTAGTTGCATAAAGCCTTTCCTCTTGCACATGAATGTCTCTTGGATTATCTTAATCTTTTTTTGCTTGTTGTCATTGTTAATTGAAAGAGATGAGAACACAGGAACCTAAATATGTCAAATAAGATATTAAAAGATCAAGCACAGAAAATCTTACCTAATCCAACAGTTTTTCAATACAATTTAAAACACTTTTACCTGCAAGTAAATTCTATGTAATTCAATTGAGTTTCCCAGAAAATTGTAAACTAAAGTAAATGTTCATTTCATTTATTTCTCATCTTACTTCCACGAAAAAACTCTAGTTCCTTCAACATCCACCCAAAATTAGCTTATGTTTCTTTAGTCTTTATCCCATGCCGTTCTATAGCAGAATGAGGCTCATTCCTGGAATAATTAAACCAGCAAGATATTATGCCTTACTATGTCATAAACACATAAAAGTGATAGAAATACTAATCCTTTCTTTAAAAAGCAGTTCATAATGTGAATTTACCTTTTAAACTACCTTGTTAATTTGACACATTTCATCAAAGTGAGTACAGTAATTCTAATTAGCTTTCTGAATGGGCTTCCATTTTTGAAATGCCTTCTGTTTCAAGTGCTAAAACTATGGATTTCTATGATGAGTATAGGCTCTGAATGAATCCAAGCACAAGAATTGTTTTCAGTAATCCATTGCTCATTTTTATCAATTTAGAGGCTTTCCCACCAACAAAGCATTTTGTCATGATAGCAGATTAAATAATTTTTGCAGATATAAATAGACCATAAACAAGTATGCATTTAGTCTTGGATAAAAATTCATAATTTCTTTCCTAATTCTATTCCTTTAAAACTACTGAGTAGAATGCTTTACATTTCTTACCAGCTTAATCTCATTCAGTATATTGTTTCCTTAATGTCCATGTTTGCAGTTGATTGATTTGTTATTTCCACCAATAAATTCCATGTTCTGTTTGGTTTTGTTCCTTACCCTAATTGCAGATCTTAATAGCCACCCCCCTTTTAAAGAGCATGACTACAATCTTTTCTTCATCCTTGAAGTTTACCTGTTCTAATAAGTATAAGTATAAGTATATTCATACTTGGTGACATTTCAATGGAACTATGAAAAGAGAATATTTATACTAATTCAACTTGTGTCAGAATGGTCGAACAATTGGCAACTTCAAATCTCAACCAACAAATGCTTTGTCTTACACATTGGCAACAAAAATCAGAACACTAAATACAAACTGGATGGATATGACCTCGCAGACAACCTCACTCTGTCAAGGACCTAAGAGTACTCATTTCAAAAGATTTAAGTCCCAGAGCTCACTGTAACACCATTGCCAAAAAGGCATTAAGAGTTGTTAACCTAATTTTGTGAAGCTTCTTTTCCAGTAACATTGAATTGCAAACCAGAGCATACAAAACCTTCGCCAGGCCAATTCTCGAATACAGCTCATCTGCCTGGAATCCACACTGTATAATGAACATTAATACAATTGAACAAGTCCAGAGGTATTTCACAAGAAGAGAACTCCACTCCTCAACTCTCAATAGAATATCTTATGCCACCAGGCTTGAAATTTTGGACCTAGACAACTTTGAACTACTCTGCCTATGGTCTGACCTAAACTTAGTACACAAAATTGTCTTCTTTAATGTCCTACCTGTCAATGACTACTTCAGCTTCAACCACAATAACACACAGGCAAGCAATAGATACAGACTCATAGTAAACTTCTCCAAACTCAATTGCAGAAAATATGACTTCAGCAGCAGAGTGGTCAGTGCCTGGAACTCACTACCTGACTCTGTTGTTACATCCTCAAAAACTTTAACCTTAAACTGTCTACCCTGGACCTCATTCCATTCCTAAGAGGTCTGTAACAGAGCGTGCATAAGCGTAACATCGTGTCTACTGTTCCTGTCCTACTGTTCCCATTTATTTGTACTCGTTTATTATGTATATACTTATACTTGTATATATTTGTATGTTTATATGTTATGTTCATACTTATACTTGTTTTCTCATACATGCTTGACAAACTAAACTAAATAAAATAAATAAATACAATAAATTATGCTTTCAGGTTGAGAAACTAAGGATGAGCTGTTCCAATAGCAAAATGGATTTGCGGACTTTCCTTAGTGCAAGCTATATTTCTTCTTTCCAATGATGATCTGCTTTCTTCCCTTTCTATCACTTCTAACTCTTTTTTTCTATCTTTCTTACTTTTTTTTCTCTAACCTGAAAAAAGTTACTCTATAGTGCAGAAGAAAACTATAACTGCATTCAAAAATAGATCTCTTGGGAATGGAGGACATGCATGGCACTGAATTGGAGGTTATTTGTCCTAGGAGTCCTGAAACTTAATCCAATGGTTCAGTTGCAATGATTCAGTGATTAGGACTCCAATAATAATCCTTTTGTAACTATGTGCATTTAAAGTAAAGAGATTATCTGAGCACAATTACAAAATATTGACCCATGCAAGTGTCATGGTTAGTTGATGTATGCATACTTTTAGTCCAGTCTGCCCTTTGGGGGTGAGAGAAATACCTTATACATGCTGTACTTAGGTTATGTTCTACTTTACTCCCATATGGGAAAGAAAAAATATGTAAGCTTTAAGAATATGACCCATGAGCTTCCGCTTGCAATTTAGCTGAGGATTGTTGTCATGATGCCCTTGCATCAATGCTATTCTTTTTCACTTTGTAAATGTTAACAGTTCACAAAAAACTGATCCCTGAAAAACAAATGCTTTATTATTTCATACTAAATTGCACGCCACTTTTGTAAAATTAATCACATAGATTTCAAATGACAAGTTACGAAAGGAAAACCAAGGGAGCTAAATTTCTACTATCGATCACAGGTGAGGCAGGTGTTAGTTTTTCACTGTAAATATCCATAAAACTTTCTAATCTATAAGCCCTTTAACAATTACTGCAGGTATTTCTATGGATGGGAACATAAATTGTTATACTATTCAGAATTATAAGGTGTGTGAGAGAAGTTACAAACTATTTCCCAGACGTATTTTAGTAGATCCATCACTAGAATCATCTTTGTTGAGCAATGACCTCATACTTTGATTATGCTGTGGATTAGTCTTGGAAACAGTAGGAAATATTCCAGGATCACAAATGGTATTATGTCATTTATTTAATGCCAAAAATTACTTTTTGAATACTACGCAGGATAAAATGTTTGTTCATCAAATCTACATCTTCCCTTACTGACAGTGATTCTAATTGGCTTCTAGCATTTGCTTCCATGATTTATTTTTAAATAGAAGTGCCAAAAAGTGAAACTGGGATATTCAGATTGCAAAGTATGTTGTTTTTCAGTAAGTTATAGTCTTTTCCTATCAGCAGTTATACAATTAAGATTAATGGCCAGGAATATTGGGATAGTGAGAAAATATCTCCAAGTGGTCTTAATTTATAGCATCATTTGTTTGGAAAATTTAACACTGCCATCTATCATTTTTAATTCCTGGCATACAATATAGATCTAATTCATTGTTTCTTAATTTTAAGAAACATTACTTTACTCTGGCAAACTTTGGTCAATGGCTAAAATACATGCAAAATGTAGTTAATTTAGTTAAAGAATTCATTTACAATTCAATGACAATGCATGCGTCAAAATTTTATATCTTACTATGATCTCATCTTGTTAATGAAATTAAGATATGCTGTTTCAATTAATGAACAGAAAAAAAAATTCATTTTGATACTGAATGTCATTATTAGCTTTATATCCAATGACAATGTGTACATTTTTAAATTTTGTATAATTTAAGAATATGGACAAAGTATTTAGAAGATCACAATTCATTATCTAATTTCTGTGCTTATTCGTTTGGTTTTAAAAATTATAAACTTTGGCAGAGCTATTTGAGAAATAATTAATTCCTCTGCAGATGCTTAAGGAAAGCAGCTGTAAAGCAATATTCTAATCATTTATAATTTATAGTGATAAAAAATAGTGAAAACTAGGCTTTTTACAAAAGTCTTTGGAGAATGATGGGAGCCATTGTATTAATTGTTTCAGGTTATTATTTATTCAAGTTCTAAATTGTTGTCTTGGGATTGGAATGGAATGGTTGTCTGGAGCTTTGCTGTAGATGTTTTGATTTTTATATCTTTTCTATTCTTGTAAACTGCTGGCAGTCTTGCAGTTTTGGGTAACATATAGATTCAATTCATATTGTTCATTATCTTATGTATCATTTTTTATCAAATGATATAACAAGTCATCCGGATTTTAAATCATATTGGATAATTTAATTTTAATTGATGTTACTTCATCTTTCTGCTATGATAGCTTACCTATCAGGGAAACCCTGGTTTCAATGAATGAAAGCAAATTAGTAATTGCAAAATCCAGTGATTATTAATACCATCCTTCTGAATAAAATCTTGTTATGTTCAGGAGCAATAGTTTCAGAAGAATTTACAAAGAAAGTTCTGCTCAAGTCATTAGCAATTTTCCTATAACATTAACAAATATTCATTGGTTCTTGATTGTTCTCTCCTTGAAACAGCCTCGATAAACAGATGAACAATGACCCCTATGTCACTTCTATTGTAATACAGAAGCTTGTCCTGAGTTCATGAGTTAAATCTCTGAAATTTTCCAAGCACAATATCTTTTGGTTCTTGCAAAAAATATTTTAACCTAACAAGCTGACAAATCTTCCCCAGCAACTAGCCTGTAAAGGGTGATTTTCCTTCTTTCTTGAGTTATTTTCTAAGGAAACAAAATACTTGGTAGTTAACTTTTTCGCATTTTCTTATTTTATTATAGAACAGGATAAAGACACTTGAACACAGTATATTAGAAACTTTAAACAGCATTAAACTATTGAAATCAGTAGTATTAAAACCTCCAATGTCCTGCATGGGTTTGTGTTCAAGTTAGGAATTGTTCTCTTATCCAATTGAGTTCATATGAAAAACTACAGAGCAACAAAATTAGATTTGAGATATTCCTGTCTTTTATCCTAGTAGGGAGATTATTTATTGCTATACTGGTCTATATGAAATTGCCTGGGCAGTGTTGTGTTCTTAATTATATGGTATAGCATATATTTTAGATATCCTTTAATTTCTCAAGTTTTAATCTATGTCTCATCAGGAAATCTCTGTTTTTTAATCTTTTATTTCCATTATTACATAAGCGTGATATTTGTGGGGGGATGAAGGATAGTTAATTGAGATTATGCACTGGCTTCAGATGAAATCTGAATTCAGATATGAATCATCCAAATCCAGATTTTACAATCTCAGGCAAAATGGGAGCAATTCAAATTAGGTTCATTTTATCTGTACCTCTCGCTAATTATTCAGGGACATCTTCAGCTACTCTAGGGATATCCATTGTTTCCACATTCAGCATGAATAGATAATGAAAAAGAGTAAGACTAATGAACTTATCCCCTGTATTCTCCCTGTAATTATAAGAAAATCATCTTTACCTTATTGAGAAGATATAATTCCTTATGAACATGTTTCCTTTATAAACATGGATTGTATAACCCTTATATGGTTCCCATTACAGTAATCTCTGTCAGTGTAAATTTAGCAAATCAACAAGATGATGGGAATTTTTTTAAAAAATAGTAATTGTTTAAATGAATATGGCCTGAAAATTCCTACATAGAATTTCATAAATAGGACAGACTTTATCCCACTTAGGACTTATTTCCCAATGGCATCCATTTTGATACAAAACAACCATGTTATAACCATTTGTGTTTTTACCACACTAAACAATGGGACGAGTACAATTCTACTTTAACAAAACTTGTTTTATATCTTAGACAAATCGGATCAGCAAAAAATTCTTTTTGAATCCAGAGCAAATTACACCAGTCCTGATGTTACAAATTTTGTCCCAGGTTCAATATTGTAGTTAATCTATTATCTACATTCTTAACCCATTTATTTTAACCACTTCATGTAATATCTATGAAAAGTAGTTGTGAAACACCTGGGAAATGCAGCCTGTGGGGCATTTTTTTTCTAAAATAATTTAAATCAGCTCATATCTGGTATATGTCTTCCAGAAATACCTATTCAATTCTCCATTTCTACAACTATATTAGTTCGTGAAAATATGTACTTGTCTCATTTGATTTTGGCAACTTAGAGCTACTTTTGGAAGCCAAATGGATCCAGCTAAACTGCAAGTTTATGTATATATCTGCGTCAAATCAAGATAAACAGGAAAAAAAAATAGAAGAATAGTTGCCGAGTAAATTTCTATTTTCTTGACCATTGTGGTGCCTTCTGATATTTGTAATTGTTGAAATACCAATTATCACTTGAATTTCAGGGGACGATTTTAAAAAAATAAGTCCATTGTTATATAGTCTCTTAAATGTTTCTGCTGGCTGCATTTTTGTATCACACTGTATCACACTGAAACCTACCCAAATATTTTACAAGATAACATCTACTCAATAATGTTGACTTTCTATTTGCTGTTAGTCTTAATAGAATGATTTGTACATAAAGTTTCTATTGTCCATCCAAGAAACAGAGGTTGGCAGAATCAATTTCCTCTTAAATATATTGATTAAAATAAACCCCTCCAGATATAGGGTCTGGAAAGAAAAGTGGGGGAATCCGAGACACTAGATTTACCTTTGTGTGACCTGTGTAGGAATGCTGGAAAAATTAATTCCAGAATATTATGTCAACATTCCTTGAAGTTGTGGGTATGATTTACATAGTAGATCTTCTCTCTGGGTCTAACTTCTTTCATCTTGGTACTGTAAATTGCTTTCATTTCTCCCCCTGCCCACTCCATTCCCCAATCTGTATGCTTGAGGTATTGTTGTGATAAATTATTGAGGTACAGAACTGAAAATGGTGTGTAAATTGTCTAAGAAATTGAGTGCAGTCAGCCTTAAAAGTGGTGAATGATGTGCTAAAGCAGCTACCTTACCCTGGTCATGTCACAGATGTCGTCAATGAGCAGTTGCTTTTAACTTTTGCCTTTGCCCAGGGGCAGTCAAGAGCAGCTGGATTTATTGAATTAATAATTGCTCTGTTTGTAATGTTTTGTTTTCCAGAGACCTTGAAAACTGGCTGTAATGTAAGCAAAGTGTAAGACCATTGCTTCTGTATCAAACAAGGGGGTGTCTTCACTTTTACTCTCATGCCTTTTCATCCACACAGCAAAAGATAATGGGAAATCTGACCATTGTGCAGTGGTATCATTCCTGAAATAACAGGGATAAAAGAGAAGTGGACTTTGTGAAGAAGTCTAATTCCATGATGGAAAGTAAATGTAATTATAAAATTTACAAATTAGCTGGTATTCCTCACTGTTTCATGAGACAGTCTACTGGTCTGAATATTCAGATTTTAATTGGATCTCTTTCCCACGACATCACTCCCTTCTATGGTAAATTTTAAGTTTATTCCAATTGCTACAGAGAATCTGGGCTTCTCATTGAATTGGGGCTGAGCAGGCTCTCTTGCTAGTAGAGCAGCATGTCACTAAAGGATAAAGTTAAAATGAGATTATATTGAAAAGAATAGTTGGAAATTCTGATTGCATTTATTTGACTAAGAGAAAACAGGCCCAATTATTTATTGTATGATCAAAATCCATTTTTCTATTATGTACTGCATTAGAATCCAAATAAATAAATAAAAACAAAAAAGTTCTGATGTGAAAAAATGATTTTTCACACTGATTTCATGGCAGCCACCCATTTGTTACCAAGGCTTTTAAATAGAATCAGACTCCGTTGTAGATTTTTTAAAATAATCTTTTTGAACAACTTTTAAATTAGATTATTCTGATTTATCTTAAATATAAGTAGATTGTAGAGGACTCAGATCTAATACAGCCAAACATGTGTTGGATCTGGTGCAGATAGTTACTGGATCATTAGCAGTTCCATAAAGGAATGGCAATTTGCGGGGATAGTTTATTCCATGGTATCAGCATGGTTCAAGAAAACAGGAGTTTTTGCTGGAAAATGTGATAGGCTTGGACTGGGAATTGCTGTTCTCTGCACTCAAATGCATATTTTCTTGAACCCATGTTGCAAGAGATGCCATTCCTTTAATGAGATATTGACAGTGTCTATGAATACAATGATAAAAGATGTAATACTATTAAAGGTAACACTGAAATAAATGTGATTAATGTTAAACATCAGAAATCTCTTCTATTCAACAAACGCTGAACAATTCTGGATTTAGATAAGTACATGCATTATAATATGCTAAAACATATTTCAGACTAGCTCAAAGAAACAAGACAATTTTGATGCAAAGGTCCAGTGGCTGCATGTTTGTGTAACATGATATTCTTAGTTAAATTTCTAAAAATGGCACAAGACTTCAAATGGGAGATCGTTTGTTCTGGACCTAATCTGAGAAAGGATTCACATCTGCTTCTAATGTTTCCAAATCCCCTCTACCACCTTCATTATATAAAGTTTGTTTTGGCTAAACCAGAAACCAAGAAATGTAACTTCATAAATATGGAAATAGCAAACTCCTTTTGCTTTGCTTACAGTATTTTCCCCACATGCGTTTAACTGGGGAAAAGTATTAAATTAATATAATGTTGCACTAGTGCAACAAAAGTGAAATTAGTTTGGAGGTTTTTAATATGAACAGCAGTTTCTCTAAAATCATTTCAGATCAGTGTTATTATTACCTCCACTATACTGGTCACTAAATTTCATAAAGTACAAAACCTGGTCTTACAGTCAAACAGTAGTAACTAGTACAATTCCATTCTGATGTGCATTTGCGTTCTTTTTGTGCATATATGTTCTTTTTCTTCTTCATTTTCCTATGACATATACACATACACATAATAGATATAATGGGCAGGAGCCCATTTCCCCCAACATATGAATTAGAAAGCTATGTGACTGAGGTTACTGATTATGTACATGGGAATACATAAACAGATATATTTCTTTGAAATCAATGTTGTTATAGTATACATTTAAACATTATGCAGCAAGCATCTCACATTAGTGGCTTTTTTCTTTGGTTCAGAATAATATGTACTTGTAGCAGAATGATTTCCCTATCTAAAGTGTTTTTTTTTTAAAATATGTGTGTAATCTGCATGGCCAGAAATGATTTATTTGCTACATCTGGAAAGGAGCTATAATGATTCACTACTTTGTGAGATGAGTTTGGCAAGTTTATCTTGCTTGCCATCCGCATTTTTGAAAATGAAAATATATTCCAGAGCTTTTGATGTGTCGATTGGAAAAAAGGTAAAGACAGCTGCACACACATCCCAAGAGAATCTGTTCAATAGCTAAATGAAGACCTTGAGTGCTTTCTTGTTAGCCAAGATAGATCTACATCCAGATGAACAAAAATTAGTCAATAGCAAAGGCTCTTAGAAGTAGGTGATCAGAAGCCACAAATCAGTTTTCTCAGGGACTTGGTTATTGGCAGGTTGTGCCTAAGGCTAGGTCCTGCTGCAGCCTGCCAAGCTGTAATTTTTTCCCTAGTGAAGTTTTAAAGTCACAGGCTGATACTATAACAGCAGTCTCTTGACAATGAGACTGTCAGCAGTCCATCAGATATCAATTTGTTATCTAGTAAATTGTCTGTAGCTTCAAAGTTCTTTTCTTTCTTTCCCCCTTTCCTCTTTTCTGTTTAAATGATATAAAATGATTGAAATACTCAAATTCATGTGAGCCCTTTATACTGAAGCACAAGGGGGGTCAATCTTTTTCTTAATTCACTTAATAGCACTTGGACAGTAGGATGCCAAACTACTAAATCTCTACAAACATTAATCTACTGGACTGAAACAGACTCAATACACCAAAAGATTATGCCTTTCATTGTATGGGTAAAAAGGATAGGCAAGATTTTTATCATTCTCTAGAAATCTTAAACAGGTAAATTGTTACAAAAAAGGGTTGGTAGAGAAAAAGTAAAAAAAACCAAAATTAAGCAGATATTGCAGATACTCCGGTCTCAAGATGTAATTTTGGACTATACACAGAATCAGTTGATATTGTTAATGGAAAATTATTGCTAAAGTGACCCAGTTCCTGAACCTCCTTGTTCTTTCCTATTCATTGGTTTTTGTAGCTACCATTGGAACAAAATACATAATATTGGTCTTCATAATCACCATACATATTATTGTGATTATCAATAGTATTATCGATTACTGTGATAATAAATAATATTACTATCATGTAGTAATATTACTATCATGGCAATAGTCAATGCTACTACAACTAATAATTGTGCATTATGGAATTTTGCAATTATCTGACCAACATGCAGAAAATGTTCTTTCTCTATGTTAAGAAACAATGCTTTGAGAGAAAATCCCGACTGAAATTTTAATTGAAAAATTGAAAAACTAAGAAAAGCAATTCAGAACAACTGTAGAGGAAAGTTAAGCTCAAAAATTTTGTTCCAAACCAGGTCTTCATCCTCAGAAACAAGTGGTAGTCGCTTGGTGCAAGATCGGGGCTGTAGGGTGGATGAGGAAAAATCTCCCACTTGAAAGCATTCAGGACTTCTTGAGTGTGATTTGCTGTGTGTGGTCGGGCATTGTCATGCAAAAACAGAATTTTTGAGCTTAACTTTCCTCTACGCTTGTTCTGAATTGCTTTTCTTAGTTTTTCAATTTTTCAATTAAAATTTCAATCGGTTTATGCTTTTCTGCCAACAAGAACCTTATCACTGATCGTACCTCACAACTCGCAGGATTTTCAATTGCAGCACACATTTCAAACGTTTGCTGTGAAATAATGGGCAACAATACAAACCTCCCACTAGCACAACTAGATGCAAACTGAGCAGCGGATACACAGACCAAAGATGGCTGCGCTAGCTCCGCCCCTTCTTGCTACAGATGAAAACGTAATCTATTTTTTGGATAGCCCTCGTACATAATATTAGAAATTAGAATATTAGAAATGAATAGATAAGTGTAGTTCTATTTTCTATTTTCTAACACCAGATAATAGATCTGATCTTTAGCTTTAATCAGAAGAATATATGCACATTTCATTCATAAGACTTGATATCTTTTTTGTACCATCTCAAGCATACAGCAAATACCACAAAAATAATTCTTCTGAGAAATACATTAGCTGAGTCCCATCAAGTCAAGTAACATATCTTTTTGTTATACCTCTGTTCACTCTGTCAATAATGGGGAAATTAAGGCCAGCTACAGCAAAAGTAATTCCTCTTAGGTGGTTTGAGCACATCTAAGAAGTACTGTGTAATTTTCAGCACCCTGCAGAGCTACTGATTAGTTGAAATAACATTATGGACCTGTTATTATTATATCGTTTTAGGAACTCTTTAAACTCTAACTATGCAGATAGAATAAGAAATTAATTAAAATGTTGGACAATAATAAAATCAGGAATATCTATATTTGCAGTCTTTCTTTCTAGTCTTGCATACATCTTGTGTCTGTCAAGTATATCAAATAGCTAATTACTTTTTAAAGTGTTTCAATACTTACACTGGTTGGTTATCATACTTGAGTCCAAGAGGAAGAGTTTTATAAAAACATTACAACTGAAAAATGTCTATTCTGGCTAGGCTATAAATCAGATTATTTGTTTAAAGTTATGTTTGGAGTTTTATGTACCATTTTCAAAAAAGACTAGAACATTTGGAGTTTTGACATGAGCTTTTAAATCACATGAACATTACCAATGACAAAGCCTTTGTCATTGTCTCCTGGTCCTAACTCAGCAAGTTGTCTGAATTGAATTGTCCTAATTGGGATTTTCTCCCTTCAAATCATGCAATTAGAAGAGAGTATATGTAGCTTAGTGATGAAGTCTTGAATTCTTCATACTGTCTGTTGATTGTTTACTTACAGACATCTTATCATCCAACTAGGTAATATCATCAGGAATAAATCATGCTATTATTTTCTGGATCCTTCACCTGCAAGGACAAATGTCAGACATTTAAAATGAGATCAGTTCCTGAATGTTGTTCTTGATCAATGTCAATAGCTTTACTAAATATAAACACACAGAAATGTACATATGATTTCTATATATTAAAAAAGTATAATTTAATATTTCAGACATTTCCAAATCGTCTGAATTCCTTCTATAGCTTAGAACTGTCCCCTGAATTATAGCTTGTTTGTATAATGACAACCAGAAGTGGTATTCAACAGGTTCTGACCAGTTCTGGAGAACTGGTAGAAGAAATTTTGAGTCGTTCAGAGAACCAGCAAATATCACCTCTGACTGGCCCCACCCTGATCTATTCTCTGCTTCCCAAGTCCCAGCTGGTTGGCTGCGTCTTCTTTTGTTGCCCTGCACAGGAGAACAGAGCTGGAAAGCAGGTTAGTGGTGTGGAGAGGGAATGGAGATTTTACAATATCTTTCCCCTGCCATGCCCACCAAATCACACCCACCAAGTCATGCCACACCCACCAAGCCACGCCCACAAAACCGGTAGTAAAAATGTTTGAATTTCACCACTGATGACAACAATGACATCTTAAAAAGTTGATGAGGGTGGGATCCAGTTTAGAACTTCAGTGAGAGACCACGAAGAAATCATGGGCTGTCTGCTAAACTGGGAATTGTGGGGCTGAAGTGGGGTAATATTTATCAAGAAAATATCATGAGAACCTCTTCTGTATTATTTCTAAAACTAATATGAATAGCCACTAGTGGCTGCCTTTGACTCAAGTGAGTCTTTAGTTTATGTTACTTTTTATATATTTTACTGGTTTCAGATATATATTAGGAACTCCAGAATTGATTCTTCAACTTGCAGATTTCATCTTAATTTATCCCATCTGGGCTGAAAAAAAGTGGCATAGGCCACTGAATGGCAAAAAGGGTTTCCGTAGCTTTTCCTGCCCTCTAAAGATCATCTGGATTTTTGCAGCTGATATATGGTAACATCATTACAATATCTTATATAGCTAACAGGATTGCTGTGTTATATTAAGTGATTAATTAAATTTGCAAGCATTTTGCTCCTTCCTATAGCCCAAGAGACTAGCATTTTATTCCATTATAAGTGTAGTTACCTATGGAGGTCCATCATGCAGGCATCTTTCTGTTTTGCAGGATGAAACTAATTTTAATCCTGAAAATCCTCTAACGTTATCAATAGCACTATTACCTCAGATGCTGCATGTGCTTCACTATATATTAATATTCACATTTGAAGGCTAAAGTAACAAAGGAAGATATTTATGTAAACTTTCAGGATAGATGTGGCTCCAGTAAATGAAAATTGTGTCATACAATGTCAGATGTCATCTTGAGCTGACCACAGAAATAGCTCAGGGCGCCACTGTGCTATAGTCAACAGCTGTGCAGTGATGATGTTTTAACACAGGTGAAAGAAAACCTTAAAACACAAAGGAAGACAAAGATTAAGTAAGTGTCTGATTGTCTAATAAAGTAACTATTTCTTGCTGCACTATCACATATGTCTTCTTTTCTTTGATGGCTCAAAAAAAAAGGACTACTGTGTCTGATTGAATGTAAGTCATAACTATTTTTCAGTTTGATAGGTTCACGATGTAAAGATTTCTGTGATTTATTTGTGCTGTGCCCATAAGCATATGCTTTATTAGTGCACCAAGCATCAAGTGTTCCCAGGAAAAAAGTATAAATTGCTTTTCAAAGAAGTTGTATCGGTATATTTGATTGCTTGAGTTGGCCTATTGGAATTGCAAAAGGCCAGGCAACCATTAGAAAGTTTCAAAATAAGACCAAAAACTGATTCTTTTCTGCAATCTAATGTTTTTTCTGGCTTGTATAGCCTTAATATCAGAATCCTAATTGTTATGCATTATTCAAAAAGTCATTTACAAGTTTTTCAGAAATGAGGGTGAGTCATGAAGACAGATTGTCTTGTTGCTGCTGCTGTTGTGTGAATCCAGGCACTGTGGGTTTTATGCCTATGCTTATGATTTATAGTGTGAACTGAGCCAATTAGACTTTCTTCAATAAATCATGTTAACCATGTGCTCTTTGGACTAGTTCAGCAGAATCTTTTCATCTGAAACAAGAACCAGAAAATAAAGATGTGAGCATTAACAAATAGGAATAACTGAATCTAGTATAATCTAGTATTTCTATAGAAGTGATGTTATTGAAACACACCCTGAAGTTTTAATTTCAGTTTGAAATTAATCATCAGGTTTCCATTCTTTTATAGGACTATATAATATTAGCTAGGTTCTGATGGCATTTGTAAAAGAATTTTGTATATACATGATCATTTTTATTGGATTATAGCAATATGTGTTTTTAAAAAATCTTTAGATAAAAGATTTTCATTTGAAGTTTTGGATTTAAACTTCTACTCACTCTTTATAGCTGATCACAGATAAAGAACTAATCTCTGTTTTGGCACTTTGCATGTACTTAGTTTATATATCATTTTTCTCTTCTAGATTTGTACCCTTTCATTATCTGTTCGGAATGAATAGTTTGTTTTCTATTTCTGGTTTGTGTCAATTTCACATAGATTAATTCATAAGTTTCCTGTGTCTTGTTTTCATATTTATTTGTAAAAAAAAGTCTGCACAAAATTCTTGGCATACATTTGCTCTAAAATCCACAGTTCTAAACACACTATGTTCTAAACACACAGTTCCAAAAACACTTTTAAAGCTA
This sequence comes from Pseudonaja textilis, assembly GCF_049901715.1. Lineage (NCBI taxonomy): Eukaryota > Metazoa > Chordata > Lepidosauria > Squamata > Elapidae > Pseudonaja > Pseudonaja textilis. Next base: position 20,539,232 of record NC_141995.1, read on the forward strand.
TGCATTTCTAAATATTATTATTCCAAAATGTGTATTTTATATATTTAAAATTGAAAATGCATAGCAAAAATGGACGAAATGTAAAACCCAAGGGCAGAGTTTTCCATGTCCATAGGTCCACAAATATTATTTCCGTTAGTTTATTTCCAAATGAAAGAACACAATTTTACCCATTCCACCCTTCTAGGATGATTTAATACCAGCTATATGCATCTGTGTCATCCAAGATCCTAAAGAGGAAAAAAAAGCAGGGTAAACAGTTATATGAGTACAAACAGGAACACACAGACACACAGTCAATCAATCAGTAGATGTAAACAGGATTTTGTATTTTTATTTATTTCTCAGTGGATTTTATATATTTTTTTTAATCAACAACTTGGTAGGACAACAAAACTGGCTAAACAGGAAAAAGAATGTGGACAATTTTCAAGTTGGACAGATGTTCAAAGTGGGAGTCCCAGCAAATTAGTATTATGTCTTTTTAATTTCCCTGTAAAATATATGGAATGAAATAGCTAAGATTGCTAATGCCAGTAAACTGCTTAGAGTAATGAAATCAAAATGTGAATGGGAATAATCTTTCCAAACTGCATCAACAGTCCTCAAATGTAATTCTGGGAGATCAAACGCAAAATGATATATATTGATGAAAAGGTCCAGACTTCATACATACATTCATAGGATCTGAGGGGGAAATAAGTAAATGGAAAAGGCAACCTGTTGTCCTGGTGGATAGCTTGATGAAAATGTTAACCTAGCACATAACTGCGAAATAAAAAGCAGATTTTATTCTTGGAATAATTAGAATAGAACTTGAAAGCCTAGTGTTGTAGTTGAGCAATGAGAGGCTAGACCAGGGCTAGGATGCAACAAGACTTTATTGTAACAATAAAGGACTGAACGTGTTAGTCTTGCCTGGAGCAGGCTCACAGCGATCAGCGGCTGGCCGGACCCTGCAGCTGGCTTTTATAGCCGGCCATCGAGGGAGGCCAGCCAATGAGGGGCAGCAAACGCCCCCGCAGCATGAACGGACCTGGGTGGGGACTTTGGCAAGTTCCAGGGACATAACACCCTTTCCCCCAGATGCGAACACGCATAGTCACTTAAATAAGTGGGCGGTCTGTGCTGGTGCCCCGAGCGTCGTAACTCCAGTGAGTTACCAAGTGTCTCAGAGTTCAAGGCACCCGGTGGGGTTGGTGATGGGGTGCAGCCTCGCCCTGAGGGTTGCACAGGCACCGGTGTCGTGCTTCTGGTTGGTGATGTCGTGGCCCCGTCTACTGGTTCTGGTGGCGGACCCATCGGGCAGTCCCGGTCTACTGCCTGCTCCCCTGGTCCGGGCGGTGGTGGCGAAGAGATTCTGGTGTGGTCTTCGATGGGCGCTTGGTGTGGCACCTGGGGGTCGACCTGAGCCCACGATCCGACACTGGCGAAGGTACCCTGTGGCTTCCTTAGCTGGTCCAGGTGTCTCCTCCAGATGCGGCCGTCTTCCAGTTGGACTCGGTACGACCGGGGACTGGTGATGGCTACTACCACTCCTGGAATCCACAGTGGGTCTCCGGCATAGTTCCTTGCAAATACATGTTCCTGCAAGACAAAATCTCTGACCCCCGTCATTGAAGCGAGAGGGGTGTCAGGGCAATAGTGAGGGTGGAGCCTATCCAACACAGTTCTTAGGCGTCTACCCATCAGAAGTTCAGCAGGGGATTTGTTGGTGACCATGCAAGGGGTCGAGTGTTGGCTTAGCAAGAAACGGGAGAGTCTGTGATGCCAATCTTCTTTGCTGAATCTGGCTAACGCTTCTTTTGTGGATCTAATGGCTCTCTCCGCCAGTCCGTTGCTGGCAGGATGAAAGGGAGCCGTGAAGATATGTCGGATGCCAAGATTTGTGGCAAAACGGCTAAATTCTGTTGAGGCAAACTGGGGGCCGTTATCCGAAACTATGGTATCTGGTAGCCGTGTGTTACGAATAGGCGAGTTAGAGCCTTGGTAACTGCTAGCGTGGTGGTCGTGGATAGTTGGGCCACATCGATCCATTTAGAGTATGAGTCTACGACCACCAAGAAGGTTTTGCCGTGTATTGGACCCGCTAAGTCAATGTGTAGCCTTGACCAAGGCGCGTTGGCGCTCTCCCACTTTGTGGGGTGGTGACTGGAGGATGGTCTGGATTACTGGCAGGGTTGGCATGAGCTTACCCACTTGACGATGTCGTCGCCCAAGCCAGGCCACCAGACGTAGCTCCGTGCCAACGCCTTCATCCGGACGATGCCGGGTGGCCTCGTGTAGTGCCTCTAAGACTGGTGTGTGAAGTGAGGCCGGAATAACAACCCGGGTGCCCCACAACAGGCAGCCCTGTATGCTAGACAGTTCCTGTTGACGGGTCTTAAAGGTGTGAATTCGGCTGCGAGGTTAGAGCCCGGCCACCCCCCTCACCCAGTCCAGTACCTGGGCGATGGTTTTGTCCGTCTTGGATTTGGTGGCGATGTCGAGGCGGTGACAGGAAGGTCGAGCTCGGTGACATCGAAGATGGCATGGACCGGTGCCGGGTCTTCCACTGGAGCTGGTAGGGGGCAGCGGCTGAGGGCGTCTGCGTGGCTTAACGTTTTCCTGGGCGGTGGATGAGCTTGTACGAATAAGCCGCCAGGAACAAGGTCCACCTCGTCATTCTGGGGGACAACACTTGGGGAGTCTGCTTGTCTCCGGAAAGAAGACCCAGGAGAGGCTTGTGGTCCGTGATTAGCTCAAAGTTGTGGCCAAACAGGAATTCATGAAATTTCTTAACGCGGCCACTGCGGCTAAAGCCTCCTTGTCGATCTGACTATAGTTACGCTCTGTCGCTGAGAGCGTTCTGGAAAAGAAGGCGATTGGTGCCTCGGAGCCGTTGGGTAGTCTATGGCTTAATACGGCGCCAATCCCAAAGGGATGCATCCGCGCTAGTACCAGTGGAAGGTGTGGGTCAAATTGAATAAGGACCGCGTCAGATGTGAGCAGTGATTTGACTGCGCGAAAAGTGGTGTCTTCCTTGTGTCCCCAGTGCCAAGGTGCTTTTTTATCTAAGAGCCTGTGTAAAGGCTCTGCTACTGATGCTTTGTGAGGTAGAAATGATGCATAAAAGTTCAATAATCCCAAAAAGGCTTGGAGCTCGGCTTTAGTGGTTGGCGTGGGTGCCTCGTGAATTGCCTTGACCTTGGACTCTAGAGGGTGAGTGCCTGAGGCGTCAATTCTATAGCCCAGAAAGTCCACCTGTCTAGTGGCAATGGCACATTTCTCCTTTTTTAATTTGAGGCCATGCTGTCTGAACCTGTCTAACACTGCTCTGACTCTCTGGAAGAGTTGGGGTCTGTCCCTGGCCGAGACCAATATGTCGTCGAAGTAGGGTACTATGCCAGGAGGCCCTGTAGTATATGCTCCATGAGGGATTGGAAGATGCCGGGGCAACACTTACGCCAAATTGGAGATGCTTGCACGGAAAGCACCCTGTGGGTCACAATGGTCTGCAGTTCGGCTGTTTGGTTGTCAACAGGGAACTGTTGATACACTTGTGACATGTCCAATTTGGCAAAAATGTTGCCAGGCTCAAAGGTATGCAATAAATGTTGAATGACCGGGACTGGTACGCGCTAACTTGTAGAAAGCGGTTGATTGTTGTTTTGTAATCTGAACAAATTCTCAGGCTGCCATCCTTTTAAGGGTGTGACAATTGGCGTCTCCCATTTGGCGAAGTCTGTCGGCTCAATGACCCCTTGCTTTAATAATTTATCGAGCTCTGCGTCCAGTTTAGGCCGAATGGCGAATGGGACTCTACGGTTTCAGCCGGACTGGAACCGCTTGGGGGTCAACTGCAAATGAGATGGGGTACCATTATAACACCCTAACTCATTGCTGAATACGTCTGAGTAGTCAGTGAATAAGGAGTCAGTGTCAGAAGCTGAGACAGCATGGACTCCTGTTAACCTAGGCCGAGGTAGGGGAACCAATCAAGCCCCAGAAGACTGGGGAGGTTGCCATTAACTACCACTAGAGGCAGGTGGCCTTTGAAAGCTTTAAAATTAACAAGGAACTTGCCTTTGCCGAGTACTGGAATGTCTTTTCCCTGATAATCCCTCAAGGAGATCTGGCACTTCTGGAGCTGGTTTCTGGATAGTCTGGGCTGGATTTTCTTGAGGGTGCTCCAAGAGATGATTGAGAGCGCTGACCCGTGTCAACCTCCATACGACAAGGTTTACCTTCTAATAAAATGGAGAGCGTTATTTTACTAATAGAGTGACAGGTGTGGATAGCATGGTAGCAAGTGTGACAATTTAGTACTTGCCTTTGGGGCCCAGAATGGGAAAAGGAAGGAACCTTTTGTGCTGAGTTGTGCGCGGCCTGGCAGACTCTAGCGATGTGGCCTTTTTTGTGGCAATGGTTACAGATGGCACCCTTGAACTTGCACGTAGCTCTCGAGTGAGGTCCGCCACAGGATAGGCACAGGATGATGTGTTTGGGTGCGCTGTTTGTTTCTTGCCTGGCTCCTGCCTGTGGTTGTTTGGCATGGGTGAGGCGGTGGATGTCTGTTTGATCGTTAGGGTCGTCTTCGTTGACCACCTCCTCTGAATGAACGGTGGCGCAACTTTGTTTGGGAACGGGACCTTGAATTTCAGTGGCTGACTGGGTTGCCAGCTCTGCTGCTAAGGCTTCCTCGACGGCCTGGGACAGGTTGAGGTCCTTCCTGGCGAGTAGTCGCCTTTGGAGGTGAAGGTCTTTGACCCCATGAGACGAGCTGGTCGAGGAGCATGTCATCAAGATAGTTCCCAAACCCGCAGTGGAGGGCTGCAGTCCTCAAGGCGGCCATATATTGGTTGACGGTTTCTTTTTCCGCTTGCTTCCTCATCCGGAAGGTGAAACGCCTCGCGATTTGTGATGGTCTGGGGGAGTAATGATTGGTGAGAATCTCTAGCAACTCTGCCCAGGGGACATTCTTTAACTCACGTGGAGCGGCGAGTGCTGTGGCGGTATCAAAAGCGATGGCTCCGCAATAACTGAGGAAGAATGACTTTTTCTGTGCTCCCCAGCATCAGCCAGACCGATAAGCGTCGATGTAGTGGTTAAACGATTCTTGTATGACTCCCACTTCTCTTCTTCCGGCTTGAACGGTGGGAAGGCTGGGTTGGAGTTCATGATGAGGACTCCTGCGCGTTATGCTGTTGAGAAATCTCTCTGGGACAACAAAATGGCACTTTGTGCTCTTGTCAGGCTAGTGACTACAGCTCTGGAGAGCTCCACAGAACCTCTCTGCTCTCTCTCTGGGCTACAATTGTGGCTAAGCTGCAACGGCTGTTGGCAGTGTTTTGAATTTCGCGCTCCTGGAGAGCGTAGGCGGTGATGGCTTGCCGCCTCTGATAGCGCTTTGAATTTCGCGCCTGCGTAAGTGTCAGTGACTCGGAATAACAGCACCGCGCTGTATTCCGGCAAGAAATCCAAACGACAGCCGTTTGAATTTCGCGCTCTTTTGTGTTGAGCGGCTGCGGCTCGCAGCGCTTCACTTTCCCCTGTAGCTTGCTAACAAGCGGCTACAGACGCTTATTACTTTCGCTCTTGCTGACCGAGCTCTCCGGCGGCGCGGCTGCGGCTCAGCGGTTTTAGTGATTTCAGCTGTTGCGAATTGCCTCTGGTAGCCATCCCATCCTCGTCGCCAGTGTTGTAGTTGAGCAATGAGAGGCTAGACCAGGGCTAGGATGCAACAAGACTTTATTGTAACAATAAAGGACTGAACGTGTTAGCCTTGCCTGGAGCAGGCTCACAGCGATCAGCGGCTGGCCGGACCCTGCAGCTGGCTTTTATAGCCGGCCGTCGAGGGAGGCCAGCCAATGAGGGGCAGCAAACGCCCCCGCAGCATGAACGGACCTGGGTGGGGACTTTGGCAAGTTCCAGGGACATAACACCTAGGACGAGACTAGTTTTTGAATATTGGGTATAATTTTGATAATTTCAGGTGAAAAAAGGATATTACAGAGCTGGAAAATGTGCAAAGAACAGTGGTAAAAATGAATATAAAGCTCAAGCAAATTCTTTTAAAGAAAGATTGGATACTTTTAACATTTACTGAAGTTAAATGTGGTTAGGTGAGCATAGGGTGTCAAACTGGTGGCACACAGGCCAGATACAGCATGCACAGACCACACCCACACCAGCTCTGCGAATGGGAAAACTGTCACAAAGTGTCACGTGAGAGCAAGATAATGCCACAGGTTTGACACCCATGGACTACAGGGTTATAAGTGAAATTAAATTAAGACAGTCTAAGGAATTATAAAATTGTTATGAGTTAGAACATGCAAAAATGGATAATCTTTGAGTAATAATAGAATTGACAGTCATAAATTAAACTCTTGGAGTTTCTGAACAAATAAAAGGAAGCGGTTTATACAATGCAAAGTTAAACTAGAATTTGATGTGATGATGCTGACTAGGGTATATGGGGCTTGAGATTATTTTTCTTATGGATGTCTTGGTGCTCTCTGACCTTTGTTGTTTGCTTGCAGACATTTCCTTACCCAACTCGATAATATCATCAGTCCGAGTGATTTTCAGCTTTGCTCCTGTTTATATACGGTAGTTTGACCTCCCTATGTCGATGAGGATTTGGTTTTCTCTTTGACAATTCCTTGATTAGGGTATTGTTTTCTCCTTGATTGTATTTTTGGGGGGTCTGGTTATTTGGGTGTTAATTGATTGAAAGAATATGTACTGGCCATTTTTGTTTCCTTCTTAGCTTTTTATAGTCTCTTTTAAATGGTGTGTAAATGCAGTTAATGTGTATCTGACCATTGATAGTTGATTTGTCAGACTTCTAGAAATTCCCAGGCTTTGATTATTTTCTCTCATGTGGACCTACCATACCGAGTCCTTAAGATACACTGATGAAGCATTCCTCCAGGCCTCTTTATTTAAAAAAAAAAAAAAGTAGATTTATTCAAAGGAGACAGTTTGACAACCTGTCAAAGATCTGGATCCTTATTTGCATTATTTACATATGAAGCAAAAATCTTTATTTTTCCCCCAGATTTTTAAACTGTATTGTAAAGATATTATACTAAATTATTGTAATTCATACTGTCTTAGATTTTCATGATAACCTTGCTATTGCTAGGTTGTGTAGCGTATTTTTAAATTTTTATTTTATTGGATATGTTTGAACTTAAATTGAATTATTTTTGGGGTTGGGGTGGTTATAGTTATTGCAACTGCGTGTAGAAAGCATGGGCTACTGTATTAACAGAGGGATACTTTCAAGATCAAGGGAAGTACTAATATCACTCTATAAAGCCTTAGTAAGACCACACCTAGAATACTGCATCCAGTTTTGTTCACCACATTATAAAAAAGATGTCGAGACTCTAGAAAAAGTACAGAGAAAAGCAATCAGGATGATTAGGGGACTGGAGGCTAAAACATACAATGAACAATTGCAGGAACTGAGCTTGGCTGGTCTAGTAAAGAGAAGGACCAGGGGAGACATGATAGTGGTCTTCCAATATTTGAGAGGCTGCCACAGGGAGGAAGGGGTCAAGCTATTTTCGAAAGCACCTATAGGCCAGACAAGGAATAATGGATGGAAACTGAACAAGGAGAGGTTCAACCTGGAAATAAGGAGAAACTTTCTGACAGTGAAAACAATCAACCAATGGAACGGCTTGTCCTCGGAAATTGTGGGAGTTCCATCACTTGAGACTTTCAAGAAGAGATTGGACTGCCATTTATGAGAAATGGTGTAGGGTCTCCTGCTTGGGCAGAGGGTTGGACTAGATGACCTACAAGGTCCCTTCAAACTCTGATTATCTGTTATCTGTTATCAGGCTTATATATTTTAAATAAATATTTTCTAACTAGTGTATTTTGATCCTACCACTATAACATATTAGTAATCAATAAATATATATTTAGATGTACTTTTTTGGGTGGAGGATAGTGTTTTGTATTTTTGAACTTCAGCATGCATCACCCAGAACTTAGATATGTTGCAGTAGTTAAATCATTAAATAAACACAGAGATTAAAGCAACATAAAACTAGAAAAATATCCACTTGCCAATCATGTTCATGCAATATAAGATGTCTTCGGTATTTACAATTGCAAATGCTCTGCATTCTAACAACTGAATTTCATGGTCTCCTATTTTCTCCTTTTGAGTCTGTAACTGGATCTTGATGTTTTCTAAATATTTGAAATTATTTTATATACATACAGCATTCGGGATAGGATGCACAGTATAATTTTATTTTTAAATCATCCCGAGTTACTTTATATTTGTTTTGATCAATTATGTATTTGTGCGTGTGTGTGTGTGTGTGTACACACACACACACACACACATGTATATATTAGAAATAAGTTTGCATCATTATTTAATGCTGTTGCATGTAATTTACAATTGTAGATATATGATGACTTAAAATATCAGATTTTATGTTTGTGAAAAGAGGTGTGAACAGTGATTACTAAAACAGAATTTTAACTGATACAATAATGTATTTATTATGCTACCACTTACAATTTTAGTGTAACTTTTTTTGTAACAAACTCAAGGTCATTTGCCTATTGTATGGCAAAATAATGTTTTTACAGGGCCAGCTCATAAACTGCAAAATATGAATATGAAATATTTAGTTAGTTAGTTATAAACCTTTAATTTATTTATTAGTGATTTATATATTTATTCATTCATTTATAGATTGATTATAGCTTGTTCTTCAAGGTATTTTGTGTTTCCACAATGTGACCACTTCCCCAAAAGTAGTCCATATATATTGTAAATAAAGTCGTTAATAAAATTTTAATTAAAGCATCATAAAATACAGAATGACACTTAAGAATGAGCTTTTAGATTTTACAAACTCTTAGAAAATAAAACGTTATCTGCTTGTTGTAACTGTTAATCGAGCTTCCTTGGACATAGCATTTTATAGGTATGTGTGCTACCAGAAAAAACATCTGCCTCTATTCCTATTGTCTGTAACCACTTTGTACCTTGTATATGGCTTCTCAGGGACACAGTGAAGTGCTGGCTTGGGGCAAAAAAAAAAAAAACACCTTGATCCTAGGCTATATAAGATTTTAAAGATCAGCACTGATGGTTTTATTTTTATCCCAAAAAAATGAGACTGAAAGTGCAGTTGTTTATGAACTGGTAACATATGCTTCCAATGGCCAGTCATACTTAGCCATCTTTCAATTAGTTGAAAGCATTGCTAAGGCAATCCATGGGAAAAATTCTGAAACTTAAATTGCACCACATAAATTTGGTTAGCTGCATTAGGTTCACAAATTTTGGAAGTCCAACCCCTGAGTTCTCACAAGATCTTATTGAAGAAGAATAAAGTGTGGTGATACATTGAACACTTGAAAAAAGGTATGCATTTGTGTGTGTGTCTGTGTGTGTGTCTCTCTCTCTTTGTGTAGGTAGGCATGTTGAATTTATTGTATCTACACAGTTATAAATATAATATTATGTTATATTTTATTTAATGCATTATGTTATTTCCTTAGGGATAATTTATATTCCTTGTAACTAAATCTAAATTTGATTATAAAATATTTTCCATTTTTGTACACTTTAAATTTACCATCCAGACTCCGCATCTTGAATAGGCTGTGACTGTTCTAATGTTCTACTTTCTGAAGGAAATATGAACATCTCGTTTCTAGGAGTTAGACATGGAATGAACCTTAAAGATTTATGTGAATTGAGATGATTAGAGTTTTACTTCCTTTACTTTACCAATGGATTCGTGTTACTCAATTATAGGAAAATCAGGACATACCATGAAAAATGATATGATGTATCACACCATACTTTGGAAATGCACAGTAGAAGCAACATTTGATAGAAAAGAACTACACAAAAATATTGTTGCCTGAAAACCGGAAGTTATTTGGAAAACTTCAATGCATGCACATTTTTCACTCTTTTCCAAACTGATAGTTTGCAGATGTGATGGGCTTCAATGTTTATATTTTCTGCTCAGCCTGATTTAACATCTGAAATACTGTGAGCTACTTATCTAGTAGATCTGGATGACACCAACTTAAGGAATGTTAATTAACAGTATCACAGTGTAGTTTCATTTCAGTTTGGAACCATACAAGTGCAGACTGACTCTTGGCAGTTTTCAATATAGAAAGGAGTACAAATATAATAACTTAATAAATAGCACAGTAAGAGAAATAACAGAATGGCATCCAAGACAATAAAACCAACCCTCACACAAAGAAATAAAAAAAAACATAAATCCATTCTAACAAGTGGGGTTTGATCCAACATAGCACAAGGCCTGAAACAATGGCCAGATCTTTAAGGTCTTCCTGAATGCTGTATGGATGGGAACTGTCTCAGACTTGGGGGGTCTACTGTAGAGAGCATGTGCATGTCAACAGTAAGTCACCAGTGATATTCAAAAAAAAATGTTTGTATGTCTAGAAAGTAGCTAACTTTGGGACCTTAATACAACTAGATCTAATACTCTTAAAATAATCTATATTGGAGAAAAAAAATCCTTGGGCAAATAACACTTGATTCATAGCATAGCTGAGTACTTTGAGATGGACACATTTGAATACCAAACCATGAGATATGAATTTCAACAAATTCACATGTGGGAATTTGCTAACTTGAACTGCCCCTATTTCAAAATCTACTTTCATATTGGTCATAAAGAAAGCCTTATTAAGGGCGAAACAATTTTTCTACCTTGAAAGTTCTTGTCAGCAAAGCTTTGCTAAATATGCCATACCTCTGATCTTTCTAAATGCCATTAAACAAGAGTTATAGGTCTGACCAGGACACTTTATATCCCCTACCTTTTGTTTTTCATAAAGTTTTCCTAAATGATAAATATGAAGCCTAAAACATCTATTCATATAAAATATCACTATATTTAGTGCCTTATAACCATCCATCACATCAACTCATATCTGTCTCTCTATCCCTAGCAAAGACTTCTGATTCATTATGCTCCTTTGTTTGTGACCTGCTGCCAAATTCATCGGTATGCATCATCTCCAGTAATATTGAGAGTTGTATCTTCCATGAGTCTTTGCCGCTGCATGATAAAGCGCTCTATTTATATTAAAATGAAGAAGTTCCTAAGGGAGACATAGAACCAAATGAAACAACAAACAGAGCTTTAGAGACTGAATATGTGAAGTGACAGCAAGAACAAAATGGTCACTCTTGTTATAGAGTGGCCCAAAGGTCTATTGCAAAACTTAAAGTAGGATCCATCATGGTGTGAATTTGGCAGCTCTTGTGAGCTTAAGTACTTGCCATTGAAACGATGTTTTCCAATATACACATTGATTAATTTATTGGAGATTGCATCAGCAGGGTGTGTCATTGTGATTGCTTGTATGTGTATAGAGAAACTGTAAATATTCTGCAGACTGCTGAGTCTGAATAATCCAGCTATGATTAAAACTGCAATTAAAGAACAATTCAAGTTTAAGAAATGAAGCTGTGAAGACCTGACTTATTATGCATTTCATTCTACAAAAGGTAATCACTGACTGGAATTAGTGCACAGTTTCCATAGAAAGGAGTATCCAGAAAATTATTTTTTCTTGCACCTGGTTATTAACTCTTATCCCTAGTTTTTTCAATCTTACATTCTTCCAATGTGAAAAACAAGAAGAAAAATTATTTCTTTTTTTCCCCAGTCCCTTCAAGTCAGTGTTGATTCCAGGCAACTAGTCCCTGCATTTTTCTTGGGAATATTTCATAAATTGTTTGCTGTTATTTTCTTCCTAGGCCTGAGAAATAATTACTGGCCTAAGGTGGGACCTGAACTCACAATTCTCAACATTACACCAAGCTGGTCTCAACACACATTTTGTTACATGCATCATATCATCTGCATATTTATTATTATGCTCTATTATTTACCTGTTACTTACCCATTTTGGCCTCTTTCTTATCTTTCTGTCTTTTTTCCCCTCTTTATATTCTGCCTTATTCCCATAATAATATTCTGATGCTAGAAAAAATGTTGGGAATATTTTGGATCACAAGAAAAATAAAACAAAGCAAGAATAGATAAAGAAAATTCCAAAGCTCTAAAACAGTAGAAGACAATGAAAAGGAAGACAGAAGAAAAGATTACTAGATACTATCAATGAAGGTGAAAGCATGAGCTTTCAAGCATGAATTTATAAACATTGCAAACTGACTTTCATTCTGTCACAAAGAAGTAAAAGTGACTGAGTGATCAAATAAAAATGATGGAAAGTGACAGAAGAGTACAAAGCTTCTATGAAAAAGAGAAACATTGGTTAGTGTGCCACAAATACTACCCAAGTTGAGTTTTATCTTAAGAATACTCATATTGTTGAATGATACTAAAGATTAGGGACTATCTTGCAAGCCAACATGCTTTTGCTTGCATTACACCATTTGGAAGATACATGGAAGTGGATAATGAGCTATTAAAAGAAGTTCAACTGAGGAAATGCATAGGAACCAGATATGGGATGGTCTCAAAGTTTGATAATAAGCTGCAGTTGGCTAGCAGGTTACAGTTTCTTCAACCTTTTTCCAAAGAAATCTGAAAGGCAAGTACAAAAAATTGTTACAGAATTACAGAATAACAGAGTTGGAAAGAAGATATTGGAGATCTTCTAATCCAACACCCTGCTCAATCTCTTGTTTAAAATCTCCAGTGATGGAGAATCCACAACTTCTGGAAGCAAGCCATCCCATTGTTGCTCTCTTCTGCACTATTTCTAGAATCTTGGCATCTTTTTTTTTATTGCAGTGACCCAAACTGAACCAATTGTGGTCTTACCAATATAGTATAAAGTGGCACCAACATTTCATATAATCTTGATACTATCCTTCTGTTGATGCAGCCTAGGTCCGCGTTGGCTCTTTTGACATCTGCAGTGCACTGCTGCTCATACTTAAGTGATTGTCCACTACGATTCCTCGATCCCTCTCACTGCTAATGAGCCAGGTACCATCTTTTTATACCTGTGCTTTTTGTTTTTCTTGTCTCTTTAACATTATTAGAGTAGTATCATCTTATATATATCCTTCTCTGGGTTGTTTTGCCATCAAAAATGGTAGGTGCTCTTTTCCTGATTTTTACACAGATTCAATTTTAATTTTGAGGAGAATGAAAAGCAATAAATGAAGTCAATATTCTCAATACTCTCCAAAAAGATTTGAAGAACAATTTTCTTATTTATTCTTGCTTAGGTAAGTTTAGCTAAGGATGACTGTATGAGTTTAAATCGCAAATTTGCATTTTCCATCCTTCAGTGCAGCTGAAGGAATTGGCTGTTTTTTCCTTGCACAGCCTGGTTCACACCAGCCTCTTCTGCTCTTCAGTCAAAAACAAATATGACTAATTTCTGATGTGTATGGATACCAATTAAACATGCAGCTGAAGCTTACTTCACCATTTCTGATTTTGATTCCCTTTTCACCAAACCCTATCTCATTATTATTGGCATACATGTCCTCTGATAAAACATGACCAAAAAGAATTATTTATGTGTTATTTAATAGATAGTTATTTATCCCTCAGAAAATAGCTAAAAAGTTCTAAGTAAAACTGATCATTTTTTGTGTAGGGTCTGCTACTGTATAGGCATCTGTGCAAAGTAGTGAAAGATTACATAAAAAGAGCTTCTTGGTCCAATCAAATCAAGCGTTCTATTTTACAATATTTTATCAAGAAAGCTAAAAGAATGTTGAGGCTAAAAGAACAAACTAACAAAACAAAGCAACTGAAATCTTAGCAAATTGTCTATATGTGCCATTTCAGAATTAATTTTAGAAATTATTTTAGTAAAACCAGAATTCACAGAAAATAGATTTGTAACCGTACAGTTGAATTCAGTAAATTCATCTCCTCCTCCTCTTCCTTATCTCCTCCTCCTTTTATGAATCCTCCACTCATCCATTCCCTCATTTTCATTGTTTCTGTGGATAGTAGACAAATTTCACAGCAGAATAGTTTGATGACTATAAAGTCACTTAATTACTGAAAGATTCTATCTATGTTATATGTGGAGCAAGAGAAAAGCTTTAATTTTTCTCCTTTGTTTACTCATTTCTGTGACAGATGAGGCCTGTCTTACTTTAATACATAATCTTATTAGCTATTGCACAAAAAGCCAACAGGTAATATACATGATAACCTAACCTGGTTTTTGCAGTATAAATAAGTACCCTAAGAAATTAAGATGACAAAACATGTCTGATGTAATTGTTGCGTGCTTATTAGAAGCTTTCCATAACTGGAATCTCTTGGTATTTCATGTCCATCCTAATGTGCATACATAAGAGGGGAGTGTAATTAGCAACTATGTCATTCATTCAGTAAACATTTCGGTGCTGTTTGATGTGACTTAACTGGGTATCACATATAATTTTACACTTTTATCATACCGAGCAATTGACAGGTCTCTAATGTCAGTCTCAGAGCTTTTGCTCAGGTTGAACTTTGCCTCACAGAGGTCATTTTCCTGCCACTTGGGGAAAGAAGCCACGTCCGGTAAATCCTACAGAGTCAATAGATACGATAATAGCTTTAGGCACATTTTCTTAGAATCCAGGGATTTTTTTTTTCAATAAATATAAAGCAATGCTAACTTGTCTACCTATAACTATATAAGCAAATGTTCTTAGGAGCACATTTCCCTTAGTATTATTTGTTGTCTTATGAAATATTTTAATAACATTATGTGTGTTGTTTTGTAATGTCTAATATGCATTGCTTATTTTTGTACATTGTTTAAAGGCAAATGCAGATATTAAAGCAAGGAAATAAAATGAAGGATGTGAAACTGCTTGAAAAATATATGGTGCAGTAGAGTTCATCTCTAGGTGTAAAAACTCAGCAATATCAAAAACACTGACATTGATCCTCATTTCAGTGGTATAAACACCTGATTCCTTAGATAAAGGAAGTTTTGGCAAAAAGTCTGTTTGAAAACTATGAGGCATAGTCCTGCAGATGGTAGCAAGACAATTCTCCTTCTATGTTTAGCAGTTTCTGCAAATTAGGATTTTAAACAAAAGTCATAAATGCAGTTTATTTGCATATTTATCCAGATAATTAACAGATGATTTATCTCTAGCAGATGTTTGAGATAAATAAAAAATGAATATTCTTTGACCAGTTTAACACAAAACAAATGGGAATATAAATATCCAAATTAAAAATATGTGTGTTTTTTATATTATCTGCACATGCTTAGTGTTAAGAAAAGCTACAAAGAAACAACAAAGTATTTTAAAAACATTTGATTTACTTCTAACTTCTTTTTAATTCCTTCTTTCTCCTAATGATGTATTCCTTATGCAAAGGAATGAATCTTGAATATAATTTCATCAGTAAAATATTTTAACCTTAGAGAATTCAGCAGCAGTAGGAGAATTAAAAAAGAAAACTTCTGAAGGCCTGAAACAGCTTCAAATTCAATAGACTATTGGATCTTCCTTCAAATGATCTTTCTAAATATACCAGTTCAATCTTTCAGTGATATTGAATATGTTATCTGCAGTAGAGGCTCTTCAATTCTGAAACCCCACTATTCAAACAAATACCATATATTACTAATTTTTTTCACAATCAAGTCTCATCAGCCAATGAGCATGCTGTTTCCATCACACCATCAAATAATAAAACAAGAGCACCATTTTGTTGATGGACTTGGTTTGTTTGTTATTTTACCATTCCTTACCTCCACCCATCTGTCCATATCACCCTACATCTATAAAGCTTACAACCTGGTGAGTGGACATGAGGGGTTCCTCCAGTCCAGTATAAACACACAGCAGTAAAGTCAGTATTGTTTTGATTTTTAGCCATTTCAGGTTCAGTCAGTATAGGAGGAAGAGCAGAGCAGGCAAGAACATTCATAAAAATGAATAAGGAAAGATGAAAAAGACAGCAGAAGATATAATGCTAAGGAATCATTTGCCTGCATGTAATATTTATTAATAGGACATGTGGAATACACAAAGCATTTGTCTTTCAAGGAAAAGGTCAAGGCCTAAAGCCAATTTTTTTAATTCAAAGTGGAAAACATTTTTAGCTCTTGATAGAAGGACATGACTAGAACCGTCATGGAATTCTGGTGGTTTACCAAATGTTTTTTTCATAAGTGTACCAAGAAGTACATTCTTCCATTCTTGACTTTCAGAATGACAAGCTAGAGTCTGTGTGCCAAGCTTTTTCAAGGCCCATATCCCTGCAGGTTAAAAAGAAGTTCATATTTAGCGGGAGATTAAGCTTAAACAGAAGTCAATTTCCCTGTTTTCCCTTTCACCTCTCTTTACCTCATTTTGGCCTTCTGCAGCAGAATTGTTTACCTAGCTTGCAACCCTTCTCCCTTTACTTAAGAGCAAACTGCACCGAATTCAATGGAGTATACTTTTCACTAGAAAACTTATTCTTGCATTGTAAATAACCATTTCTACTTAAGTGGAAAAAGAAGACAATGGCAGGAATGTTAAAAGGGGGTGCCCGTTCTTGGAGAAAGCAAACTTTAAATGGAAGATAATTCAACACCTTCACATTTCACCACAAGTTCAGTTAAGATGATTTCTAGCAACCCAATAAGATATGATGCTTTACATTTAAAAATACACTGTGTTACTTGGAACATCACTGCCAACTTTTGCAGAATGAGAAAGAGAGAAACAGAAAGAAACCTGAACTTTCTAGTGTTTCTAAATAAGTCATTCTGACTAAGAAATGAGATGATGACTCTGTACTTGAAATGAGATTCTTGCCAGTGTACAATCAGTCATGGCAAGTCTGTTAATGAGAGCAGCCAAGAGCAAAATCCAAAAGGAATATTATTGACTGTTGAAGAGAATCTTTTGAAGGAGCTCTATAAATGGAAGTTCTGTGGATTGTCACCATGTGTCTCCATTTGGTTTAATTCAAGGACTCATTGTGATAGTCACATTTTGCTCCAGAATATTTTCTAAGCAATAAATTGTTGCAGGAAAGTTGTAATGCATTTTATTGAGTATAAGTTTTCAAAACTATGAAAATTTGTAGGGAACAAATTTGTAATTTGTAAAGGAACAAAAATGAAATTTAAGCATAACATTTCCTGGGTGAAAACTGGAGATAGTATTCTATGGAGATGGGTGGCCATCTTCTTAGATATTTTTTTATTGAAATATGTCATTTAAAAATGTTTTTATGAGTTGCAACGGAGAAGAAGGTGAACCAACCAATGTAAAGAGAACTAATTCAAAATATAAAAGTTAAGACAGCTCACCAACTGCTCTCAAAGAGAGCTTTAAAATATGAAAATGTCTTAGCTTGAAGACCACTAAGCACCATGCCATTAATTTGGAAAAAGTGTTAGAAGAAACCCTGAATCTTAACTTTTAACTATTAGAAAGTTATTTATAACCTTTCTCTGACAATCACCAATCAATTATTATGTATCAACTGGTTCTTGGGAACAAAAGGATTTCAATCTAGCAAATAAATCTTCTGCTAACTCAACCAGCACAGTTGAGCTCAGTTGTGAAGTGTCAGCAAACTAAGTTTACTGCCAAATCTAGACTGGGGAACCTGACACAAAGACCACTATTCTTAAGGTATATATGCAGGGTAAAGCAACAAAAATGAAAGAGTCATTGATAACAGATAACAGATAATCAGAGTTGGAAGGGACCTTATAGGTCATCTAGTCCAACCCCCAAGCGAGAGACCCTACATCATTTCTGGCAAACATCCTTCTTTTGAGATCTTTTGATGAAATCCAAAATGAACATCAGTTATGGAATGAAGACTGAAGTGTTGATAGCTAAGATGCTGGAGAGGAGAAAGGGAGGATAAATCAGAGCAAACCAGAAAGTTTTAAGGAAGTAATATACCCACATAAATTGCACAGTAAATGCATAATAAGGTTTTGGTTAGTTTCTGCTCAATTGCTCATCACACTCCACTCTAAAACATATAAAATAAACCATGATTATGTAGGTCTACACAGCATCCTAAGGCATAGTTTTAGAATCTGTAATGGCTGGGTTCACATCTCATGCTAAGACAAAATGGTTTAACATAGTGTACAAATCAGATCATAATGTGCAGCTGTGTTCCTTTGGGTGTTTCTAATTTTGAAAACTACTTGTTAGTCAAATGTCTGTGGAGATTTTAGTCACCCAGATCATGGTAGTCCCAGAGGTCCTTTGTTCAAGAAGCTTCTTGGATGAGAAGCAAAACATCTTCAAAGAAAAACCAGAAAGTCCAGTAGACTCTTGAAAAAAGCACCTTTGGGACATACATGTTAGTCATTTTTTTAAAAAAAAAATACTATACACATATATAATATATATAATAAAATGCTAGTAAAATAAAACATTAAACTCATCAGGCTTTCCAATCTTTTTCATGAATAATGGATCTGTTTTAATTTAACACAGGTGATCAGGAAGTTCCAATGACTGTAAAATGTTAATTTGTAATTAGAATTGACCAATCCAATGTTTTCATTTCTCAATAGTACCTCAGGGGTATCAGCATACTAGGGATATTGCTAGATATAAACTTTATAAATCTTTACTTCAAAAAATGGCCAAGATCTAGTGAGAAGTGTTTTATTGTTTACAACTCCAAATGCAGCTTCATAGAAAAGGAAGAGATCCATGTTGGCATCAAAAAGAATCAACAAGATCTCTTGAAATTTTAATCACAAAATTTCATCATATTAACACATGCTAATTAAAATGGATGCTATAATTCTAAAACATTCTGGACAGCCTTAGACTTTCTTAAGATCATAGTTTCTATGTTTTGTACTTTAAAGACTTCCAAATACTAGTTGCCAGATTATAACTGGTAGCTTATGAGTTCTGACAGAAAGAAATAATTATTCCCTATAACCAGTTTACAATCTTCAATTGATAATTATATAAGGAAAACAACATTTGCCATGATTTTCAGGAACAAAACTAGGGTAACAGAGCCAAATACTACCAATTATTCTATAAACTGAACATATTTTCTAGAGAGTTAACAATAGATCCATATCAGATCTGGTTTACATATTTATCTTTAAAAATAATTTATGATGCCATCCCCAAATATAGATTTTTCTAATCTACTGTGTTTGCTGACCTTCTGATTCAATATTTTAGGACAGCAGTTTTTTAGGATTAAATATCAAAATGTATGTTCGTTATTTTGACAGTAATTTGTGTCTAAAGATTCAAAATAACTGAAATTAATATAAAAAGGCTGACACTCCTAAGCTACAAGTGGGATCAATTGTGTACCTTAAGCAACAGCCTCCAGAATCAATGTAATAAGTCAATTTTTCCAGACAGGGTTTGATTAGGTTCCATTGGGTTCCAGCAGCAGAAAAAAGAGAGTTTTCTAGATGGAATGAATGCAGAATGGATTGCATTAACTGAACTAAAGGGATCCTATCTTGTCCAATTAATCCTGCAGATTGCTTAATAGGATAGTGAGCCTATTCTGCACTCAGCAAAGCTGAAGTTTACTGCATGGATTCTGCTATTTCTTACATAAGCACTAAAAGTTCAAGTATCTCAGTAACCACAACTACATTTGCACTTCTGGGTACTATCTTGCCTGGAAAAATTGCTAGCCAAAAGTTATTATAATGAACTAATAGCAACCCCATGTAACACAATTAAATTGCATTTCTAGAGCATGTACTACCTCCCAAATATCAAATGTTTTTATAATTCCAGTCTTTACCTGCTCAGTCTCATCAGTCTGAGCATTTCCTCCATGCTCCGAGCTTGGACTGAGATAATAACAAAACTGACTAATATAAATGTATTGGTGACACATATCTCCAAAGTTCAGCTCAATTCCACCTAGATATTGAAAAACTTTGATGATAAAAAATAATGCTTGAACATCTACATGCAGCAGATCTTGAGATGCTGACCTCATCAGTGATCATTTAAAAAAATACATTTTTTGTGTAGAAGTCTTCATACTTTCAATTACAAACCTAATACTTGTATTAGATAAGCATATATAGAATTGTAACTATTTACTGATAATGATATATCATAATATTTTCCCTTTCTGATATTTTCCTTTTTTAAAGGCATTTTCTATGTGCTTTCTTCTTTTCTTTGACAATGTATATATTTTTATCATAATTATTTTTTGTTTTGTTCTTTCCACTTTTATTTTTTGTCTTTGTCAACAAAAATTGTCTATGTCAGAAAAAGTATAATTGAAAATAAAAGACATAATCACATTGCTGAAGAGAAAATCTAATAACGTCAAGAAAATATTCTTAGCATCAGAGCAAAATGTTACTGTAAGAGTCCAAATTTACCAATAAGGAATAATTTCACGGTCAGACAGCTGGACTACCAAAGCTGTCATAATGCTATTATACTAGTATGCAAAGTAAGATAAGATAAATGGAAAAGAAGTATGCCAGCATTTTTATTAGTTATTCCATTTATGAAGCCAGTGTTTAATGAGGAGTATGTCAGGAGACAAATGAAAGATTCAGCTGGAGACAGACAAAATTAATGTCTATATTTTATTCAATATTCTGTGTTAAGAGTTTTAGAATACATTTTAAAGAACTGTGGTTTACTGTAGACAAACTCAAGAATTTACCTGAATCCATTCCATGCTTCAACTCATAAATGTTTCAGTAGCCCTACACAGAAGGTTCTAACTATGGGCATATTGTAGTTTCCTGCCTACCTCTGCAGAATTTGCAAGCAGCATCTAATAGTTTTTAGACACACTGAGCAAACTGCAAACTTTATATCAGATGTTCTATGACTTCTCACTACTCTGGTACTGTAGGAATGGTCCATTTGAGGCATTCATCAAAGCTACAGAGTGCCCAAAGAAAGAAAGAAAAATCAATGAAGTTGTCTCCTATTCAAAGACCTGCAAGAATTCATATTTTTAAAATGGCATTAAATTATTCAGAAAAATTATTCAGAAAAATCAATGCAGTTGTCTCCTATTCAAAGATCTGCAATAATTAGTATTTTTAAAATGGCATTAAATTATTCAGAAAAAGCAAGAGGCAGATAATCCTAGTCCTGTTTACCTAAGCTGGTGGAAAACACACTACTCCACAACAACTGGCATCCATTCATCACCTGCTTATCTTAAAGCTTGGAAAAATGACAGATGACCTGATATTTTCTGTCGCTTTTTTAAAGAGGATTAAGCATATTGGAGAACCAATCCAATAACAGAAAAATTCACCCAGAAATAGCTGAATGGGGTGGAATAGCAATTTTATAATTCTGCCAGGCAAAGAAAATAAAGGGGTATTACTCGCAGCATACTTTCAAGAATATTGTTTTTAGTTAATTTTGCATTTATATATATTCTCCCCAAAACTATTTGTTGTGATGTTTTTATCTCACCTTTCCTCTTAAAGCTCAAGGACGCACAGTAAAATTTGTCCCTTGTTTTACCCTCACATCAAAAATCTATATGGAGTGTTACACTGAGAGATAGTAACTGGCTCACAGTCCCCCTATAGTTGACCAGGACTATCAGTTGAGCAGGAATGCATATTTGAAACTCACTGAGAGCTCTCTGATCACTTCCTCAGTTAGTATACTGTATTGGAATTTTTTCCCCTCTACAGCAGGGGTGTCAAACTCCCAGCTCACAGGCTGGATATGTCTTGTGTTGGCTACGCCCAGTTTAGCGAAGGGGGAAAAAGTCCTGGTACATCATGTGATGCTGCCGTGATGATATTTGTTTGACAGCCCTACAGAGTCTTAATAACACAGACAATTCTAAAAATTAGGAAGAAATCTTTGTTCTAAAAGGGACACTCCAAAATCTCAACGTACAAGTTATAATAGAACATATAATTGAGTGGTTCTGGTAACATAAAAGCTCTTGAGATCATTGGTGTTCTTGAGATCATTGGTACTCTTTAGCTTTTGCTTTTTTTCCCCAAAGAATTTTATTAAAATGTATTACAAAATAAATATACAAAAGGAAAAAAAAGGGTTAGAGTTAGAACATTAAAAAAAGATGAAAAGAGTGCACAAAGAAAGAAAACAATGAGTTCCAACATTTTTCAGTGCAGTAATATACAAAACAAAAATCACAACTCAACATTTTGCTTTGCATTTCTCAACATTTCAAGCCATTTCTATAACACAATCATTATAAGCATCAAAACCTATAAACATCAAAATCAAAAGTTTCATTTTTTCAGGTTCAAGCAGAACATGCAGAAATAATATCCAAGTAGAAGCAAAATAAAGTAAATTATCCTCTAACTAAAACAATCTATTTTGCCATCTCCACCATCTCCACCATCTCCATCATCTTTACAACCTATTCTTCCACTGCGGTATGTTCAGTAGCTTTTGTTTGCGCCTTTATGCTTTCACCTGTCTTCTGTATGAACCTCTCCAAGGCACCTAACCACAATCATAAATATAAGCTTATTCTGTGTGTATAATTTATAAATGAATGTGACATGAACCAAACAAATGATAAACATGTCTATTCTTTTTATTGTGTAAATAACCAATTCAAATATGAACCCTGGTCAGAGGAAGGAGAGATCTTTCTGGGGATCTTCTTCTCTATAGCTGCTGTATACCCTAGAAGAAAACTTCCAGAGAATGAACAAACATATTAGGACACAAGTAATAATATGTCAAAGCATATAAATTTAATAAATTAATACACAAAAATAAAAATAATAATAGATAAAATATATTCCCCCCAAAAGGTCTCCATCCAAATTGGTCCTGTTGCTAACTATTTAATTAAAACACACAATTCCTAACTGAATGAATGATGTAGTTTGTCGAGATCTCATTGGGGCATAAATCATATAAGAACACTTAAAATTGCTTCTGAAGTTGCATAGTTCAGAAAATTGGCAATAACATATCTGTATTTAATAAGCCTGTTCAACAACTGTAATTCCTCCATCTTACCAAGTTTATGGAACTGAGCCCAGCCCACATATTCTTAAGTAATTAAGAGTATACTATTGCATTTCCTTAGATATTTTGGCAACAGCCCGTTTAAACAATTTATGCCACATATTCTATTTTTAACTTTATTCAGTTGTAATGTGGTCTAATGAATATTTATCTGGTGCTTTCTTCTTGCGGGAATAAAGTTATCAGAAACTCCCTCCCAAAAGCCATGCCTCAAATTTTCATTATGATAAAAGAAAGAAACAAAGATTGCTGCATCGATCAATGAAAAGCAAAATCCATATCTGAGGAATCATGGGGCTCAACTCAGCCTTTTGATCTTCCATGGGTCTTAGGAAATCATCCAGTGCTGTGACAACATTACTCAAAGTGGTAGATCAAAAATATTTTCTGTTTTGTTCCCCCGCCCCAAATATAATGTAGGCAAAACTACAGAAATATTTCCCAATTACATGAGATATTCAGTGCTACTGGCCAGTGGTGGGATTCAATTTTTTTTACTACCAATTCTGTGAACATGGCTTGGTGGGCATGGTTTGGTGAGCATGGCAGGGAAAGGTTACTACAAAATCCCCATTCCCTCCCCACCCCACTAACCTGTTTTCCAGCTCTTTTCTCCTGGGCAGGGCAACAAAAGAAAACCCAGGCGATCAGCTGGGACTCGGGAAGTAGTGAATAGATGGGGGCAGGGCCAGTCACAGGTGGTATTTACCAGTTCCCCAAGCTACTCAAAATTTCCTTTTTTTTTTTTATTGCCAATGTGTAGGACAGAGCATTTATTAGTTTAGGCTAGACTGGGACATACAAATAGAAAGCAACTACGAACTAGAATAACAGAGTAGGAAGGGACTTCTATTGTCTTCTATTCCAATCCCTGGCTCAAGTCCTATACCATTTCAGACAAATGGCTGGTCCAATCTCCTCTTAAAAGGCTCCAGTTATGGAACACCCACAACTTCTGAAGGCAGGCCATTCCCCTGGCTAATTGTTTTCACTGTTAGAAAATTTCTCCTTAGTCGGTTTGCTTATCTTTTTGATTAGTCTCCTTTCATTGCTTTTTGACTTTGCCTTCTTTTGTTTTGGAAAAATAGGTTGACCCTCTCTTCTTTTTGGCAGCCCCTCAAATATTGGAACATTGCTATCATGTAACCCCAGTACTTCTTTCAGTATATTAGGATATTAGACTATATCCTAAACATATCCATTCCTTCAACTGTTATTAATCCTCACCCCTAATAATCTTTGTTGTTCTTACCTACACTCTTTCCAGAATCTCAACATTTTTTTTTATCACCCAGTGACCAAAACTGGACGCAGAACTCCAAGTGTGGTCTTACCAAGGAATTATAAAGTGGTACTAATACTTCACATGATGTTGATTCTGTCCCTCTAGTGATGGCTCTTATTTAAGTGATTGTCCACTTGGACTCTAAGATCCTTCTCACGGTTACTGCTATTGAGCCAGGTTTCATCTAATCTGTACCTGTGTATATGATTTTTCTTGCCTAAATGTAAAACCTGACCTTTCTCCTATTGAAGTCAATTTTGTTAGATAGAGTTCAAGTCTGTCACGATCCATTTGTGGTATTGGCTATTCCTGCCAGTCTGATGTTGTCTGCAAATTTGATGAGTTGTCCTTCTATTAGCTCATCTAAATCCTTCATGAAGATGCTGGCCCTAAAACAGAACCTTTGGGTACCTTGGGATGGGATTTGAGCTTGACTCAAAGGAAACTTTACATGTTTTCTTCATCATTATTGCAGTAAATAATTTTTCCACAGTTTTATAAATGTTTATTGTTTACCTTTTGTGGTATTTGAGAAGTGAACTCTGAAATATAATGACCAAATTTATCTTTTTAAAGATTTCCTTTGTTCTCTACTTCATCTACATGTGAAAAAGAGGTAGCAACTGTCAGTTTTTAGAACTGATACAGATCAAACACACATTTTTGGTATATAGAATTGTCTGCTGGGAATCTCATATCAGCAAACTTTCTGGGTACTTTCTTCTACCTTTATAGTATCATGAATGATATTAACACTTCCATCAGGACTATGGAGCCAAGAGCCCTAAAAGCTGTCCAACATTATAACTTGAAAGGATAGTAAGAATTAAAATATTTTAGGCAGATTCTTTGGGGGATTGCTGGATAAAATCATCAACAGGATGTTCCAAGACTAGCATTTAACATTTGGAAGAAAGACAATCAGACCTGAAAATCACTTGGGAGATCCTGAAGCAGCAAAGTTATAATTCTACTTAAATGTCAGAAGCCAAATACCACCAGAAACAAGAATTTGCATTAGTCTTTTTCATTTAATTTATAACAGGCTATAGGGAAATATTACATAAATGTAAAAAAAGACCAAAACATATTAATTGAAGTAGAAATTAGTTATTAAACAAATTATTTTTAAACTGCTTTTCTCTTAACATTATTCTAAAGATGATTTTGAAAAAGTTAGAAATACAAGACCTATTAGCTAGGAACTACCACAGCTATCGGTAACATTTAGTCTGATCCCATAAGTTAGTGATCTGTAACTAAATTTATAGATATGATTTTAAAAGCAGTCCAATGTTTTTTTATTCAGTGATAACTTCAGTGATGGAACTAACTCTCCCAAACTGAAAGATTCAATTAAACCTGTCTCTTAGTATATAATATATAATGAGATGGGGGGGTATTTTTTTTTTATTTTTTTGCAAAAGGAGCCCCTCCTTCCATTTCAGTAAAAACTCCAAGCCTTGGCAATGTAAAATTCATCTAATTACAGATCAAGTCAATCACTTGATATCTTGTAAGGCTAGAGGTCACCAGTCCAGTATAAGCAATTAGCTGAGTTTCTCTGGTATTTTTAATACTTGCACTTCAGATCTGTAGCCCAATTCCCTGGACTGATTTCCCTCTGTCCCACTGCTTTGAGTAATGTAAATTGTATCTTGTTCCCTAGGTAATCGAGATCAGTATTGTCTTGTCTGTCCACTCGCGGTTGATGCCCTCTCAGTGCTGCGATAATGGTTTTGGTGGGCAATCAGACAACAAGCCTTCTTGACTCATCTCTCATAATAGGTTGTCCTCCTCAGGCAAAATTGAATAACCCCCGATATGGCCTGGAGGCACATAATACAAATTCAATAAGTCTGCAGTGTCAGTGCCCTGTCATTTTTTTTTTTTTTTGGCAAAGCAAGTAATTATTCCACACCAACATTCAGCAATAGGAGGAAGAAACAGCTTGAGATAGCTTTGTCCGCCTACCTAGAACTGTTACGTTAATGGGATATTTCTCTAATAAGAAGTAATTCCATCTTTTTCCAGTGCCCCTTTGCTGCCAGATTCATCTCCTCCTGAACATTTCAAGTATATGTTTTGTGAAGGCTTTTACCAGCAGCATCTGTGGGAAAGTTTAACAACTTCACTGCTGTTGTTTAATATTTTCCACTTTTATGGGTTACAGTTGTGCTGTCTATTTGCTTTTACTGATTTGTCAAAGATTTATTATAAACCAAATACAGCTGTTCTTCCTTTTCCATAAACTGAAGCTCTTTTGGCAAACCTAGTTTCCACTATGAAAATAAATTTAAAATAGTTTTCCTTCTCGTACAAAGCATCTGCAGCCAGTTGTCATTTAGTGGTCAGTTGGGTGCCAAATTGGTGGTCACCTCACTTTAGTGGAAAGCAAATGCCTATGATTTAAAAATAAACAGCCAAAAAGGCAAGCAGATGACCTCTCTCCTTTTCCAGCATATATTTAGTTAGCTCCCTAAGAAAAATTAAACAGTTTGTATATTCTGAAGTTCTATTTATGTTGGTTAATTGTGTATTTTAAAAACATTTACCTTAAACTAATATTACATCTATAGTTTAATAATCTTTAAAAGTTTTACTCTCATATTATACTCACAAATATAATCCTAGAGAATCTTTTAAAATAAAAAAAAATGCTACCACTTTCTGCAGTAAGAATTAGGATTGTAAAAACATCCATCTGTATGTGTGTATTTTTCTCTCTGTGTAATATATACCTTGGATAATAGTCCATTCTTTGCAGAACATGGAAGTCTCTTTAACCAGCCATTCAATACTATCAATTGATTAACTGTTGAACATCATCTTTTTTTGTTATTGTTCTTGTTTGTCTTGTTTTGTTTTTGTTAGGCAGAGGATTCAATAAATGCTTTATTCTTGTTGGACTCGCTCTGAATAGAATAGAATAGAATAGAATAGAATAGAATAGAGTAGAATAGAACACAACACAACACAACACAATAAGATGTTTGGCACAAAAAGTAAATTATTGGTTTATTAATGATAGGACATTATTTTTTTCTTCTTGAGAACTTTACAAGTGTAATAAAGACCCCTGTAAAAAAGTATAATAATCATTTCAGGACTGGTTGATTATTTTGGGATAATTTCCTTTGCAGGTTCATCATAACTCTTACGTTGTTATTGTTTTAGGTAGCATTTTAATCCATTTTGGCAACTAGATTTCAGAATATTGCTGCCCATGTGTTATAAGTGCAAGTTATGTGATTATAAACACTAATAATAAAATGCTGAAAATATGCATATTCTGAGATTTAAGGAAGATTTTCCTTATTAAGGCTTTATAGCTAATAATTTCTGTATTTTCCCTCTTTTATCCCTCCTTCTGTTTCTACTACTTGATTAAAATGCCATTTAAAAGCAGCCTCAGTGTTATTTGATTTAGCCACAAAAATGTGCTACTCATTTATTGTGGTGACATTCAACCATAAAATTAATCTGTTTATGCTTTTTACCAGTTAAGCTTTACCTTTTACTCCTAGTTTTTAAAATAAATTAGACACTGTTTGTAGAACAGCCCAAATACTAAAGTCAACCATAATGCAGTAGCCAATAAACTTTTCAGGTTTTTTTTTGAGAGGAATAGAGAGGACATATTAGTAACCTTTCTTAAAAATGTAGATTTCATTATTTCAGTGCAAAGCAAAAAAAAAAAAAAATTGCAAGAGAAGATCTAGCACACTAAAGAAGCTAACAAGATTAATACTTCGGATAATTCCAGGCTGTTTTTATATCTCTTATACAACAATGTGATATGGGGAATGATCATGTAGCATTGGTGCATTCCTAAATGAAGATACAGCCATTATATTATTATACTACCAAGCCATTCCTTTCAGCGATGGGTTTCAAAAATTATTGCTACCAGTTCTGTGGGCATGGCTTGGTGGCCATGGTGTGGTTTGGTGGGCGTGGTGTGGTGGGCATGGCAGGGGAAGGGTACTGCAAAATCTCCATTCCTTCCCCACTCCTGGGGGAAAGTTACTGCAAAATCCCATTCCCTCTCCACCCCACTACCCTGCTTTCTAGCTCTGGTCTCCTGTGCAAGGCAACAAAAGAAGACCCAGCCAATCAATTGGGACTTGGGAGTCAGAGAATAGAAGGGGGTGGGGCCAGTCAGAGGTGGCATTTGCTGGTTCACTGAACTAGTCAAAATTTCCGCTACCAATTCTCCAGAACTGGTCAGAACCTGCTGAATACCACCTCTGGTTCCTTTCACTGATATTCTAGTTTTTGTCATGTAGATCAGCAGTCCGAACCTTTTTGGCTCTGTGCCCCAGCAGTGCCCCAGCAGTCTTGGGGAGGGAGGGATAGTTGCATGCACGTAACCTAATCCTAAGCATGTACAAATAAACATTTGCATCCTTTCCTGCTGCTTGTTAAGCCTGGTCCATGGTCTGTTGAGAACTTCTGATCTAGGTTATACTTTGTGGAGATACTGGTGATACTGGTGAGATTCTAAATGTAAATAAAGCAAACTGTCTAAAAAAGCTAGCAAATTTATCTCTGTTGGTTTGAAGTAGTCCTAGATTTCTAAGCAAGGCATTGTGTAGTTCTATGTGTAAAGTCAGAGAGTTAGTTTCTGACATCAGGAACCTGAGAACCACAAGTAGGCCTAACCTCAGAGTACTTTTCAGCCGAAAAGTGGTAGCATAATTTTTTTGCCTCCTTAATAGCAATACTACTTAAACGTGTGTACCACTTCACAGTGCTTTATAGCCTTCTCTAAGCTGTCTCCAGAGTCAGCATATTGCCCCCAACAATCTGGGTCCTCATTTTACCCAGCTCAGAAGGATTGAAGACTGTGTCAACCTTGAGCTGGTGAGAATTGGGCTGCTCGCAGTTGGCAGAATTAATCTGCAATCATGCATTCTAACCATTGTGCCACCATGCATAATTTCTTTTTTTTAAAAAAAAACACCCTAACTCTCAAAAAATCCTTCTTCCAATCCTGGCCAAAATCCTGGTACCCACCCACTATGGCTGTGGCCTTCCTAAGATATTGTCCATTCTAATAGACCTTGTATTCTAAAAAGAAGCAAAATGTTTATTAATACTTGGCAAAGACGAAGTACAGAATGTATATGTAGTTCTTTATATGAATCATATGATTTGCCACTATCCAAAAACCAAACAGGCTTGTATAAACTAAATGAAATGAGCAGTTGGAGTGGCTGAATAAAAAGTATTATATAATTTTTATTTTGAAACTTTCAGCATGCAATTATGATAAAAACATCTGAACAAGAACAAGTGCACTTTTTCAACTTGATCGAGAAAAATGATTCATGTTGAAAGTGTGTTTATGTGTTTAACAAAAAATTGCTTGTTTAATTTCTTATGCATTCATCAATGCCAACAAGCTACAAACTCATCAGTAAACTTGGATGATTAATTTCATTATTTAAAAATAAATGTACTTATTACTGTATTGAATATCTCTGTACAGCAGAATTGTGGAGTGTAGTACAAAATTTTCCAAATAAAGACCCTATCAACAAATAAGTACTATAGTTATCTTAAGTCATGGTGTTAGAGTTTCATTTTCCATGTAATCCCTTGGCATATTTATTATACTTAATATCAGAAAGCAGTAACGCACCAGTATTTTTCACCTTTTTTCTACTATTTTATGCAGTCTTATCCATTCTAAAGTAAGCATTATTGTGTCCACTGGAATTTACTTTCACTTCTAGGTACACTTCTTGCCACTTTCAAGAGCTTCTCATTTTAATAGAGAACAGATCTGAAAGTATTCATTGAAATTATTTACCGCAAAGTATTTTAGATAAGGTGGTCCTCGACTTACAACAGTTCATTTAGTGACTGTTTGAAGTTATAATAGCACTGGAAAAAGCACTTATGACCATTGCAGCATTCCTATGGTCACATGATCAAAATTCAGATGCTTGACAACTCAAGCATGACTCATATTTATGATGATTGCAGGGTCCTGGAATCATGTGATCATGTTTTGTGACCTTCTGATAAGCAAAGTCAATGCGGAAACCAGATTCACTTAACAACCATGTTACTACTTAAAGTTGTACAGATATCTTTAACAACGGTAGCAAGAAAGGTTGTAAAAGGAAGCAAAAATCACTTAACAACAGATTTGTTTTGCAATGGAAATGTTGGGTTCAGTTGTAGTCATGATTCGTAACTTAACAAGTGCAGCAATTCTCTTAACAACTGTGGCAAAAAAATATCATAAAATGGGACAAAACCCACTTAATAATTGTTTCACTTAGCAACAGAAATTGGGGTCAATTATGGTCGTAAGTCAAGGACTCCCTATAATGATCTGATCATCAATCATGGGAGGGTGCATGGGTTGGAATATAGAAAAAGAATATATATATATATATATATATATATATATATATATATATATATATATATATATATAGTATATGTACATGTATGTATGTATATATATGTATATATGTATATATGTATATATGTATATATATATATATATTTCTTCTCAGTTGTACATTTGCACATGAAGAAAATAAGCTGTTGATAAATGTCTTGTTTAGGAAACATGAGTGAAGGATTGGGTGAAAGTTGGACAAGCCCCAGCTGTATCACAAATCTTTTATTTAGTTTATAAAATCCCTTCATGTGACCTAAATTTAAATTTCATTAGATAGCTTTACTTTCTATCTTCAAAAAATAGATGAACATCCAGTGGAAAAGCTGTGTAATTGTTATTATTTTGTAAAAGAATGGACTGGATTCATTAGCTTTCTGGCACCATCTCTTAAAAGTCAGACCCTTCTTCCTACAAGAGTAATTATCCGGTTACCTTTTTGGAACAAATGAACGTAAGAACAAGTTCCTATATGGTGACTCAAGTATCAGTTCTAAGTCTGTTCAATTAACTTTTAGATCCCATTCTACACATTAAAACAGTATTTTCCCTTTATCCATATTCTCAACGATTCTTGAATTATACAAGGATCTACATTAGTAGGTGACTCTTTGCTTGTTGAAAATCAAAATGATCCCTTTGTCTCAGAGAAGCAGTAGCCAGCTTAGTGCCAAACAATGGGAATGAGAGTAATTCCGAAACTTCATGGTTGGTTGATTACATAGCAAGGATAACTTAATTCAATACTGTGCTAATACTGTAGATAAGGAAAAAAGTGACCTTATCATCTTAGAAAGAGAATTGCCAAAGCTTGCATCACCTCTTACTGCAGAGTTGAATATTTAATGGAAGAATAGGAAGGGCTTCCACCATATTTTCACCTCAGTTTCTAAGTCTGGAATAGATCGACATCACTCTGCATTAAGCTATACTGAAAGTAGATTGCAGCATCATGCACCACATTGCTGGTTGATTACACAGCAAGGATAACTTAACTCCGTATTGCACTAATAATTCATAAACTATAGATAAGGGGGAAATAACCTGATTATCTAAAAAGGGAACTCCAATATCTGCATCATCAAATAATCTCATGAGAATAAGAAAATTAGAAATGTTGCATACATGTTCCAGGAAGAATTTTTCTGTTTTCTTTTTCTTTGATGTGTAGCATCATCTACTGCTAGTATTGGTTCATGAATCATGAAAAGACTTGCACAGTTAAAAGGGGAGGGGAAGGCCAAGGCAAGAGTTTAAGTAGAATTTGTTGCTCAAATTTTGATTAAGACAAAAAGAATTATCTTATTCTTTTGGTTGTGTAGGAAGATTCAGGCTGAATAATGACACCCCAGATGGTTATTGATTAAGAAGTTGTGCCATGAACAATGGCAGCTCTTACCAGTTTAAGTTTTTAATTGCTGTTTTTTATATAAATTTATAATCTTTCAGATCTAAATTATTGTGGAACAAAAGAAGTACAAAATATCCATATTAAAAGGATTAAGAATAAGTATTCTGTCATATGCAAATTATTTATCCCCAACACAAAAAAGAGCAGAAGACATATATGGAATTCCTAAGGAAATATATATATATTGCCTCTCACTACTCCTTTTTGCACAAATGCCAAATATTCTGGATTAGACCATTTTTCTTTGGATATATTTTGTAGAATCTTGTTTAAATGTAGTCAGAAATTTTGGATGTTATTAGTGTTTTTTTTTACTTTGTACTCTCTTAGTGATATTTTGAAAACATTGTGTTGAACTAAAAGAAATTGGAATGTATACCAAAACTAGTGATGGATAGTTGATCCTCACTCATTTTGTAGCCATGGTAATCTTATGCAGATCCTTTATAGAGTTTTCTTTAGAGTCAGAAATATTTCATGTATTTGTATCCTACTACCGATACTTGAAATTTGACAAAATTTTGAACTCTATGATTACAAAATGGTGCATTCTATACTGGCATCATCAGTACATGTTAGAAAACATTTATGTCATTATCTCTTAAGCAGTTATCCTTCTTTCTCTGGTGTTGCATTGACTATTAACATTCAAAAACATACCCATTGATGTATAATACATTCATGATCAAAAGGCCATCCAAACTTATCTGTCATGGTGAATTTGATACAACATCATAAATTGCTCAAGCCACTGAAAAACAATAAACTGAACATGTTACAAGAGTGGGCAGTTTTTTTCATTGGTATTGCATCTTTCAAGATGACAGGAAACCACAAGGGACCAGGACATTCTTAGTTGTATGAGTTTGTGACTAATAGATAGTTTGATGTGACAAGAGCTAAGTGTCAGGGGAAATAGAAGCATCTTTAAACTCAAAAACCTTTGTGTCTCATTCTTCTTCAGGGTTATTGTTTCAAAATCTGTAGGGGCCTCTTTTACAGTTTGCATTTACAGACAATATGCAATCAGCAAGAACTCTAGTTTTTCTGTCAGTATTGATTTGCTGTCATTCAGTTCTTCAGCTAATTTGCTTGTTAGCAGTATTTTCAAAGGGGTATTATAATTTGGTTGTATAAAAATTTTAATGACTTTAATACATTTACAGCTGTATTAAATTTTGCATGATTTAATAATGTAGTATGTCACACAATGTTATTGAATTTCTACATCATATAAAATTTTGTCACAAAATTAAATTTTATTTCAATGTGTTTATATGAGATTTTCATGTAAATTCCAAGTAAACCTTTTGAATTCTGAAAATCCTATCAGTTTGTATCGGCATGTTTCTACTGTATAAGAAACTACACGTATCTGAAAATTAGAAATCACATTTTTAATAATTTAGAATTCTGAGGTAAATATTCAAGTAATTCTGTATATCTCAATGTCTTATCACTGTGAGATGATTTAAATATCAAGTTAGTTAAATAGTTTTAAAATTCAGAAACCATCAAATAATTTGAAACTGCTAATTTCATTTGTTAATAATCTGAGCATTAGTGTTATGAAACTGAGTAAGAGTTTTTAACTAAACCAGGAGTCCCAAATTCTCCATCTCATCAACCCATTCATAAAGTTTCAGATTGCTCACCAAGCATTTATTATATAAAATAATTTAAGAAATATTACTTTAATAGTACTACAAATAATCATTTTAATTTCCAAAAACATGCATTTTCTCCTCTGCTTTCTCCTCAGGCAGAACAAAGCTGTGTAACTAAAATAGAAAAATTAAACAAAGAATAATTGAGCAACTAGACTAGCACAAAAGCAGCTGAATATGACTGACAGCATTGAAGTTTGTTCCAAAGAAATAGCTATAGCAACTATTAAAAGATGTCAGTACTGTAATATCAAATTGAGCATCAGAGCACTACAAGAAACAAACCAATTAATGTACAACACAGTTGCAATTGTAACTGAAGATTTTGAATGAAAAGTCAAAAAACAAACAAAAAAAAGCCAACAATGCATCACCAAAATGGAAGATTTTGATGTAAAATAAGCTCAGTAAAACTGAGATCAGTTGCAAGGACACTAGAACAAATGAAAGGAAAGAAACTGAAGATTAAGAAGATTAAAAATATCTTATCAAGAAACATCATTTAGAGACAAGGAAGCACTAGAATTAATGAAGGAGTAAATAACAGCCATAGACAAGAAAATCAGCAGCTATGATTCACAAATTGCAAATTTAGGCAGAAGAAAGCCTATAGGAAGACAATAGTGAATCTGACAAAGAAAAAAAGTGAAATTCTGGCATGGCTATGAAACAGTCCTAAGAAATACAAA
The DNA here is from genome assembly GCF_049901715.1 of Pseudonaja textilis. Lineage (NCBI taxonomy): Eukaryota > Metazoa > Chordata > Lepidosauria > Squamata > Elapidae > Pseudonaja > Pseudonaja textilis. The sequence continues at coordinate 20,573,662 of NC_141995.1, forward strand.
TACAACAAGAATGCAACTTGGTTAAAGAAAGTGGATAAGAATAAAATAGAAGCTGAAATGAAAGAACTGGTAGAGAAAAGGGCAAGAAAGATCAAGAAAGATCAAGAATTAGTCAGCACCAGGTGAAGATGAACTGCATGGTTCTTGATTGAAACATCTGTCTGGGCTATATCCACTCGTTGCAAACCAGTTTAAAAACGTACTCAAGGAGATAGAATTGAAGATTGGTTAATATCTGACAATAAAAGATCCAAAAAAGGGTGAAGCACCAGGCAATTACAGAGCAACTACCTGCTTAACAACAACCTTTAAATTGTTCACTGGTATGGTAGCTGATGCAGTCTAACAGCATCCAATTGAAAACAGGTTGTTTCCATCTGAACCTAAAAGAACCATTCAGACAGCAGAGGAGCAAAAGATCATCTCATTCAAAATATGATTTTAGAAAAGTACAAAAGAAGGAAGACCAACTTGATTATAGCTTAGACTGATTACAAGAAAGCATTTTAATATTGTACAATTAATATGTGGAATATTACTATTTTAATATTGGAATGAACGATGTTGTAAATTTTGATTATTGTTCAACAAAGATATTTTACCCATACGAACACTATACAGAAGCCTGATGATGGCAGATGAGACTCTGCCGAAACATTGCTACAACTTTAAAAGCACAACTATAATGATGTGGGAAAATACCTGAACAAAGCTGAATACCATACATATAAATACCCGCAAAAACTTAAAAAAACAAATATCTATATCTATATATCTCTATATATCTCTTCATATCTCTATATATCTCTATCTATCTATCTATCTATCTATCTATCTATCTATCTATCTATCTATCCATCTGCTTCCTAATAAATGATAGCCGTCCATTTACTCAGAGCCAAGTTGCATTAAAAGCCTCCAATACAGGAACAAAATGTTTCCAGCCAATCAAGACAAAAAAAGCCACAAAACAGATAGAAGATATTAGAAACACCAATCAAGCAGAACACAGCAAACTCCAAGACCAATAAACACAGACCAAGACTCCCAACCAATCAGGATGAAGAAAAAACAATGCTGGCACAGCATAGGCTAGCCCCAAATTTAAAACAGAAACGGCTGTGAAAGTCTGACTCACAGATGAACACAATACACAAGCCTGATGATGGCAGATGATATTCTGCCGAAACGTTGCTACAACTTTAAAAGCACAACTACAATGACGTGGGAAAATACCCAAACAAAGCTGAATGCCATATATATATACACACACACACACACGCACACACGCACACACGCACACACATATGCACGTGCACACACACACATATAAAAAGAAAGCATTTGACTCCATTTTACAAGATTGAATAATCAAGAAGTAGCATAATTATTCAATTTCCAACGCCTGCCAAAGTAGAGGAAAGCTAACCATTCTAGTTGAACATATGCATATGCAGCCAACCATTCCAGTTAAGCATAAAAAGAAAATGACAGAATTAAAGGAACTACAGAATGATTTCAAAGGTTATTAAACATGAATGTGAAAATAGAATTGGCATTTGTTATTATTTCTGGTTAGTTAATAAAAACTTTTTTGAATAGAACTAAAATGGGAAATCAGTAGGGGTTTTGTCTTCAATAGATCGGATTTAGGAAGAATTAAAACTTAAACTGGCATAATGACTTATTCAGATTCTCAACAGTCAAAATTTTTCTTCTTCTGGTATTATCTATCTATCTATCTATCTATCTATCTATCTATCTATCTATCTATCTATCTACCTACCTACCTACCTATCTATCTATCATATATCTATCCATAAAAATAGTATAAGTGAAATTATATTAACATGATTTTTTTAAATTGATGTCATATACCTCTGAATAGACAAATCAGTACCTGAACTTTAATCCAATATTAAAATTGCTTGTAAAAAATAGTAGAACAAGCATCTTACATTTTTTTGTTAAAGATATATTAATCTCATCTCAAAGGAGCTATGAATGTTACAACTAACCCCGGAGCTGTAAAATGAACTGTAAAATGGATTTGATGTTGGAATATTATAAATTCTGTCATTATGGACAAGATTAACGACACAGCCTGGTGATCATCTTTGCTCTTAGTGCTCTGGCAATGTCTAACACATGTATTGCTTAGTAATTATAGCTGACTTAGTGGAAATAAAGGCATGAGAGGGATAATAGAGAGACAAATGCTTTGCACAAGTGAATAGGGAGATTGTAATTTCATAGGGGCTGATTTCAGAACAGGTTAAGTCACAAATAAGTTAACAGCTTTAATGTGAGAATAAAGTTCTAATTTATTTTCATTCAGCTGAATTATAAAGCAGAAATTCACATGATGTGTAAGATATGTCTTAAGGGATCTATTTAAGTTATTGCTGAAAGCAACTTTAAAAGTACAGTAAATTGTTAATTCTCTCTCTCTCTCTCTCTCTCTCTCTCTCTCTCTCTCTCTCTCTCTCTCTCTCTCGTGCAGATATTAAATGCACATTAGAAAATATAAAACTGATATTCAGGTCCACCTTTGCTGTACAAATGATCTATGCATTGGACAGAGAGAAAGAGTGATTCTCCAGACTAACAGTCAGTTGTCATTTGTGTTGAGGAAGAACTGATCATAGAATCAGAGTATTATTATTATTTGTGCTGTTTTAGTCTGCTTTTTAAGTCCAGATTTACCATATTGGGATATATTATCAAATCTTTTTGGCTCTTGTTATCTATTGTGGAATAAAATATATTTGACAGTGACACTAATGCTGAACAATTCCGCTTAGAAAATAGGTAGTAAAACATATTATTGGAATATTTGGTGGAAGTTGAAATCATGACTTTATATCTATTACTAAATTCAAATTACATTTGGTTTTCCCAGTTGACAATAGTGGTAGTAACTCCAACTAAAGCAATATGTAAGAGACCATTATGGACCATTCACTTTTTCATCTCAAAGGCACTTGTTGATGCTCTTATATACAAACAAATCCATGACAGAAGTAAAACCCATATTTCTATTGAAATCTCAAGAATATTGTTAAAGTGAACATTTCCAGAATAATGCAAAAACTAATATCTTTAATAGTGCCCCATCAGTGGCTTCATGTACTTAAAAATGTTAAAATGATAGCAAGACATTTGACAAAATATTAAAATGATATTTGACATTAAAGTTGTTCATTTTAAAAAATGTATTTCGGCTGTATTAGAGGCTGCAAAAGATGTTCTTGAAGATATGGGAAACAGATTAGCTTATTGGATGTATGAAAATTTTAGGATTCTAGGACCATATGATAGGTCATGTGATGATTGGGTTTCTTTGGGGAATGATATTTTAAGATATATAAGAAGCTTTATGGGAAAATCTTTACATGTTAAATAAGTTTGATACATAAATAAAAACATAAATGTTATTGTGATACTTGGTGGCATACTTTTAATAAATTGCTATTATTGTTGATTGTATAGACGTGTAGACTGGTTTTGGCATTTTAATCTCTCTATTGAGTCCTTCCCAAGGACTCATCTGGGATAGGTAGATATTATTGTTATGCGGTGTAGAAATAGCACAGCAACATATAAGATGTTCAACAAATTATGACTGTATAAAGCATGTGGGAAGTGGCTAAATGTATTTTATTGAGAAATAGGAAAAGTGATATTATTCCAGATGTTAAAGAATTGCTTTTTGGAAATGTGTGACTGATTTGTTTTAGAAAAGGCAATGTTTTGCATTAATTAAAAAAGAAAGCAAAATGTACCACTATGGCAGAAATTATATGAGATTTTATTTTAGTTTTTTTTTAAAAACTAAAAACATTATGTACCAAAAATATTGATGCTTTTATCTTTGATGCTTTTATCTATTTTGTTAACCAAGATACAGGCTATGTAAGAATGCAATTTAAGGTTAGAAGACAAGTCAACCCTTTTCTTTTGAGTCAAAATGTTGTTTCTTTTCCCCATATACTTCATATAAATGTACAGTTAGTCCATGAATTACAACTGTTAATTTAATGACTGTTAGATGTTAAAATGGCAAATGACTTATAACCAGGTCTCCGCTTGGGTGGGGGTTGGACTAGATGACCTATAAGGTCCCTTCCAACTCTGATTATCTGTTATCTGTTAACCAGGGTTGAGATTCAAATTTCTTAAAAACCGGTTCTGTGGGTGTGGCCTAATTTGTGTGACTAGGTGGACATGGCTTGATGACTGGGCGTGGCTTGGTGGTCACATGACTGGGTGGGCATGGTTTGAATGTAAATATTGTAAATATTTATATAAATATTGATTTTTTTATAAAAAAGAGCAACTTTTACCCAAAATCAGGCAAAGCAGGCAGGCATATTGAGTTGCTCACAGAATCATAGATTCACTCAGAGATCTATCTTTCTGCAATCTGCTGCCTGAGTATGTCCCATAAAATTTGCTTGCAAGCAAAGTTACAAAAGTAACTCACAACACACCATGCATGTAAATATTGATTTTTTTATTTAATAAAGAGCAACTTTTACCCAAAATCAAGCAAAGCAGGCAGGCAGATTGAGTTGGTTGCAGAATCACAGATTCACTCAGAGATTTACCTTTCTGCAATCTACTACTAAGTTTGCACTGAAAATAGAAGCTTCAGCCCTAAGGAAGGTTCAGCTCTGCTTTTTGATTAGCTAGAAAGCAAGAAATCCAACAATTTTCTGCTTTCTGGCTAATCTAAATATCCCAGAACAGCTGATAGTCAGAACAGATGATGGTTGGGGGAAAAAAGGAAAAATAGCAACTTAGCAAAAATTAGATGAAAGCACAATGCTGTTGTGGTTTGCCGGCAGCCAGTGCAGATGGCAGCGGAGTCAGACAGTGAGGAAGAAAGGGCAGCAGTCAGGGAGTCTGGAGAGGACTTGGACGAGGGTCCTGCGCAGGGGTGGGATTCAAAATTTTTAACAACTGGTTCTGTGGCTGTGGCTTACTTGGTGGGTGTGGCTTGGTGGTCATGTGACTGGGAGGACAGGGCCAACTCAATGTCACGCATGTCAAAGGGCACTTCTCCTCGCCTGGTGTCTCATGACAGTGGGGATGCTGCAATGGTCGTAAGTATGAAAAACGATCATGTCACTTCTTTCAGTGCCACTGTAACTTTGAATGGTCACTAAATGAACTGTTGTAAGTAAAGGATTACCTATACAAAAATACAAAAGGATTCTTTGTTTGCAAAATATCACCCTAAATACCAATCATTAGATTAAAAATACCTGCAAGCCAGAGTTACAAATCTGGCAAGGTGCCAGAGCACCTTGAGGAATTAAAATAGTTAAACTGCAATAACTATCAGCAGCCAATTCTTGCTCATAAAGTGAAACCCTTTAGCAGAGAGTCATTTAAGCTGTCCAAAAAGAGGACACTTTGGAAAAGCAATCCTTAGATCCATTTGCACCACTTAAAGATACCAGCTGGTCTCACTCACCTCACAAGATATCCTAAGCAAATCATCCAGATTTAAGGAAAGGTCACATGTCCACCAGAAAGGCAGTAAAAAAATCAGTGTTGAGCTTGAATCCTGCCTCTTGGAAGTACACCCCAAAGGACAGTGCCAGATACTACTAAAGCAGTGAAGGAAGACCCCCTCCCCAGATAGAAAAAGAAACCATGAGGCAGGAAAAAATTCAAACACAATACAAATAATTAAATCACAACAGTAGCTGTTGCTTGTCAAACCAATTACTAGAACAAATAGATACAGGAACTAGCCAGATTTCTCAAACCAGTTTCTGTTCAGGAACAGAGATTAATCTTTTTCCTTCCAAACAAAGCTGAATAGGGAACATTGCCCCATCAATAAACACAGGATTAAACATCATCAAGCACAAAATTAAACTTCACCAAAAACCAGTTTTAGACCAAAACTCAGAAAGGGTATGTGAACTTACGTTTGAATGTCAATCTTTCTAGATAGCCAAGAAGCCTTGCTGAATGGCATTCATCTTGGTTCCTTGTCATTAAAAAGCTTCTTTCCAGCTCTGCTTCATTAATTCAATTATTTCTTCAAAGTGCTGATCATTCAATGCCAGCTGGAAGTATTTACAGGGGAGTATTTCCTCCCAACAGCAGTGTTGGGAGCTTAAAACAACCCTTCCCCTTTAAGAAAGTATCAGGAAAGGAAAAGAAACCTCCTCCTTCGGAGAAAAGTAAGTCTAGGCATACTGCCAAGAATATAATAAGGGTGAAAAAAAAGCAAAAGGAGACTTCTTCTAACTACCAGTTCTCTGAACTGCTTAGAAAGTTAGAACCGATAACTGGTCAGAACCAATAGAATCCCACCCCAAGTCCTGCATTCGATGCAGGGATGGGGCCAAGGCCACCTGAGAGTGGGGTGCTGCCTTCGGAGCCTTTGGAGTCTGGCAGCAGCGAAGCAGAGGACTCAGGGGAGCCTGTTCCCAATGCGTGTGTACGCAGAGCTGCTAGAAGGTGAGAGCAGCTGAAGCAGAAGAGGTGACATGGGAGTAAGGCTGGGAGATGATTGCCTCTCTCATAAGGGATAAAAGTCAGACCTCAATGACAAAGCAATGCAGTTCAATTAGATTCAATCTTCTTGAAACTGCGTATTCTGGTTGATTTTTTTCTGATACTTCGGATGTTTTCTAATTACTTTGAAGACTTCTGTTTTTGGCAGCATTCCTCAGCACTGACAAGCATGGGCTTGGGGAACTGCGTATAATGAGTTCTGGCTGGAAATGAAAGTAATTCCCAGTGTTGCATTAAAATAGGTTTTGCTTTTGAAACGTATTGTGTTTCAATACGTTTGACGAAGCCTGGGTCAGAACAACTGCAGGTAAATTGGATGGAATGTAAGCCCAGGAGGGAGGGAGTGGGTGGGGAGGGGAGGAGCAGCCAAAACTGCTCTAACCACTAGTGATGCAACCACTATGTTGGTTAAATAAATCTGGCCTCTCCATTGAGTTTGCTTGTTGGAAGGTCTCACATCACATGATTCCGGGACACTGAAGCCATCAGAAATTTGAACTAGTTGCCAGAGCCAAACATCCGAATATCCATTGACTTTGCTTGACATCTTCATTGACTTTGCTTAGCAATTGTAGTGATTCACTTAACCACTGTGGCAAGAAAGGTCATAAAATGAGGCAAAAGTCACTTAACAAATGTCTCACTTAGGAATAGAAATGTTGGGCTCAATTGTGGTTGTCAATCAAGGATTACCTTTATTGATTATTCTTTGATAATCCTACAAGGTGATTTGTGAAACTTATTTGGAATTCAAAGTTCATCTTTGATAGAATATTTAGTTTTAATGTCGTGATATAGTCTAGCCAAGAAAGTTTTAGTTTTTCCATCTTTCAAGATCTTGCTTTACATCTTTCCATAATTTATTACAATTGTTACTTCAAGCTACAATTTAAGGGAAAATTGGTAGAAAATGTTTTACAGATGGTATTTAACTCCTTCAATAATTTCCATGTTAAACAAATCATATAAAATAAATGTTGGGAATGCTACAACCAAGAAGGGACATTTTATCAGATGTAAAAAAAACCCTCAAAAATAGTAAAAAGAAATGCCTCAAACTATTGATCAAATTTTAAAAGTAAAATTTGAAGTGAAACCACAAATATTTCTCTGAGCTATAATTCCAGAATAGACAAATAAAAAAATATTGCCATTTACTAAGATACCTGCTGACAGCTGTAAGAATGAATTTGGCATAAAATAGAAAAAAGAAGTTTTCCTGATGATACAAGATTGGGAGATCAAAACTGGAGGGTATGAAGCAATGGCAAAACTGACAATATACAGTATATCCACCATAAAAGTCTAACCAAATTTAAACAGGATTGGCTCTTTATATGGTACACATAATACAACAAGGCAAATTAGACATTTGGAAGATGGTTTTTTAGGAAAAAAGTTATGAGGTCAATCAAAAATAATAGATGAAATGACTTCAACAGACATTAGCAATAAACCTCAATGTTCCACATTTGGTGTACAATATGAATATTTAGACTGTGGTAAGCAGTTGAGGTACAAACGGAAGGGCAGGCGAGAATAGATCACAAAAGTTTTTCCATAATATTTTACTCATGCTTTCTTAATAGGTGTTTTTACTTTACTGTGCTTTTCATGTCTTTGTTCTGGTATAAGTTTCTTAAAATTTATTAATAGCATACGTAAAAAAATTAAGCAAAATTATCAATTTAAAACATGATGTGCAGTCTGGATTTATACATTATGCTAAAAAAGGGTGTGTGTGATTTAGGACTTTGATCCAATGCAGAAAACTAAATTAAAAACTTCTCAATACACGAATGTACAGCTTAAGTGAATTAGCAAGAAGACCCCTTCTTTTGTATAATTGGTTCCTTCTCCAAATTGCCCTTGCTGTTCACATTTTTTTTTTTGGCCAACATATAATTACGCTATGATTCTCCTTTGTCTTGCACCAACTCTTCCAGATATTCCTTCATATTTCTGAAGAATGCTGGCATATTCAGATTTAACAGATAATCAGAATTGCAAGGGACCTTGTAGGTCATCTAGTCCAACCCCCATCCAAGCAGAGACCCTACACCATTTCTGACAAATAGCAGTTCAATCTCTTCTTGAAAGTCTCAAGTGATGGCGCTCCCACAACTGAGGGCAAGCTGTTCCATTGGTTGATTGTTCTCACTGTCAGAAAGTTTCTCCTTATTTCCAGGTTAAATCTCTCCTTGTTTAGTTTCTATCCATTATTCCTTGTCTGGCCTACAGGTGCTTTAGAAAATAGCTTGACCCCTTCCTCCCTGTGGCAGCCCCTCAAATATTGGAGGACCACTATCATGTCTCCCCTGGTCCTTCTCTTTACTAGAGTAGCCAAGCCCAGTTCCTGCAACCGTTCATTGTATGTTTTAGCCTCCAGTCCCCTAATCATCCTGGTTGCTCTTCTCTGTACTTTTTCTAGAGTCTCAATATCTTTTTTATAATGTGGTGAACAAAACTGGATGCAGTACTCTGGGTGTGGTCTTACTAAGGCTTTATAGAGTGGTATTAGTACTTCCCCTGATCTTGATTATATCCCTCTGTTAATATAATTTAGGATTGCTTTAACTTTTTTGGCTGCTACTGGCTCACATTTAGCTGGTTGTCCACTAAGACTCCAAGATCCTTTTCACAGTTACTGCTTTGAGCCTGGTTTCATCCAGTCTGTATGTGTACTTTTGGTTTTTCTTGCCTAAGTGTAGGACTTTACTTTTCTCTACATTGAATTTTATTTTGTTAGATATGACCCAGTGTTCTAGTCTATCAAGATCCATCTGGATCTTGAGCCTATCTTCTTGGATGTTAGCTATTGCTGCTAGCTTAGTATCATCTGCAAATTTGGTACGTTCCCCTTCTATTCCCTCATCTAAGTCATTAATGAAGATATTGAAGAGTACTGGGCCTAAGACGGAACCTTGTGGCACCCACTGCTTACTTCCCTTCATGTAGACTTAGACCCATTAAAGACTACTTGTTGAGTATCGTTTGCCAGCCAGTTGTGAGTCCATCTAGTGGTGGTCCTATCTATTCCACTTTTTTCTAGCTTACTAAGAAATAGGTTGGGGTCTACTTTGTCAAATGCTTCGCTGAAATCTAAATATATTATGCCCACAGTATTTTGCTGGTCTACTAATTTAGTCACTGTGTTGAAGAATGAAATAAGATTGGTTTGGCATGATCTGCTCTTAACAAACCCGTGCTGAATGCTAGTTATTACTTTACTTGTTTCTAGATGTTGGCAGATCTGTTTCTTTATTATCTTTTACAGTATCTTCCCGGGTATTGATGTTAGGCTGATTGGTCCATAGTTTCTTGGGTCTGTTTTTTTTTTCCTTTTTTGAAGATGGCTCTTTTCCAGTTCTCTGGTAGTTCGCCGGTGCTCCAGGATTTTTGAAAGATATGGTGCAGTGGTTCTGAGATGACCTCTGCCAGCTCCTTTAAAACTCTGGGATGTAATCCATCAGGCCCCAGTGATTTGTTATCATCAAGATCAGACAGGTGTTCTCTTACTATTTTTTTGTTTATTTTAACTTTTATTTCTGGTCTGTCTTTTACAGTTATGTTTTTGGTGGGTTGACCTATAGTTTCTTTTTGCGTGAAGACGGATGCAAAGAATGAGTTAAGCAGTTCTGCTTTCTCTCTGTTGCCTGTTACTTTCTTGCCATCTTCTCTCTTTAGTGGACTGACTGTTTCCTTGATTTTTTTCTTGTTATTTATATGTTGGAAGAAACTTTTTTTATTATCTTTGACTTTTGTTGCAAGTCTTTGTTTGTTCTGAGCCTTTGCTCAAAAGCTCAAAGATTTCGTCTTTGCAGATTCTGGCTATCTGCTGATATTCTGCCTTAGTTCTATGTCCTTCTTTCCATTTTTCATACTTGTCCTTTTTTTCTTTCAATTTGCTAGTGAGATCTTTGTGCAGCCATGCTGGTTTCTTCTTGGATTTCTTGTTTTTCTTTCTCAGAGGTATTGTGCTGGTCTGGGCTTCTATGATCATACTTTTTAGAGTTTCCCAAGATTCTTGAGTTGTTTTCCCCTTTAGGATTTTCATCCATGGAATCTTTTCCAATCTTTCATTTCCTTTTCTTCTTTAGACTAAAATCTGTTTTCAAGTCAGATGCAGGCATTCTTAAATAAGTCTAGTCCATTCCAATTAAGAAAAGGTAAGTGGAAATCCTTTAATTTATTCTCGAATGGGAGGCCTCAAATTAGCACATTTCATGATAAGCTCCAATGTCAAAATGATGATACATATGATATATCATGAAGTTACTGAACAAAGAGCACAATTTAGCACTTGTATAACAATACATGACTCAAGAACTGTGAGTAAAATATAAAATTCCCATGCACACCCTAAATGGATATGTTGCATCAAGCTTATTGTACTATACAGATAGGAAAAAGAGGGCCAACAGTAACAATAGACAATTACTCGAATTCTTTTTTAATGTCGTTCTTATTTCTTGAAATAAACTGATCAGAGAAAAGTCTCCTTGAATCACTTCACAAAAGACTTCCAGTTCTGGAAACAGTCAAGAGAATTCTGACAAGAGAAGCCTCTTCCCTAATTTTCTTTCTGAAAATCTTAGTTCTGGTGCAACAAATTGGGCACAATATTCAAGATTATATCTTAACAGCATTAAATATAAGGGAGCTTTGATACTTTTCTAGTGCAAGGGAATATGACTCAATCTTTCTCCACATTTTTGTTTTGGATCTAATCTCACTGATTTTTTGTTTAGCTTGTGGAAACTGTCATTTCTAAGGTTTTATGTTATTTACTTCTTGTTGACAGAATGTTAATTCCATAGCATGGGATTTTATTTTTATGTCTACAAGTTGACTTAAGGTTGTCCCTGTGTTAAATTGTGATCAGTAGTGTCTTCATATTATGGAATGAACTTTCAAATTTAAAATCAAAAGGAAAAAATGCTACATGAGGACATTCTTTCAAATACCATACCGTGGCTGCTAATTATTAATGCTTACCTGGGAGCCTTGAGTTTAGTATGCATGTGTATGCATCATACTTTATTGTATAGTTTTAAACAGATTTCAGTGAAGTATTTTCATAGGCTATCTTGAATCTGGAGATAAAATTATTTCTGGTAATTGGAAAAACAATAAAATGTAAAGTGGACTTATTTTTAAAAAAGCTTAAGGGAGAACTAATCATCTGCAAAAAAGTATTTATAATCAATGACAAAAAAATAAATGTTTTTGCCAGATCAGCAACTTTCTTTATGTTGAGTGAAGGTCTTAACCACTCTGCTGTTTCAGCCAGATTGATAAAAGAAGGTATGGAACACCTTAGAATGTCTGATAAGCTGTCAATCCTGGAGCTATCTTTGAGCATCTTCAGGATTGCAACAACAAGGCTAGCTGGAGCTGTGGGAAAGGGAAGGGAGTGTAGAGATAGCTGAGGTGAATATGTAGACAAAATAACATTCTTTCTTCTGTAAACCAGGGACACTCCCACCAGCACCTGGAGGGGCATGGATGGGAGGTATCTGGGATGGGGAGGGAGACCTGATTGGGGCATGTGATGGCTGTGTGTAACGTGGGGAAGAACTTTGGATTTTGAACTGGGTGGGGAAACTTCAGATTTGGGTTTTCACCAGCTGTTCCAATATGATATGCCTAATAAATCTATAATTTGAGGAACCCTGCCATAGAGTTTTGGTTTCCTATGGGCTGTTACTTGGAACCCTGACATAAGCACTGATTTAACTAAAGGGTCAGTCCTTATTCTGCAAGAATAAATAAATAAATAATAAATAATAATAAATAAATAAATAGATAGACAAATAGATAAATAAATAAATAAATAAATAAATAAATAAATAAATAAATAAATAAATAAATAAATAAGCAATGAATTGTTGAGGCTACTCTGCAGTCAAATGACAGGCTCTAGTCCAAGCCAAGAGGAGCATTTGAGGCAACATAACACAGAAAAGTAAGCATATTAGAGAAACATGAGCTGCAGCACTTTGAAGATACCGTAAGTGTGGGATTAATGGAGGGTAATGTCACCCATTTCTGCCCTTTAGAAATACTTGTCTGTCCATTCTGGGAACAGGATAACCAGGCAATTCATATCAGTGCTATTTCACTTGCTAGCTCACTCCTGAGGTAAGGAGTCTATCTAAAGAAAATAGGTGGAGACTTTATTTCCAAAGTTATTATTTATCCAGTAGTATGATTGTATATAGATAATCCCATAAGTAAGGGTATTTTATAGAGGTAGATGACTGAAACAGTAATGTATTTTAATGAGAAAAATATCAGCTCATGTTTCTATCTAGCTTAGAATCTAGCACTGCAAAAGATACAGATTGTCTGTTTGATCTTAATTACCAGATCTAAGCTCAAAAAGTATACAGTATGGTTTCTGGACCCCTCTTGTACTTCAGAGAGTTAATCCATTCAATGTTAGCAAAGTTCAGTACAGTAGATCATTGTTTCTCAATCTTGACTACTTGAAGAAAGGTGGACTTCAAGTCCCAGAATTTCCATGCCAGCAAGTCTGGCTGGAGAATTCTGGGAATTGAAGTCCACCCATCTTCAATTAGCCACAGTTTAGAAAAACTACAGTAGATCATCCAATCTGATTCTCAGAAGAGGAATTTTAGGTATCAGTGGAATATGAAAAAAGCTTTGCCATTCCACAAAGAAGGAAGGATGTGGACAACAGCTTCTAAGTATAGTTTTTCTATATTTATAAATCTTAAACTTAGGAAGAATTCACACCCCAGCAGTTGGCAAGGGGCTGGTTCTTCCATATCACTGCAATACCTTGGTCATTTGTACTTAAGTTTAGAGCAGGGTGCCAAACTAGCATCGTCATGGCGGTGCCACATGATGTATTGGGACTTTTCCCCGCTTTGCTAAACCAGGCGAAACCTGGGCATAGCCAGCGTATGACACATCTAGACCACAGGCTGGCAGTTTCACAGCCCTGGTTTAGAGGAACAGAAGCTATAACTTTCTCTGTAAGTTTGTGCTAGAGACAGATGGAGTTATTTTTGTCTATTTTAGATAGTAATACATTATACTAGTTACTATTAGCATTCTTTTGTTGTTTTTGTCCTTCAAAAGTGATTTAGCTTTTTACTTTTTAATATGGTGTTTGCAGCTGATAGCTTTATTTTTGAATCAAGAATGCAATTAGTTTGACTAGCTAATTATTATTGGCTACATGAATTTTAAGTCCTGTTTTTATTCACAGGAGTAAGGCTGGTTATTGAATAATTAACTGGGAAAATTCTTGTTTGACTTTGGAGATGGAACTAATTAATTCATCTGGATTTTTACCATTTGGAAATGACAGTGATTATTTAAGGTGTTCCTGGACGAGTAATTAACCAAAATAAATCTTCTGACTCTGATATGACGGTTCTATTTATATCTATTCCAGAAACAAAGCACTTGTTTTGGAGTACTTTGTTATGGTGAGATAACAGAACTAGGAAAATAAAGTCCAAAATTTAATATAAACTTATCACTGTGGTTAAGTAAAGCAAACAAACACATAACTGATACACATAATAAATGAAAAATAATTCACTCCATTAAATAAAAATATTGTTGAATAGAATAGAACAGAACAGAACAGAACAGAACAGAATAGAACAGAATAGAATAGAATAGAATTCTTTATTGGCCAAGTGTGATTGGACACACAAGGAATTTCTCTTGGTGCAAATGCTCTCAGTGTACATAAAAGAAAAGATACATTCATCAAGAGTCAAGAATCATTTTATCATCAAAATATAAAATTTAAGCCTTGCCTGGATTTCTGTTTAGGATGTTCTTCAATTTCCGAAGAATATCAAGAAAATCCCATGTTGTCAATCCTAAATGTATGCAATCAACAAGAATGCCCTAAAATATTTTAAGCTACAGGCCAGTTATATGATATAATCAGAACTCGAGAAAGGCTTGTTTTGATTAGAAATGTTTGTTATAAGTTTCATTGAGAATGCTTTATGAGAGGTTTTGAATGAGTCACATGATGATTGGAATATGCTTTCCTCCCCAGGGTAAAACTGTAGTATCTGAACTATTGGCAAATTTCAGTCCTACCAATTGCAGACTTTCTTTCCAATGTAAGAACCAGCTGGAATGAGATTTATTTTTCAAAATTGTGGCAATGAAACTTCCGAATCTAATTCCACCAGTTCCTGTGGTTTTAATAAAGCAGGTTTTTAAAAGTTTAAATCAAATATGCTTAAAGCTGCTTCTTCCTCTTTGTGTGTGTGTGTATAGCATAGAATTTAGTCTTCTATATTATAGTCCTTTAGCGCATTCTCTGGGTGGTTTACGACATAAACATTATATGCAGTTTGCATATAATATTTATATTTTGCATTTATATAACATTTGCACATATGCATATGTAGTATTATAGGTTCTGAATTGTGTGTGTGTGTGTGTGTGTGTGTGTATGTATGTATATGTATATGCATATGTATATACATGCAAGTATACATATATGTATGTGTCCTGAGGTAAGCAGTTGCCCATGCATATCATTAATTGCAGTGTATTTTTTACTTTAAAAATACATTGTTAGGCTGTAAGTTAATTTGAGTGCAAATGCAATCAAACAGCAATGAAAAACTGAGAGCCTGGGTTTAATGGGATTTTTAGGATACTATATGGCTCTGAAGTCATTTGGCAAGTGATTTGAAGGAATTATCAGTCTTACTACACCATTTTCACATCTTTGCTTGTCTTCTAGACAGATGGTTGGGGTGATCTTGATAAAAAGGTTGAGCAGAGGCTCTGGTATAGCTATGTCAAGATAGTGATATGCATCAAGAGGATGAAGTGATTTATGCAAGTATTGCTTGGACTCTCCCCAGCACCACCAATTTGTTCTAGGTTGAATGGATGATAGAACAATTATCAGGATGGATAGCATCCAATGAGTTTTGTGGATCAAGACAGCCTGGGGAGATGGGGTGTGTGGAAGGAAAAAAGGCACCCTAATTTGGGAAATAACCATCTCACTCTACTTGTCACATCTGGCTGCTATTAAAAAGTTATAATCTCCCTTGTTGCCCCAGTGAGACTATGACTGAATATGCAGCGAAGACATGACATCATGAAGAGAAGCTGCTGAAGCAAGAAAAATGTCCTCTCAATGTACTTTATAAACAATGTGGTATTGGAAAAGATCCCAATTTCGCTTGTTGTTTGATCTGAGCTTTTCTCTCTCGGCTTCTCTTTCATTTGGCTGCAAGTTCAGATTTTCTTCTAATCAGATGCTGTTAGTCCCTGGTTGAACTTGCCCTGGGTCTCAAACAATAGAGTGGGTAGAAGTTATGACAACAATCCTTCTTTATAAGTACAAACTATAAGGTTTACTCTGAAGCTGCAGATAAAATAAAACTTTTCTACAGCTATGCCTATATGTAGTAAATGTCAATCCAAAGTAAATATAAGCTGAGAAGGGAGTGGCTATCTCAAAAACAAAATCCAGCTTTCAGAAACTATGTAAAATTAACCAAGCTTCCTTTTTTCATTTAAAAAGTGGCTTTCAATTTGATTATTTTATCATTTTCATGGAAAATATGTTACTTTATGAAGTCATGAGGTTGATCATTGTTTAATAATATTCAGAGAGAAGATACAGAAAAATAGGCCTCTTTATTTCTTCCTCAACCTTATACCTAATAAATAGACTTTTCCATAAATAGGGAGGCTTGCCACAGATTCTGGCACCACAGATCATTTGGAAGTCACAGTACTGCAAAGTCTGAGAAACAACCTCCACCTTACTTCATTTTTTTGTTATTTCATTTGCTTGTTTTTCCCTTAGGTTTCCAGATCTGAAAGGCAGCACACTATGGCTTCCATTGACCCAATTCAATGACACTAGAAAGTTGTATCTCTGGAGTTTTAAGAGGAATGGCAAAAGGAAATACACCTTGGCTCTTATATCATTCAGAAGTTGCGGGAAGCTTACTTTTTTCTCCCATTCCTTTGCTGGCTTGAATACCAGCTCCTGTTGTCTTGGGGCAAAAACAAAAAACAAAAAAACAAAACCAAGATTAGCAAGTTATATTTATGTCCCTTGGCAAGCCCGACCCTATCTATTTTCTCAATGCTGTAAGAACAGTAAATTGCTAATCAAGAAAAATTGTGAGGAAAGAAAAATAGTTCCATGTATGTTAAATATTGCATATGGTTCACCATTTCTTTCTGACCCCAAAGAACTGCTTTCCTTTGTCTCACTTTTCTTTGTGTATTGTCATATGAGTTGGTATACAGTAGATATATCTTCATTTGAGTCAGTGAGCCTTGTTTTCTCCCCCCTCACCCTGCTAACTAAGGGGAATTACTTATATGAACCATTTTTGGAAAGCAGTGTTGTCTCAAAATTGTGATACCATGTTTCTCCAACAATACGGCCCCCCAATAGGAAGACCCAGCATGTTTTCTAGGCATAAAATGAAATTAAGCCCCTCCCCCCAAATTTAGGCGTAATTTAAAACATGTGAAATTGGGGGGAAGGTGGGGGGGAACTTGCCATTAGGAGTGCCCCGCTGCACACCAGGACTTTTGCAAACTTGCAGAGCCCGAGGCTGGAGCACCAAGGGTAGCAGCAGCAGAGATGCTCACTCGGCTCTTTTCATGCCCACCCAGTTGCTCGGGATTAAACCAAAATGCAGCGCACAGAGCTCCCAGGTACCTCAAAATGTTTTTTTTCTTGTTGTTACGGGATGGGGGAAAAGTGGGAGCAACTCAGACGCTGTTGTTGGAGATGGAGATGGAGAGAGAGGCACCAGCACTGGTGGGAACCGTGGAAACTATGGAGGCCTGAGAAGCGGCTGAAACGCTGCGAGCAGACATCCCCGCCTGCCCGCTGACCCAGGTCTTCAGCGCTTGGTGGGGGTAAGAGAGCCCTCCATGCTCCATCATGATTGGCTGTTAGGAGTGACTAGTGGCGAGGCATAGCTGCAAGCGAGGCACCCTAGGCGAGGGTGCGCGGGGGGGGGGGGAGAAAGAAAAGACAATCTAGCCAATTTTTCGGGGCTTAAAAAAAAAATAAGACCCAGCCTTATTATATGAGAAACATGGTAAATAACCAAGCTAATTAATTAGCCAGGAAATAAATAGCAGTTGTATATCAAGAAATCACTATAGAGTGATTTGCAATTCAATTAATAGAGGATGGTATTTAAAAACTTGGTGCACCACTGGAAATTGCTTCAAAATTGCTATAACGTTCCTGTAACGTAGGAAACTTGAAATATTGTGTGTGTTGCATTACTCCAAAATTCAGCATGAAAATAAGCCACTATATGAGTATTGCGGAAATAAATTCTCAGTCTGCACAACTCTTCATGAAGCTAAGAGTGTGGTGGACTTTTTAATGTTTTGTTTAATATCTTTCAAAGCTTAGATCAGTAAGTGCAAACTTCATCAATACTACAGTATTGGAAAACAGGCGGTAGGGTTATTGATAATGAGAACGTATCAGTTTCTTATGTATTCTTATTTCCAATTAACACCATTACATAGGGACTTCAGAAGGTGACAGTAAATCACGTCAACACTGAAATAATACCACAACCTGTGTCTGATTTTCACCATTTAGTATTCCATTTCTGAATCATATTCATGCGTGATTAAAAACATTGACACAAATACCAACATTTCTGGGGAGATCAAAATTACTTATTATTTATTATTATTTATCACCATAGTTTAATACTCAGGAAGTTCTGCACTTTCACATTTTTTTTCATTTTATATCAGACAGTCCCATGGATTGGTGAGTCTATTTGTTTGTCTGCTTGTTTATCTTTTAGCAAAGGCCCTTTCCTGTTTTCAACTTGATGACCCCCTAAGTAAATAACAGAAGGCCTTAGGTAGACTGCACATATCTTTGTGTGATTATTTATAGGCCTACAGTGAATTCTCCACATTAAGGGTTTTTATTGGTGCTTATTTCTGGATAATCCAACCGGCCAATTTCTTTTCTACAGAAATGTCAAATTCACTCTCCTACCTAGAGTTTAGTTGTGGCAAAATACTTCTTATAATCAAAATTGTGTTTATACTGTTTTCACTCAAAAAGTTCAAGTACAGAATTAATTTATAGTAAGTCATAAGAAATATCATTCAGATTAGAGAAAGCACTATTTTTAAATCAATACATTCAAATAAGTATACCACCGCATGAATTCTATCTTAGTCAAATATTGTAGCATATAAATTAATAAATATGTGGTTTTATTAATTATACATAATTTAGTGTTATTTTTATGTTAGTTGGTCAGCATTTTAGAATAATATTACATTGGGGGAGAAAGAGAGAGTAGGGGATGAATAGCTAGATGGGTAAGTTACAGTAGATATGAGAGAGAGAGAGAGAGAGAGAGATGGATGGAGGGATGGAGGGATGGAGGGATGGATGGGTGGGTGGATTTGTCATCACATTTACTGGAGAAACTGCTCTCCCCCCCCAGGGGAAATATTGCAGCAAAATTCATATGACTGAAATAACATTTTTCACCTTAACTTAGTGATCAGCTGGTACAAGACTAATATATATATATTGCTCTGTTTGGACTATGCAACACTTCAGATTGGAAGGCCAAAAAAAAGGCTTTGAAACTCACAGTTGATAAATGTAGCACCTGCCCATCATGTTCTGCCTGTGGTGCAGCTGTTTGAAGGTCTTGCAGACAGGTGCTTTGTCCATGGCCCTGTGTGCTCCAGAGCAGCTGTTGAACTTTGAATCCAAAGTGCTGCACAGCCCCCTCACTGTATACCCATTCATATCCAGGCTAATCTTTGGCATCCCTTTCTTCCAACCACTTCAGTTCAATCCCAAAGGGAGATATCTGGAAGGAGCTCCTGCAACAGTGAACTTTTATCAGATTGTGAAAGTTGCAGAGTGGTGGGGAAATACATAAAGGGAATGAAATGAAAATGGCGGCTTTTGCTATTTTTCATTCTGCTTTATATCAAAGCCAATGCAAAATAAGCTCCAAGGTATCCTAAGAGTGTTATGGAAAAACAAATCCTCATTTTGAAGATGATGAAAGCTTTTCAAACATTGCATAATGCATTTTGATGGAGAAATAGCTTGAGTCTGAGTCAAAAAAATTTTTTTACAAAGTGGATGAAATGTACAGAACTATATGGACAATATGTAAGCAATATGCTGTGATGTTTACCTAATATGAGGAAAGGTACTTCCCTTTCAAAAGTTGCCTCTGAATTTGTGGTCTATATAATCTAGTCAACATGCTTTTTCTTCTTCATTACCCAAAGTACTTGAAGTAATGAATCCAATTATGTTTGCTAGCTTTTGTTTATTTGTTTATTTATTATTTATGATATTTAAGAACCACCCACACAGAGGACTGTATATTAGTGTACCAGTCATAGTCAGGTTATAGATTTTTGTAGTTCCCTTTTAAGGTTGCCTAATTTCTTCTGCATTGATTGAACCTTTTTCTACCGCAAGAAAAATCAAGTACATATTCATTTTAATATTCTAAAATTGGTATTTGTTTCTCCACATTTTTTGGGGTGACTATAAAGAGACAAATGTTAAAATTTTCTTAGTTTTCCCCTTCCCCAGGATATATTTGAAATATGTATTAGCTAAAACCAAACATGTTAAACTAATCAAACTATGCAAATGCAGCTCAGCAGGACTGCTTTTAAAGTCAATTATAGTTACCAAATGTTCAAATAAAAGAAAATCTGTTTCAATAACAACCTAACAACCATGTGGAACAAATAAGGCCTCTAATTATCTTTTCAGAATATGGTTTAGAGTTCAGCTTTCCAATGATGAAAATGAAACTAAATCTGATTCTCTTTTAGTGTCCTGTTTAGCATTGATGAAATTCTGTTATCCGAAGTACAGTCAGACTCTGCTGTGTGATCTTTCTTTGAATGGAACAGCCCTCAGTGACCAGCTGCTGGATTTTTTTAAAAAAGGATTTTTTTCAGTTGTAGCATCTTTTCTTTAGAACTTCTTCCTTGGGGGAGTACATCAGCCTACATCTGTGTTGGCTTACATGCAGGTAGTTAAAAAAAACCCACTTGTTTTTCAATTTTATTAAAAGAGGTGTTGCTGTTTTTTATTTTTTAAATTATAGTTCTCTATTCTGGTAATACTTAATACAGCGTTCCTCAACTTGGTGTTCCACAAGATGTATTAGATTACAATTTCCCTCATACCGAAGCAACATGCCCATGTTTTTCTTGTAGGGAAGGAGGGAGGGAGGGAGAGAGAGAGTGTGTCATGGGTAACAGTTCTTACAGAAGATTAATGTTCCCATTCCATGCAAATGTGTCTATTGGTTGAGATGGTGCTCACAGACACATTGACCATTAAAAGAAAAAAAACTAGCTAGCAGATCAGTAGGAATGGAAGAGGCTATGGTTGAAGCATCATCAACATAACTTTCTCACAGAGACTCTTAAGCCCTTCCTATGAAATAGAGATGCCATTATAGCCAGAGGAAAAAAATGTTCCTCTTGAGATGTCAGTGAGCTGTTGGAGATTGAGGCAAAGAGTGGGCTAGACTTTCAGGTAGATAAAGAAATCTTCCCATTAGTGCAATGATGTTCCCATTTTCATGGACCCATCAGCCAGGTATTTTGTACATTTTTGTTTTTAGCATGGGTAGAAATAATAGCAAATAAAGTTATCATGAGCCTATATTTAAACACAGTACAAATGGAGGATAGTGATAGAAGAGAATATTTAGAGATCAGGGTTGAACTGTGAGGTCTCCTCTGAAGGGACTCCTCACATTGAAGAGTTTGGTAATGAAATGTCTGAAAGAAAAAAACCAAATCCAGAGAACACCGAGGAGACACTACACAGAGGATAAAAACAGTAATTAATATTATAACATACTGCAAACAATTACAAAATCACTGTTTGATTTTAATTTTTAAAGCTTCCTAAGGAAAAATATTTTTAGCTTTTTTTTAAAATCAGGAGATCTGATCCTGAACAAATTTTGTTGGGTATGCTGATTCCCTTGAAAGATCAGCATTCATTTTAAAAACATGATCTTTCTGAATGTTGATATTTTCATGTCAAAAGCAGGCACGGATGCAAAAGGAACACATAGTATAGATAAGTACACTTCATTCATTCATTCATTTAAATTTGTATGGCTGCTCATCTTAAAAAAGTGTCTTTTGGGGATGAACAATGATATGATCAATGAAAACCAATTAAAATACAATACAAAAAAAATTAAATACATATAGCGGCCAAGAAATACTGCAGTCTCTAGAAGTTATCCTAACAGGAAAAAGGCGCCTTCACACATTTAGGACCAAAGTCCAGCAATGTAGACAGACAGACAGACAGATGGATACAGATTTCTACAACAAAAATGACTGTTTTTTCCTGCTGTGTTCCAACTTGGTAGATGAGCTCAACATAGACGCAAGTGTGGTGAACTCAAGGGATTTACTAAGCATCAATGAAAGCATTTTATTGTGCTCTCAAATGCTGTCGTATGTAGTTAGCTAACAAATATGATAGTTTTTAGACTAATCCACCATGTCCTTGCTAAAGCTCCTGGTGTGTTACATCATCTTGCTTTGGGCCAAGAGTTTGTTTCCCCCAGATGATTATCATGGAACTGCTGACAGGTCTTTTGACTTAGTCCCCAGTATACAGAATCTCTCCTGTTTATTTAGCACTACTGACAAAGGGAGCACAAGTGGCTGATATGCTTATGCAAAGCACTCTATCTATCAGGCATTAGATAGTGTCTGTGTGCTCTGAATGTTTGGGGTGTGATAAATCAAAGCACATACTTTTTGACATCTTCCTGCTTTTGCTGCAGGCTCAAGTTTCTCTTGGTTGAAATCAGGGTGACAGAAAAATAAATGAAAAAGGCCAAATGTGACATCACCAGCCAACTGGTAATAGTCACGGAACAATAAATAATACTTTGTTGACTTGTAAAAATGAATCCCAGATAATGTGCACTTCATAATTCCTTTAATCTGTACATTAAACCTGTTATGCAATCGATACTATTAAGTATCAAATATTCTATCTAATATGAAAGCTGTTTGGTATGCAAAAAATGTGAAGACAATGATAGCAAATTGTTGTCTTGCATTTAATTGCATTGAATAAACTGTCATAATATTAACATTGATATTTACATATTATATATTTTGAAGTACCAAAATTTCTATGATGCTACATGGACTATGACAAGCAAAAAGGAAGACTGCTCCTGATATAAATAAATTATATTTGTAATTTTATCAGGTAGTAAATGAAGGGCCACAGTAAGGTTAATATTTTCTTGTGGGTGGAGCTACGTAGATTATACCACCTGTCCCCAACTTCGAAAGGGATTGATTTTACTTATTACAAGCACTGAAATATGATTCAACTGACAATTCAGTTCTCCACAAAGAATAAACTCATAGCATTTTTCCTTGAAAATTAAAACTATGAGTCAAAAAGGGGGCTGTGAAAATATCTACAGACCCCTCACATCCTGGACATAAATTATTTCAACCTCTACCCTCAAAACAGCGCTATAGGGCACTGCACATCAGAACAACTAGACATAAGGACAGGTTTTTTTCCTGAATGCCATCACTCAGCTAAACTTCCACAATACTGTCAAATAATTTACTAAGACTGTATTACAGAGGTGGTATTCAGCAGGTTCTAACCAGTTCTGGAGAACTGGTAGTGGAAATTTTGAGTAGTTCAGAGATCCGGCAAACACCTCCTCTGACTGGAGATTTTACAGTATCCTTCCCCCACCATGCCCACCAAGCCCACAGAACCGGTAGTAAAAAATATTGAATCCCACCAGTGCTGTATTACTATTATTCTTCTCATCCTTCCTAGTACCTACCTCTTCCCGCTATGACTATAGCTGTGTTGCTTGTAGCTTCACAATTTATATTGTTTTATTTGCTTCCTAGTATGATTCGATTGCTTATTA
The DNA here is from genome assembly GCF_049901715.1 of Pseudonaja textilis. Taxonomy (NCBI): domain Eukaryota; kingdom Metazoa; phylum Chordata; class Lepidosauria; order Squamata; family Elapidae; genus Pseudonaja; species Pseudonaja textilis. Next base: position 20,597,193 of record NC_141995.1, read on the forward strand.
GTAACCTATGACTATCACTAAGTGTTGTATCTTATGATTCTTGATGAATGTATTTTATTTTTTCTTTATGTACACTGAGAGCATATGTATGTATGTATGTATGTATATATGTATGTATGTATGTATATATGGTATTCAGTTTTGTTCCGGTATTTTCCCACGTCATTATAGTTGTGCTTTTAAAGTTGTAGCAATGTTTCGGCAGAATCTCATCTGCCATCATCAGGCTTGTGTATTGTGTTCGTCTGTGAGTCAGGCTTTCACAGCTGTTTCTGTTTTAAATTTGGTGCTAGCCTACTGCTGTGCCACAATGGTTTTTTCTTCATCCTGATTGGTTGGGAAAAAACCATTCTGGCACAGCAGTAGGCTAAACAGACAGAAGATATTAGAAACACCAATCAAGCAGAACACAGCAAACTCCAAGACCAGTAAACACAGACCAAGACTCTCAACCAATCAGGATGAAGAAAAAACATTCTGGCACAGCAGTACGCTAGCCCCAAATTTAAAACTGAAACAACTGTAAAAGTCTGACTCACAGACGAACACAATACAGAAGCCTGATGATGGCAGATGAGATTCTGCCGAAACGTTGCTACAACTTTAAAAGCACAACTATAATGACGTGGGAAAATACCCGAACAAAGCTGAATACCATATATGTAAGTACCCGCGAAAACTTAAGAATATATATATATATATATATATATATATATGTGTGTTATATATATGTTATATATGTTATATATGTTTTCTTAAGTTTTCGCGGGTACTTACATATATGGTATTCAGCTTTGTTCGGGTATTTTTCCACGTCAACTACAATGACGTGGGAAAATACCTGAACAAAGCTGAATGACATACATACATACATACATACATACATACATACATACATATTCTTAAGTTTCTTAAGTTAAGTTATATATATTAAAAGCATAACTATTTTCCATTTTGTGAACATACAGGAATGGAGGATGGCGAAATACATCTTGTTTCATTATTTATATTATTAATTATTATTAATATTATTAATTATTAATAATAGGGTAAAAATCTATCAGAACCACCATGGGAAAGATGGATTGGCAGAAGTGAAGAGGGAATCATGTAATTTTTTGGTATCATAATTCCAAGCAATGCCTGTTTCACTGGTGAGCTTCCTTCTTCATTAAAATTATGCCAAACCTAGAAAAATGTCATAAGAATCCATATATTTTTTTAAAAAAACAACAACAACAACTGCTCTTGTAATTCCTACCTGACTGCTTCAAGATAAGGGATTGGGGAACAGAGAAAGAAGAACTTTTCAAAACTTTTTTAAATCAGAAATTGAACATTTTGTCTTTCCTTTAACTGCCTATCCAATCAGGGCTATCTATTGAAAGGTGCTAAGGTAGTCAAGATGGAACGGTTTGATCATGAGTTCAAAGCCCTGTCCTTTTTAATATGTGTGGCATGCATTGTAAATGTCTAAAAAGAGTTGGAGCTTTGGTCCAATGGTCTATCATCTTAATATTTCTGACACTCTTCTCTTGAAAAAGGGAAAGGTTAAAGTTTCTCTGTCGTGACCAACTCTAGGGCATGATGCTCATTTGGTTTCTTGGCTGAGGGAGCCAGTGTTGTATGAAGACAATTTTATGGCCATGTGGCCAACATGGCTATATACCAAAGGTGCACAGAATGCTGTTATCTCCCCACTGACGTGATGCCTTTTAATCTACTTTGCATGCTTCAGAACTGCTAGCTGAGGCAAGTAATGAGCAGGAACTGAGGCAAGTAATGGGAGCTCACTCCTTTGCATGGAGGTAGGGTCTCAAACCAGGGCTGTCAGCTGCCCGGCTGATTGCATTTTATCTTGTAGATGCCCCTAAACCCAATGGAAGCTGAATTCTGAAACAAACCAGATATGGCTTGGACTAGCTTTCCTTATCTATGTATGGTGGGACTACTCTAGTTATAATCCACAACTTTATACTAACATTAAAAAAAAACCAAAAGATCAGCAGTGATAAATTCAGTATGTAAATTACAATAATGTGTAATGTTTGGACCATATGAATAGTGTTGGAAGGATACAATGCAGCTGCATATAAAGAAACTAAAGGTCATCCTACAGTTTATGACCTATACTTATGGAGAACCCTGTTTGAAAAAAAAATGTTATGTTTTACAATGTGCATATAAGAATCTTCCTGTACTATATTCCCTATCAACAAGTAATGTTAGACATACTCTTTCAAATTTATCTCATCTGTGTTTCAATCAGCAGAGTTTAAAGCGGGTGAGAGATAGCGGTAATATTTTTAAAAGTCTGTCCTATCAGAAGAGACCATCAAACATTGGATACACTTATTGGATCTTGCCTTCATATTAAAGGGCAGCTGAAACAATCTGCTCCATTTTATGGAAATTAGTTGCAGCTGTTGCACTTCTGGCAAGTCGCTTCCTCAGAAAAATTGGATATCCCTACTCTATAAATATTGCTGCCAACGTATATTTAGTTATATCTTTGTTTATTTAAAACAAACATAAATGGAAGATCCTTCCCCACCCCTTGGAAATCTTTTGGAAAGATGAACTGTTGAATATGTCTCATTCATTCCCTTTCTCTCAACTTGGCCTGCTGCAGCATTTTTCAATTTTGGGGGAATCCTTGTTTGAAATGTGCATGCTAATTTAATGGGTTGTGGTGAAGATGAGAGACACTCAGCAAAAGAAGCATGAAAGATCTACATGGAATCTCTTTGAAGACTACATTTTGGGAATAAAAAATAGCAACTCTTTGATTGCAGAAAAGAAAAAAATAGGTCTATGAAAAGCAGTTTGGACGCATCTCAGCAATATAGTGCATGTCAAGATGGTGATATGTGTATTCTCTGTGGTCCCCCCAAAATGTGGACCTCTGTGTTGCTTTGCAATCTTGGATTGGCACTTCTAACAGCGTGGTGGGTTGAAGCTGTGAGGCAATGTAAGTGAAACAATATGGCCAGAAAACTTTGCTTTTCATTATAATCAAATTAAATCACCCTATTGAACTTCTGTTCAGGCTATTTGATAATTCTTAACACCATAGGTATTCCCCAAGAAATGAATAGTAACTGGACTAGTCTTAATTTCTCTGCTCTGAACTCAGAAAACACACTGTTCACAGAAGGTTTTTTTTTTCATTTTGTGGCTCAGATTGTTGTAGAAATTCTGCCATTGCCTTGATGGGATATGTAAATATGATATAAGCTTAATCCACAAATGGTTTATTTGTGCATATCATATTATGTAATTACAGAAATTGCAGCTCTCTAACACAGATTAAGGATTTAGCATATTGGATGGACTTAACCATGTACAGTAGTACTTTTCTAAATGTTATATTCCATGCACAATTTAGGAATGAGGTAATTGCAAAAATCATTGCAATGGTGTTGAAATTCAAGAATCTATTCCTAAAGCTGTAGTTTTCTTATCAGAATTTGGATTCTATTGCTTTTATTTTAATTCTCCTGTCCTGACACTTTTATTTAGAATAGCAGGTGTGGAAGGAGCAATCAGGCTGCTTGGTTTCTTGTTAGAAGTTATCCATTGAACATCATTTTTCACAAAGAATGTTGCTGGGTTCATTGCTTTAATAGAAAATATACAGTATAAAGAGCATATTAAGGCATACATTTTTATTTAATATTTTGACACATTCTGTGTGCCACTTGGACTTCTTACTGCATTCCTGTTCTGTATTTATTCTCATTGTTTTATGTTCTTTGAAGTTCAAATCCCAGTAAAGGAACAAGGGGAACCCTAACATTAACTTTGGAGCTTTTAATTTAATATTTATTTTTTTAAAAAAATGTTTAATTTAAAAGAAATATTGCCCCATGTGATCACTTCACATATGAAACCATGTTCCTTCTGAGTATGGGACCTTGGGCGCAATATTTGGTGAAACACTTAACCACGGACAATCCCCTAGAATACCTTTGTATGGTCCAAAACATTAAAAAAGCAAAATTAGCAGAGCCTTTTTTACATAAAATAATCTCTGAATCTCAACATTTGCTGCACAGACTTGAATGCTGTTTAAGATTAGAGCCTGAATGGCTTATTGGGAAATGGGATTGTCATGGAAGGCCATTTTGTTGGAAATCCAAGCTTAGAGTGTTTGTCATGGTTCTGCTCTCTTTCTCCCTCCTGTTTTATGGCCCGTATAGATGTGTTGTGGGGGCCAGATGAAATGTTAGATTGTAATTGAGTCCCTTAGGTTAGGAAATATCACCTTAGATTAGAGTTACAGCATTTCATGGGCAGGTTGGGTTTTTTTTTGCTCCACAGTTGAGAATCTTGAAAAGAAGGCTTGAATTCTTGGGTGGCCACTGTTGAGGTAGTTTCAAGCACACAAAATATAAAAAGTATGCATGAAATATGCCAGTATATTAAATTAACATCCTGCAAAAGCTCTCTTTTAAAAATCCAGATGCTTATATTGCTTTTGACAGACTCTCAGCAGTAAAGTTTTAACTTTAGAGAAGGCGCTTTCTGTTTCTGTTTTCAAGTTAAAAATAATGAAAGGAAAACACACTGAAATTCCCACATTATTAAATAAAACATTTAAATGGCCCAGGGCCAATAATTGTCACGCCATGAACAAATGCCTCACGGTAATATGTTCCATAACTATTCGCTAAAAACTACCAATTTTAACACATTTGCACATGATTAGACACAATAAAAAATTACTTATTGAAGTTAGTGAGACAGTAGACTTATGCCCAGGGGAAGGGAAACTTCACTGAAAAATTGAATGGGTGAAGTAGTTCAAAATAAGTTCCATGCTGTAAAAACAGATCATAAATATGCAGCCATCCAATGATTGCCTTTGTTCTCATGGTCAGGAGGTCAGAATGCTGCTATTCTGCAATGCCATCCTGAGGGATTTAGGCAGAAGCACATTCCTAACAGTAGATACTGGACAAATCCATCCAGATAACATTCAAAAGTAAAACATTATTTAGCAACTCTAATAAATACCAGCAGTGAACACAACTTACTCATAACAACAGATCCAATAGATAAAATGGCATTCTCCTCACTTAATAAAACATGCAGTTTACCAAAGGTTCAATCTCCCACCCACCCTAACCCCAAGATATTTTATTAATTTCTCACAATTGCATATCTTCTATCTTTCAGGACACAAATTCTCTCAAAATGGTGAATGAGCAATAATAGGTAAAATCATCATCGTTATTATTACAGACTACAACAGTAATTATTACAGAGTTACAACAGTTCATTTAGTGATTCTCTGAAGTTACAACATCACTGAAAAAAGTGGCCTATGACTGCGTTTCACACTTACAACTGTTACAGCATCCTTAGGTCATGTGATTCAAATTCAAATGCTTGGCAACTAATTCATATTTATCATGGTTGTAAGCAGAGGTGGTATTTAGGAGGTTCTGACCGGTTCTGGAGCAGTAGTGGAAATTTTGAATAGTTTGGAGAATGAGCAAATACCACCTCTGACTGGCCTCGTCTCCATCTCTTTCTCTTTCTCTTTCTCCCGAGTCCCAGCTGATCATCTGGGTCTTCTTTCGTTCCCTGCAAAGGAGAACAGAGCTGGAAAGCAGGTTAGTGGGGTGGGGAGGCAACGAGATTTTGCAATATCCTTGCCCTACCATGCCGATCAAGCCATACCACACCACCAAGCCACGCCCACAGAATCAGTAGTAAAAAAGTTTAAATACCACCACTGGTTGTAAGGTCCCAGGCTGCTTTCACGACCTTCTGGCAAGCAAAGTCAATGAGGAAGTCAGATTTATTTAACAGTCCTGTCACTATTTAACAAGTGCAGTGATTCACTTAACAACTATGGCAAGAAAGGTTATAAAAGGGGACAAAACAAACTTAATGAATGTCTCACTTAGCAACAGAAATTTTGGGCTCAGTTATGGTCATAAGTTGAGGACTACCTATATTATCTAGCTAATAGTAATGGTTCAGTGATCCAGCCTTCTGACTGGTTACTTTTTGTGTTGCTTCCCTCTCTCTTTATTAATACTATTGAGAAGGATGGATAAACATTTTTTTAAAAAATATACAATTTCATTGCTATTTCTTCCTTTAAGGAACTGGTAATTTTTACTTTTCATCAATCCTATGTATATTTATTTTATTTTTCATCAATCCTATGTAGCACATTATCCTGAAAAGCTGTAATTTGCTGAAGTTACCTAGGGAATTTCATTTTGAAAAGGAATTTAACTCCATTGGTTCATGGGTCAAATTCAACTGTATTCACTGTGGGCCACTGTTTTATTCAGTTTCTTGATAAATATTTCACAGAACTGTCACGTAAACCAAAATGCCCCCACTCTTATTTAAGGTTTAAAGATATATTTTCATGGATATGCAGAATAGTCCAGATATTGTCTGCATGTGTTACAGACTTTCACATATTATTGCATACAAACTGTATTTTTTAAAGAAATATATATGAAAAAAATCAGCACCGTAGACAGCTTTTTCACTTTTAACAACATAATACAAAGGTAGTCTTAACACCAATATTTCACTCTGCCACTCCATAAACAAAGCACATCTACATAAACAAATTGCATCTATATTTTAATATTTCTATATATAATATGCATTTTATACGTACACCTGCAGCCTTACCCTATTACAGTATTTCCACAACATTTATATCTTCCCCTTGAATAAAAACATTTTTCTCTGTACGTTAGTTCTTGTTCTCCTTATCTATATTCTTCTCAATTAACTTTTCTTTTATGTGCATGATATATAGCTATCATCTTATTTACAAAGCAACCAGTCTTGTATACAGAGTCTTCTTTTTATTCATAGCCCCTTTCATTTTACTCTTCCACCAAATACTCTTTTTCTAACCCATCACATGTATAACTCTGCTCACCTCCATACCATTTTGAAATGTAATTCTTTTCACCATTTCCAAGGTACAGTCACATTTTTTTTCTTGATATACACCTATTCCTTCAGATGTAAGGTTAATCTATATTCTATCTCATGCAAGAGTCATCACCTTTTTATGTAATTCTGCTGTCACTCTTAATTCCTTTAACTTCCTTTCACTTCTTTGTTTTTATTTACTGGCTATGTTCTTTGATGTCATCAAAGAATGATTCAGCTCACATTCAAAGTCTCTTGAGCCTTCCCTTGATTTTTCATTATATATAATCAAATTAACCATGCTTTTTTCTTTGTGTACATATGAATAGGCATGTTTAAATCATCTATTAGAACAAACAAATCTGTCTTTTCTAAGGAAGTCTCCCCAAAGAAATCCCATTCTCTCAGTTTTGACCCTCTGAATGGCCCAATCATTTCTCCCCATTCTTTCCTATCACCAAGATTAACCCCTCCTGTGCTCCCACTCTTGAATTCCATTAATTCAGAATATTGCAGTTTTTCTGGAAATTCATTTTTGTTTTATCAGTATCACTATTTGCCTAAACTGGAACGTTGCATATAAACTATCATCAGTTTATATACCATTAATTTCATCAGCTTCCCACCAGCTAGAAAATGTATGCATGTTTCCCAAATGTATGCAGTTTCAATAAATATAATTCAGTTACTATGTAATTTATAAACTGTGCAGTTTGGGTAAATAAATTCACAACTTTAATAAATACATGCCTTTTGGCATACTGTAGAAGACTGGGATTCAAAAGTTATGTTAAGATAATACTGGTAAATTGCACAAATTCCATATTTAATTATCATGATTAATTTTGTTATGCCAAAAAAAGCTATGATGGATTTTCTCAGCCTCCCTCTTTCAGTGTCCCGCTGGTGATATTAACAACAATTTCACTAACAGTTAAGACTTATTTATTTGCCCAGACATTCCTGACGTATCTCATCATTTTAATGGATTTTGTGTATGTATATACAAACATACATATTATACTGGTACATGTTTAATATCACTGTACTGAAGTTTAGTAGAAAATCTCAAAATATATTGATGCATGTGGTTGCCTATAGACAGTCTATCTTAGTAGCTAAGAGCCTGGCCAGTACAGGTAGTCGTCAAGTTACAACAGTTTGTTTAGTGACTGTTCAAAGTTACAGTGAAACTGAAAAAAGCGATTTATGATCATTTTTCACACTTATGACTGTTGCAGCATCCCCATATCATAGGATCAAAATTCAGATGCTTGGCAACTGGTTCATATTTATGATGGTTGCAAGGTCTGAGAGTCATTAGATCAACTTTTGTAGTCTTCTTACAAAAGCAAAGTAAATGGGGAAGCCAGATTCACTTAACAACGGTGGCAAGAAAAGTCATGAAATGGGGCAAAATTCACCTAACATATGTCTCATTTAGCAACATAAATTTTGGGCTCAGTTGTAGTTGTAGGTCGAGAACTACCTAAACTTGGATGAACCAAAGCACGAAGCCTGAAGAATCAGAGCTGTTAGCTAAACTGCAGAGTTGCAACATATATCAGAAAACTTAGAAAGTAATCCCTTCCACAACACAATCATGGATGGAATCACTAGGAAATAACTTTCAGTAAAGGGCATTTAAATGTTTTTATATTGTTGTATTCATCTTGCAGATTGCATAACAACCGATGCATGATAAAAGTGTCTGAAAGCCTTTAAAGAGTAATTCAGATGTAATTAGGACTGTGAAAAGTAAGGCTATGCTGTTTTCATGATCTTAACTATTCCTCAGACTGATTATTTGGCCCCTTGTGTAAAATGCACCATTACCCACAGATCAAATAACGGTTCCACACATGATTTAGTTTAGCAACATACTATTTTTTAAAAGCCCACAAGAGGTATTTGAAACAAGTGTTTAATAAATATTTATGCAATAAAAGCAAGAGGGATCAAGCTGAAACCGTATTGAATGGCACCTTACAGTTTGTGGGACGATTGTTTGAAAAATAATTATCCAAATTTGAAACACAGAATTAGGATCCTTTTCAAAACTTATGAGAGTTTACAGTCTAGAAAAGTAAGGTTTATAGCAGCATTGAAAAAAAATCAATCCAAAATTAGAACATGTTTTAAATAATGTTGTTTTCAGAAATGCTAATCATTTTTGTTGCCATTTACTTCAGACAGAAGCGTTGCTACTCAATATTGCTTAATCCAAGTCTACTTCCTTTCACTTGCAAAAAGTCCAGTGTTCAGTATATAATATACCATCTTTTTCATCTTTCCTTATGCCAAAAGAAGCTATATTTCTCTACACATCCCTGTCTGGCATCCCTTTTAACAGTGTTAGGGAAGTTTTCATAAGGATACAATTGTTCTAACAGCTAATAAAAAATTAATTCGTATATCCTTTTATTCCTATACATCAGTATACCTCTATTTCAATTTCAGGTTAACATACAACAAAATCTACTAGCAAATTCTTTTACAGTGTTTCTTCTCCTAGACATAGCTGGCAATGTTCAAACTGCTTGAAGTGCTAAATAAAATTCAAAAATAGCCAGATATTTGGTAACATAGACTTGGGCAAGTTGATCAAAAGTCTTCTATTTAAATATGTGATATTTGCTAGGCTGAAAAAGTGGAGAAAACATGCACATTCATTTTTACAAAAATAGAGAAGGTATATAATGCTTGGCATTTCTGCTTTACAAAAGCAAGGTAGTTAAGTAGGATTACGGATTATGTTGTGAATTTTCCTTTTGGCCCTAGCCAGGCTTCTTAATTCTGCATTTGTTTTTCATACAGAGTGTGGTTTAAGAAGCAGAAATATGGAAGTATATATTTTGAAAATGAAGATCATCCGTTATCAACAGCAGAAGCAGAGATGCTTGGTACATTAATGGACCAAAAATGGCAGCTTTTGTTGTCACTGGGAGCTTTTAAGAAGACACTGGACAGCCACTTGTCCAGAATAGTATAGAGTCTTCTGCTTGAGCAGAGGCTTGGACTAGAAGACCTCCAAAATGGCGGCACACATGGGTGCACGCATGGGCACAGCACAACTCACACAAGTGGTGGCACGTGAGTGCTTACCATAGGACAGTCATTGTAACTTTGAATGGTTGCTAAGCAACCCATCCTAAGTCAAGGACTTCATGTATTCTTCCCTCTCAAAGCATTCATATTGGAAAGCAAATTAATAATCATAGTAGTTGAAAGCCTAATTCCTTATCCCAATGCCAAGCTTGTCAAGATAAATAAATGCATTTAAATATTATACTGATAATCACTTCTTCATGATTTTTTTTGACAATACTCCATTTTATCTGAGCCCAAATAAAAGTGCAACAGTATCACAGAATAGACAAAATGTAGAAACAATTATTTTTGTTTCTCAAATGCTGTAGCATTACACATAAAGAAAGGAAATGTGCATGTTTGTAACTGTATGTTCATAATATGCTGTTTTCACAACACCTCTGGGGGGAAAATCTCTTTGTTTTTGGTATCTTACACTACGAGAAATAATGTGATCAGAAAATACTTCATGTATGGAAAGTAAACAAAGACCAAGTTGTGACTTTAAATTGGACATTAAACTAATCCAGGTCTATACCTTAATAAAGGCCAGAGCTGGGAATTCTTATGGATTTTCTCGCTCATTGCTGGGATGACAAAGAAATGCAATAAATGTTCTATTACTTACACAAGCTGTTAGTTTTCAGAAAATTAGTCACCAATAACCTTTTACCCTCTGCACTGCTCTCTTCCACAGTAAAAGGACTTGACCTGAATCAAATGCAACCCGTGGTTTATTTGATTGCTATTTTTTCTGATTTATGCAGTTAAATTATGATACTATTAGATATGTTAGCCCAAACATTGCATTTTTCTTTTGGAGCCTTTTGCAGATAAAAATTTAATTTTGTGATCTTCTCTAAAACCACAATAAATCAAAATATTCTGTTATAAGAAATAAACTGCTGTAAGTGTAAATATAAAATTTTGCTATGTTTTGGGGTTTCAGTCTATTATTGTATATAACAAAAGTGGGATGTGTGTATGGATAATATATGTGAACTTTAACAGTTATATTCAGTTGAATGAAACGACACTAACAGGAATGGAAGATGGAGAACATTTACATTATGTAGCCCACACCAACTCCATGGTGGAATTATATTGATTAGTTTTCCAGTTAGCATGTAGACCTCCTTCTGACCCTATTTTCAGGGTCACTAGATCATAATGTGATAGTACTGAGAGACTGATGTCCCTCCCATATTGGTTTCTGAGAAAAGTATGGAAGTGGACAGAAGAAATCATGCTCTCATTTATATATTTATTTCAATATTTGGAAGATATAAATGCATACATAAATTGCATGTGCAGTGTAATATCATGGGGCAAGCCAACAGTCCCTGAATCAATCCAGAGAGACCTTTAAAAATTAAATTGTGGACATAACAATTTAGTCAGGTCTAGCAGTATTGGAGAAAATCTTTCCCCAGGTGATAATATTTTAAGTGCAAGATGTTTCTTGAACTATTGTTATATACCATCAAATAATAAATCAGATTAAAACTAGTTCATTTGTATGGTGATAGAAATGCTTTCAGCTGCACTGAAAAAATAAAATTGTAACTGGGTCCAGACTATTTGGAGGCCTTCTGGAGAAGACCTTTATTAAGCAAAGGGAAAAAAGGGGGGAAATCCCATCTAACAAGAAAATTCTAGTTTTAAATAATAACCTGAGCTGTCTTTTAGTATGGTATATGCACTATATACTATGTGAGATTTCATTTATTAAAGTTCCAAGGAAACCTCACAACTAATATTTTCCATGGCAGGTGTGCAACATTGCAGAAAAGACCAAGAGTAAGAAAATAAAGCACTTAAAGAATGCTTTCAATACTATTTTTAATTGTTATTTGAAGCTTACTGTTGACCTGAGTTTTGTAAAGCCATGAAGTCTGGACACAAGGACTCAAATATCCTCCCCCTAATGTTGGACTTTTCAGTATGCCTTTGAACTCAGTCTTCTCCGAAAGTGTTGTAACTGTAGGAGACCACATGGATGGCTGGTAGGAGTGGAATTTTTTTAAAAAATGAAAAGGGCTTAGTTTCCAGCAGTTGCAGCAGCTGTTACATCTGTCTCTGGGTTTCCTGAGCTGAAATACAAGTAGGAAGAGAACAATGTTTTAGTACATGTTACTAGTACAATTAATAGAGTATGTGTGCAAAGAGCCTACCTTCACTCAACTGCAACGTGAACCAATCCATTTCTGAAAAGTAGCAAAAGGAAAATGTTAGGTGGAACATATATATTTTGCTTATGGTGACCAGGCTATTAAGGAGACTTCAAAAACAATAGTTACCAAATGAACATAAACCAAAATTAACAGTGGAAAGAAAGGCTAACATAATAATTTTCTTTCTCTTTTTCTTCTTGTACATGCAAATTTTCTTTGATATACATGTTTATATTTTATTATCATGGTATGTATATGCATATGCATATGCATATGCATATGCATATGCATATGTGTATACATATACATATACATATACTGTGTATATGTATACACAGTATATTGTGTGTCTATTATGTATATTGTGTTCGTCTGACGAACGCAATACAGAAGCCTGATGATGGCAGATGAGATTCTGCCGAAACGTTACTGCAACTTTAAAAGCACAACTATAATGACGTGGGAAAATACCCCAACTAAGATGAATACCATACATCTAAGTACCCGCAAAAACATAAGATATTATATATATATATGACATAAATATTTTCTTGATATATAAGCATGGTGGAAAAGGAAGATTTTTAGCACACACACACATGTTGAGAACCGTGTTTAATTTTTTGGAATGGGAGATGCAAATGTATCAATATATGAGCCAAATAAAGTACTAGTACTGCTAAAGTACTAGTTGTTACAATGATTCAATTTATAAAAGTGGTTTCAGACATACTGGGTGTGTTTTGAGTATGGTAAGATAAATTTGCTTCTAGTGTTCTGCTCCAACAAGTAAGATCTGTATTATTTTTCTCTCTTTCTCTTTATTAAACTAGTTTTGAAATTTCACACAGAAGCTATTTTTCCTTAATTCCTACAATGCTATATGAGTATCTAAACTGGTAAGATATGTGTGGCAAAACATGTCTGGTGAAGTTTAAAATAAATATACGTGAATTAATAATTCAGTCCTCCACTGAAGCACAGCTAACCTTCTTTTTTAACTTAATATCCCTCATGGTTTCCCTGCATGCTTTTTTAAAGCAGTAAATAATGTCCTTACTCCCCTCCTCTTCTAATACACTCTACTTCTAATATGATCTTTCCTTTTCTACTTAAGAAAGATGTATTGGGTTTATTAGCATTGGTATAGTTGTCAGCTTTGCACTCCGCATAATATTAACAAGACCAAATTAATTTTGATGAAAAGCCAAATGTGTTGCCATGTTAACAATGCCTAAATTTATTCAGTCTGTAGGCAAACAGCTGGTCCTTCTCCAAACTTTACACAATACAGGTATCGCCAAGTAGGCTGTCATTACATCCAACATGTGTGCCTTCAGTGATGAAAGTAGAGATCCAGCTGTTCAATAGCTATAGTGTATATATATATTCCAAATACAGAACTACACACTGGACATTGTGCAATACGCAAGGGGTGTTGTATACATTAATTATTGTTAGCCTAGATTACCCATCAATCCATCTCATCCATGACTAGCAAAAGAAAGTTACAATTTGATATGTAACATTAGGTTGAGTGAGCCCAGTTTAGTATGTGTGGTTATATACCTATACATATGCTACTGAATCAGGAAAGCATGATTCTTTAGATCCATATAGAAGAATAGTATAACAGTGGGAGTCAAGGTCATCTAGTCCAACCTCCTGCTCAAGCAGGAGATCCTATACCATTTCTGACAGATGGCTGTCCAGTCAATTCTTAAAATCCTCCAGTAATGAAGCTTCAAGTTCTGAAGGCAGGGTGTTGCATTGGTTGATCGTTCGCACTGTCAGAAAATTGCTCCTTATTTCTAGGTTGAATCTCTCCTCCATCAGTTTCCATTCATTATTCCTTGTCTAGCCTTCAGGTGCTTTGGAAAATAGGTTGACCCTTCCTCTCTGTGGCAGCCTCTCAAATATTGGAACAGTGTGATTCTTTCTTTTCTGGTTGTAAACAGTATATAATCGCAAGGCCCCAAAAGCCTTATCTGTCACAAGAAAAAGACATTTGCTGATCTCAAGGGTACCTATCTTTCCTCTCTAAATCAGAAGCTTCCAAAAGCTAAGACTAATTCTGGTGCAAAAACAATATACTGGCAAGTAATTTGCTTTGTTAAGTAATCTGCTTTGGCAACAATCAAATCGGCAATCTAATAGAACATGATTATAGGAGTTCACATGGCAATACTATTAACCCACAGGGCAATATGCCACTAGAACAGCTTACAAAATGTGCTCCATTATTATCTCTTCTGAACCCCTCCTTCCAGTATTTCTATACTATATAGAATGTATATGCCCAAATTTATTCAGTCTGTAGGTAAACAGCTGGTCCTTCTCCAAACTTTACACAATACAGGTATAAACAATAATAACTCTAATATAATATTATACAAACATTTATATAACAATAAATTAAAACAACCTCATTAATTATACATCCCAAAATGTATGCATATATGCATGCAAGTATATTATATGTTTTTTAAAGGTAAAGGTTTTTCTGTCAGTCATATCAACTCTAGGGTAAGGATCACCAACCTTTTGGACCTCAGGGACCACCAAACTCATAATTTTAATCCCATGGACCAGAGACCCTGGGAAAATCCCCAAAAAAGTCTGAAGGAAAATCCCCCACCCCATTTTCTTATCAACCGATCATTCTTTATTTGGGATCACAGGATACCATTTTCAGCTCCATTCTTAGAGAGAGAGGGAGGGAGGGAGGGAGAGACAGAGAGACAGAGAGACTTTTGGCTTCATGCAAGGAAAGTGGCAGAAGCAGTAGAAGTCTTTCTTTCTCTCCCCAAACTCTGCCAGAAATGAGTCTTTGTGAGACTTGTTGCACCAGCACAGTCTCTTAGAACAAGATGCCTTGCAGGGTCCCAAAGGCTCATTTCTGGTGGGCTTTGTGGAAGAGAAAGAAAGACTTCTGCTGCTTTCCTTGTATGCAGTCAAAAGCAGAACAAGAAAGCAGAAAGAAGCAGCCCCGTGGCAAGGCGAGATGTGTGGGGCAAGTGGGGCAAGTCCCTCACCTCCGACCTTTCCCCCCTACCCTCACTACCTTGTGTTGTTCGCAATGCAAGCAATGCAAGCCTTGTGTTCCTATGGGCCATGTGGGCGGTGTTCCTCCACAGCCTGGATTAATTGCTTTGGGCGGGTGCTTTGGGATGACATTTCTCTGTAGACCGCAACATTTTCTCGTGGACCACCAGTGGTCCCCGGCCCACTGGTTGGTGACCACTGCTCTAGGGCACTTGCTCATCTCTGTTTCTTGGCCAAGGGAGCCAAAGTTGTCCAAACACAACTTCTGCGGTCATGTGTCCAGTGTGGCTATAAACCAAAGTTGCACAGAATGCTGTAATCTTCCCACCAAAGTGGTCCCTATCAACCTACATGCATTTGCATGCTTTTGAACTATTAGATAGACAGGAACAGGGGCAAGTAAAGTTCTACATTTAGGCAAGAAAAATAAAATGCACAGATACAGTATAGGTGGTATCTCACTCAATAGTTGTAGCTCTGAGAGGGATCTTAGAGTCCTAATGGACAATCATTTAAATATGAGCTAGCAGTGTGCTACAGCTGTCAAAAAAACCAACACAGTTCTAGGGTATGCATAAACAGAGGGATAGAATCAAGATCAAGATATTAATACCGCTTTATAATGTCTTGGCAAGGCCACACTTGGAATACTACATCCAGTTTTGGTCCCCATGATGTAAAAAAGATGTTGAGATGCTAGAAGCAGTGCAGAGAAGTGCAACAAAGATGATTAGGACACTGGAGGGTAAAACATACTGTATAAAGAGCAATTGCTAGAATTGGGTATGTCTAGTTTAATAAAAAGAAGGCCTAGGGGTGACATGATAGCAGTGTTCCAATATGTCAGGGGCTGCCACAAAGAAGAGAAGGAAATTCTCCAAAGCACCTGAGGGTTAGGACAAGAAACAAACTTGGATGGAAACTAATCAAGGAGAGAAGAAACCTAGAACTAAGGAAAATTTCCTGACAGTTAAAACAGTTAAAACAGTTAATCAGTGGAACAACTTTCCTCCAGAAGTTGTGAAGGCTCTAACACTGGAAGAGACTTTTCAGAATAAATTGGATAGCCATTTGTCTGAAATGGTATAGGCTATATAGTATAAGCAGGGGGTTGGACTAGAAGATCTCCAGGATCCTTTCCAACTCTGTTATTCTATTCTATTCAAGTAAGGGGATTTCACCTTGGTTGTACAGTGCTCGGATCTTGAACTCGGGATGTTAGCTATCAAGCTGACAATCTCAGCATCTTTAACCACCGAGCCATCATGCTCTATATTATATTATATATACTAAATTAAACAGTTTCAGTTTGCATTAAATATTAAATTTTATTTGTAAAAAAAATGTAAGGGAATCCAAACAGTCAGCATCAAAACAAAAGAAAGATATCTTCAGGACTCAGTAGTCTATTATTTAATACGTTATTGTGGAAAACACTAGGGGAAGAGATACAGTGTCCTGGGCTCTTAAACAAATGGTGTACATATACATGACAAATAAAAATCATGATTATCATGCTTCTGTAAAACATGTTTAGCAAAAGTTAATAAGGGAATATTTGCAAATTGTCCCAAAGAGCATTTGGAAACACTAGAATACACAGAATTTCTAAATCATTAAATGAAATTCTCCTGATAGTTCATAATGATGGTAATGATGTATGGCTGAAGAAGCTAACTGATATCCTCAGTCCAGTAAAAGAATGGAAGAAAGCAAGTGGAGATAGTGGGCGGATCACAAATTAGTAGCGACATATTCTTTCTTAGAAATGAATATTTTAAGCTTCTAAATTACACAATTTAGTTAACTGATCTTTCGCGTAAGTAAATGTGATGTGGAAAATCCATAAAGCAAAATGATTAAAAATATGACAGGTTCCAGGAGATCATGGTGAAACAGTGACAAATCATTTTTAAAACTAATCAGAAATATATATAGTTGATCACCATTGTCCTCTCTAATTGTTAGACTGTAGGATATCTCTGTTGAAAAAGAATTCCAGCTTTTAAAAATAGGAAAAATCTAGAAAAAGTACAAATCAGTGTGCATGCATTTCATTAAACTTTGTATCCTCTGAAAGTCTTTTTAATCTCTGAATTCTATTCACTCTATCCAAATGTGGCCATCCTTTTCATGTCAAAACCATGAATCATATCAATATGTTGAATGTTGCATTGTGACTGCTATTCCAAATAATCCAGTTATATACTTTCCAAAAAGCATCAAATGAATGTATGGCAGCCAGGACAAAGAATAATATAAAGTCATAAAGCTGACTGAAGATTTAAACCATCTCTTAAAAGTCTGTGAGTGTCTGCATAAACTCACACACGACAAAGACAATCTAGATTTATATGTCGACCCTTTTTATTTTGAAAGATAAACGTTGTGCTTAAAAATTTGTACAAAGGCTTCTAAACCTTTCCTTCTTGGTGCAAACTATTTTCTAGATGGTGGCCAGGTATTATTTTTCATAAGTATTTCTATATATTCCTAAAAAAATCTGCAGCTGTGATTTATTTTTAATGATTTTCAGATCAACTCTGAAGGTAAATTCTTTCCAAGTGGCAGGATCCATACAAATAATGGTAACAATTGTTCTCTTTTGATGTCAAGGTTCCCTGTGAAAAGTTTTTTAAAAAAATAAATAAATGCTTTTGAATAATTTTTTTCGCTATAAGATGGCTAAAGAAGTATACTGAAAGATCAGTGTGCATTATCTTATTTCCTGTCATCACAAAATTGAATGTTGCCTTACATGGCCATATAAAAATAGAGTTTGAAAAATAAACAGAGCCATTATAGAATTTAAAGGGCACCAGTGTTCACTGTGTACAAAGAAAGGTTAAGGTTATACATTTACTTTTAATATTTTTTTTATTAAAGTCAACTTAATAGTGGATATCTATTCTTCTTGTTGTGCCATATCCATCATCAGACATTGGCGATCATGTTGGAAATCCTATTTTTTTCAACAGCCACATGAAAAAATATTGTTGAGTTTTGTCCAAACCAGTCCCTTAGATTTTGAAGCCATTAAGTTCTTCTGCCTGGACCTCATCTGCTTTCAGTCTTTCTCTGGAGGATTAAGTGAAGTATGTTGTATTTTTCTGGATGTTGCATCAGATGTCCAAAATATTCTAACTTTTGCTTCTTTATGGTTTTGATGATTTCCCTTGGCTTTCCCAGGTGGCTTATCACCTTCTCATTTCTGATTTTGTCAACCCAACTGATACATAACAGCCACCCATAAATCCACATTTCAAAAGCTCTTATCTCTTCTAAGTGGCTTTCTGTCAGAGACCAACTCTCCATTACGTGGAGCAGGATAGAAAAGATGTAGCATCTGACAAGCTTGATTTTCAATCTTGGGCTTATTTTATTAGTACATTATATTAATAAAAAATGTCCACAAAAGAGACCTAAAATAAGATAGATCAACGACATCAGCAAGTATTGCAGGCCCAATTGTCAAAAGAAAACAGGACCATATTGGTTGAAAACATGCAAAAGAGGCCTCCATCTTGCTGTGGATAGAGAATGGCTAAAATGATGATGATGATGCATTATATAGATTTCTATGTAACCAGGTAAGAGATGAAGATGAAATAAAAATTATATGGTGTGTTTTGTGCTAGAAACTAGAAAAAATGGTGGAGAAAGATAAAGAAAAGAATACTTGCTCTTTATTATGTGTCTTATCAACATGTGTCCAATCTTTTAGAGACAATAACAACATAATCTTATGGTAATCACCCAGGGCTGCAGTTACAAACAAATATAAATTAAAAACAAATATAAATTAAGAAAGAAAAGAAAACTTGTTTTCCAAAGAAGATGATTATTAAATAATCTTAATAAAATAAGGCATAGGTTCAAACAATAGTGGAAATTATACTTACTTATTTGACTTCTATAGCCATCCATCTCAACAAGTGACTGGACAATATGTATCAATTTTATTTTTTGTTTTGCGCTAAGAGTTCCTATGTGCCAATGAACAAAATGGTTTAGGTATCACTGGAAAAATGCATGTCTGAATGCCTTCTATGAAAGCATATTCAGGGTAAAATGACATTTATATGTGTGGAATATGTTGGTGAACTAGTTTAGGAAAGCAGGTTGTCTCTCCAAAGTATGATAAAAAATTATGAACAGGTCCCAACTTTTTCATTGAGGGGAAAGAAATGAAAATATATATTACTAATTATAATATCCAGTAGAACAGTTATTTGCAGTTATTACTCAAAAAACAATCCTTAAGACATTGTCCATATAAAACTAACTACATTCCATTTCCCCCCAACCAAAAATATGAGAAAAACAATGCTTCAGGGATTTTTGTACATTTTTGACTTTATAAATTATGAAGAAGGAAGCCATATATGTTTCTTTTTTATGACTAAGAGCATGGAGTATAATTTAGCTTCAACTAAGCCTGTGAAATATATGAAAATGGTAATAATAAGTGAATTCCAAGCCAACCTAATCAGACGTAAACACAAAATGTTATGCACTAAAGTTGTGCTTTTATCCCATGGATGTCAAGCTCGCCATATCATGTTGCTATTACATGATGTATCATGACATTTTTTTCCCTTCACGGAGCTGGGTAGGTGTGGCCTGCACGTGATGCATCCAGCCCCTGGGCTGCCAGTTTGACACCCCTATTTTATACCAAATAGAATTAGAGTGGCATATCAGATGAGCAAATATAATGGCACCTGTCTGATTATTATATTTTATTTTAAAAGAAGGCGAAGCTGCATTTTTAACAGCTGCTGCCAGGCATAGTTGCTATTATTGCTGTTATTAAAGACAGATGGATAGTTATAAGGAAAAAGAAACCTCTGGTTTTTGAAACCACAGTTGCTCACCATGAAAAGGGGTGAATATAAATAATCATTGATTGATAAAGTTATTGCATTAAAGGGGACAAGCTAGACTAGACTACACTTCAAAAATTGTCTGACCACTGACAGATGTGAAGAACTGAATCCAAAAATACTGAATACCGGCTGGAGCATCTGCCAAACTTCCAAGTGCTGCCTAGTGAGGAAAGTTTGGTCTTCCTTCAGGCCTTTGGCAGTTGGAGAAAAGACAGAAAAAGAGAGAGAATGTGGTTAATTATTTCAGAACAAATGACAGCCCATCATTTGATGTTAAAGTCATTTGTAATCTTGTTTCAGCTTAGCAGTCTGTTTCTGTTAGTCAATTTTGGCTATTTTGCTCTGCATTTTCAATATGCACACAGAAAGCCAAGCATATTTTCAACCGTTTTTAGAAGCCCTTTTATTATTTCAGTCCCGATTTATTTGGGGGGGGGGAAATTAATTCAATATGTTGACTGCTCAATAATGGTCTTAAAGGTAACAGAGGGGCTGTTGGAAAAATGAAAAGTGGGTGTCTGCCCTCTTCACTTCAGTACAAGTGAGTTTCAATGTGAGGGCTCTAGTATGAACAAAGGATGGACTGTGAATAATTCATTGATATGACTATCAACTAAATGAACTAAGAGTTTATTTGGTTCACATTTAAATGTAAACTTGTTTCACATTTAAAAATAACTACACAAACTAAAATTATTTTTATTTTAAAGTAATTGGGGTGCATATGCAACCACAGGCAAATGTATAAGTTGTTAAAAGAAAAGTCTATTCATAGGTATACATGGAAGGAAGGAATATATGTGTGGGGGGTGTATATACTGTATATGTATTTATAAGTATGTGTGAGGCTGATGTGACTGATGTAATTATTTATAGGAAAAAGTGAGAATTAGTGAAGTTTACAGTGGTAGTGAGGGATGTCAAATGTCAAACAACACTTTTTTTTAAAAAAAAGTGTCACAAATAGATCTTGGGGAAAAATAGAAAAGAAGTGTGTTGGAAGTGTGAACAAGAGATATTTATTATGTTTGGTAGTCATGTAAAATTGAATGATTTTAAATGATTCAGAGCAGAGGTGGTATTCAGCAGGTTCTGACCAGTTCTGGAGAACAGGTAGCAGAAATTTTGAGTAGTTTGGAGAACCGGCAAATGCCATCTCTGACTGGAGATTTTATAGAATCCTTCCTCTGCCACAACCATCAAGCAAAAAGAATGTGTTATCATTCCCCATGGGAGGAAAAAAGTTTGTTTGTTTGATTGCTTGTTTGCTTGCTTGTTTGCTTATTTGTTTTGGTGCCTTCAGGTCAGGGTTGATTCCTGGTAATTACCTGGATTACTGTCGGTAGTTTTCTTGCCAATATTTAAGAATTGCTTGCTACTGACTGCTTTATAAGGCTGAGAGAAAGGAACTGGCCCAAGGTCATTCAACTGGCTTTTTTCTTAAAATAGGATTCTACTTCACGGTCTGCTACACCAAACTGTTTCTCAATCCTATTGGAGATTAGTTTTTGGCTTGGGGAGGAGTTTGGGAGGATATTAATTGCAAAGGGACATGGGAGATACAAAATCTAGGAGCGTACAAAAGTGCAATGTGCTTTAATGTCAATGAGGGTGTATGCATAGATAGACTTATGTACTTCAGCAAATCATTGAGAAATGCATGGACCTGGGAAAGAAATGATTGATTTAAACCTTTGGATGATTAAATGAATAGGTATAAATTAAGGAACATTTTCCATGATATGAAATGGAAAGATGAATGTCAAGTGTGGCAATGGACATGTGATGGCTATGAGAATAAATGAAAAGCATAGCAAATGGACCAAGCCTAACTAGAGAGTAAGCCAAAAATGTTTCATGCTTCTGTGTGTGTGTGTTTTATTTTAATGTGCCTATGGATATAAGGAATAGTTACAAACTTATATGAAGATGTGGAGGTATAAAAAGTAGGTGACAGACATGATCTGGGTTTGCACAAACCTAGTTGCACCAATTCTTGCATCAGGACTCAGGAGGTTGTACTCATGGTTATTCATAACTTGCTCACTATCAATCTGGATTATGCAATGCATTCTATATGGACTGGCCTTAAAGACTATTTGATAACTATTAATTCAGAAGGCAGTGGCACAAATAGTTATGGGCACATTTCAATGTAGCCTTATAACACCATTGCTTCACATGTCATACTAGGTACCAGGAAGCTTCTAGGTGCAGTTTGAGGTACTGATTATTACCTATGAAACCCTTCATGGCACTGAACCTGGTTATTGTAGGACTCCCTATCTATAAATACTTTAGCTATCCAATAAGAACTGATGAGGTGGACATGCTCCAAATCCCATCAGTTAGATTGTGATAGGGAATTCAAGAGACATGTTGTTGTTTTTCTGTTGCTGTACCTGCCCTATATAGCATTCATCCTGAGATTAAGATTACTCCCAAAACCTGCCTGCCTTTTGAAAGATTCCAAAGACCTGGATTTTCTGCCAAGTTTTATATCTGTCTTGATTCCTTATGACAGTTTAAAACTTTTTTTTACTATGTTTAATGTGGGGTTATTGTTGTTGCTGTAATATGCTGATTTTAATGGTGTACTCTATCCTCAGTCAAAAATCAATTGGGCACCTATATACATTTATTTTTTAAGCAAAAAATTATTCCTTTTTAAACAAAAAATTTATGTCTGAGAATACAAATATTTTCCAACAGATGTTAGGTAGGTTTGTGATTCAGTGAGAAGAATGGATCTGAAAATTAATCTGTCAAAGAACAAGGTAATTGTTTTTGACAAGGAAAAGGGAGAAAACTATTATGAGTTATGTGTACATGAAGAAAAATTAGAGCAAATAAATGAATATGTGTATTTTGGGAAAATGTTTAATAATGATGTGTAAATGAATTAGTAAAAAAGCTGGTAGAAAAATAGTGGATATCATAATTTTGCCACTAGTAATCAATGTATCAATTAATCAATACTGGGCAATATTTGATTAAATTAGTTTTAAATATGTCGGAGATTCTCAGTCATCTGGGTCATAACTGTCTCACAAGTGCTTTTCAAAGGCAACTGTACTGGTTTTTTTGATTAAAGAAAAAGAAAAACATTTTTCATTCAAGAAGCCTCATTAGTTGTGAACTATTTAACTATGTTTCCTTTTACTAGGTTTTAACAAGGTTTCTTTTCCTAATCTCATAACTTTTATCTCTAGCTTTACTATTTCTTTCTTCTGTTTTCTGTACAATACTCACGAAGGAATAATTGGTTCATGTATATTGTATATTCATCTTTTTCTTATGTGATCTATTTCCAGGGGTGGGATTTAACTGGTTCAGACCAGTTCGGGCAAACCAGATGTTAAATTTGCATCTGATTTACCAAACCGGTATTTGAACCAATTGTCTGGCCCTGCCCACCCTGAGCTGCCCCTCCTAGGAGTCTTCACATGGCCCATTTTCTATGCAGGTAAGTACAGAGTCTGCGTGTAGGCTCTGGAAGGGGGGGAAAATGGGCTTTCTGGAAGTACTGGAAGTCCAGAAACGGACCTGTTTCCAGTTTCCAGAGGGCCTCCAGAGCCCACGGAGGCCATTTTTCCCTCCCATAGGCCCGAGGGAAGCCTCCAGACCCCTGGGAAGGCGAAAAAACAGCCCTCCCAGAAATCTGGAGATGGGCCTGTTTCCAGCTGCCAGAGGCGCTCCAGAGCCTGGGGGAGACTATTTTTGCCCTCCCAGAGGCCCGAAGGAAGCCTCTGGACCCTTGGGAAGGCAAAAAATGGCCTCCCGGAAGTTTTGGTAGGCGATGCCCATCATGGCCATGCCCACCCAGCAACTGGGCAGCGAATCAGTTGCTGGGATTTTTGAATCCCACCACTGTCTATTTCATAAATGAAAGATAATACTAAAAGTGAATTTCATATAGGGCTAAATTAATCTCCATTTTATCTAATTTTCTGGTAGAAACAAATTAACATAGATTTAATATCCATAAAAAAATGTAATGTAACTTCAGATATGCAATGGGGGAACATAGAAGGATAAAAGCTAGCAATTGTTGTCTATATTTTATGATTCAGAAGATTGCATTGGAAATATCCAATTTTGGTCCTTGGTATTTCTTAAGTTAGGATCCTTAAAAATGACAATGTTAGCAATACTATTCTGTTTTATGTGGACCAATAGAATGACTCTGTACTGAAGGTGCTTCTATGATTTCTGTTTGTGGTAAGAAATATCTTTATTTCATTCAAAAATTAATGGAGATTAAGGAGTTGATGGGGATCCACTAAATATAATGTTTTGATTCATTTAAATTGAAAGGAGCCAAATTAGTTTGTTGACATAATAGCATAACCTGTACTACACTTAAGATGAGATAATGTCAAGGACCAGTTATTATAATAACAGTCACAACTACAACAATGATAGAACATAATCTTAACTTCAGACTTTAAGCACATATCATCTCCCCTCAAATTAATAAATAACATGACACAGTACATAGAAATACCTATCTTAAGTACATAAAATTATTGTATTAACTGTTTTTTTTTTAAAAAAAATTAAAGTAATCTGAGATCTTGCATGAAAGATGTCACAAAACCTGCAGGTGAAGATGATATCACAAAACCTGCTGGTGAAGATGATATCACAAAACCTGCAGGTGAAGATGATGACTTTGGTCACAAGAGGGGAAAGTAAAATTAAATAAGGTGGAATTAAATTCATCTAAACTTCAGACACACAGAGGTAGGCTCTTCAGGAATAGAAAATCTACTTAAAAGTAACTAATTATGTTTCTCTCCAAGAAAAATATTGAAATGGATTTATTGACAACAAATGTGAAATAGTGTTTAACTGTGCTGGTTTCGGAACAAGTTCTCATTGACCCCCAGGTACAGAATGATTTGGACCCAGTCATTTTCTCTCAACCCAACCTTAGAGTGTTGTTGGTCTGCAGAAAGGAGGAGTAAGCATGAGCTGAAACTCCTGAATGAAAAGCGTTATACTAATGTAACAAATAAAGAATCGAGCACTACAAATACCATTTTATTGACCTGGTGATATAATCATTTATAAACTCCCTTATTCTTTGTCTTGTTAAAATTGATTGACCAATGACTTGCACTTACCTGCTTTTAATGTTTATGATTTTCAATTTTGTTTCCCCCCCAGGATTATTATATGCTTACTATTTCCCTGTATTTTGTTTATTGGTTGTGTTATTTGATTGTTTCTAACTATGTGAACTGACCAGAATCACAGATGTGGAATTGACAGGTATATAAATGTGTGTGTGTGTGTGTGTGTGTGTGTCTCTCTCTCTCTCTGTGTGTACTTTTTAAAAATAGAGAAGGAAAGAAAGCAGGAAATAAGAATTGAACCATTTTGCTCTGTGATACCAGCAAAATATTGATTAATTAATAATTTAAAAAAAAAACTGCTATTATTACAAAACAATAAGTGATTACTTCTAAATGGCCCTGCTTTAAACTATCTGCTCACTCATGAATCAATCTGTTGTCATCTTCACTGGGACCTACAATATTACTGGTATCATTATTTTCCAAGGAAGTAGAACATCAGCTGTATATGAGATCCAATGGTGCCCCTCTGTGAATAGAAATAGTTCTTGCATGCTGACCTGTCTCTACTATTAAGGCAGGGTAACCTTTTTTGATCAAGACCCATATTTATTTGTAAAAATTATTTCAACCTCCAAAGGGTATCCTATCATTAGCAGAAACCATGAAATTTGTCTTTTTCATTTCAGTTTGGGGGAAAAGTAAAATTATAAAATAAGTATATTAGAGGGTGACTAGACTGTTGATTTTGGAAAGCTATAAATTGATTGTGGCTAGATTTGATAATAAGATTTTAAATTGGTCATGGAAATCCTTCTTGTGAAAAAATTCTAGTTTTTTCAATTCTTGAAAGAAAACATGACAAGACGGGTATTAGAACATTGGACAACAGAGGGAACCAGAGGAAAATAAAAATTATAATTAAAGGAGAAAAAAATGGCTTATTAACATGGAATGAGAAAAATACTTTAAAACCAGAAGTGGTATTCAACCGGTTCTCACTGGTTGGAGCGAACAGGTAGTGGTGATTTGGCCTTGGTCGTCGAACCGGTGGTGACTCCTGGCTGGCCATGTCCCTGATCCAGTCGCCTGATCACCCGGTCACTCACTTGCCCGGGTCACTTTCCTAGCTTTCCCTACCATGTGGTGGCCATGGTGCAGCTTGGGCAGAAGTCCCGGGGCTTCTGCACATGTGCAGTGCACATGTGCAGTGGCCCCAAGACATCTGCCCACCTGCCCACCCTCCCAGAGCATGCTTTCTTCCTTCTCCCGGCAGATACACCGCTTCCGGCCTGGCCCGGCCAGCCAGTAGGTGACCACATGTCCAGCCACCCCTTTTTCAGTGCAAGAAGCCTCTCCCAACCGGATATATTCTCTCCTCCTTCTCTGCCTGTTTGTTCTGCATGGCCGAAGAGTAGAAGAGTAGTCAGCTGGTTGGAGGAGGCTTTTTGCACTGCGAAAGAGGTGGCTGGAGACCCCAAAAAAAGTTGCCTCCAGCCGCCTCTTTCGCAGCACAAGAAGCCTCCCCAAATGGCTGACTGCTCTCGTCCTCCTTGGTCATACAGAAAAAACAAGCAGAGAAAGAGGGGAGCATGTGTGTGTGTGTTTGTTTCAGGTGAGTCTCCTCTCCTAGCTTTATTTCCCCAGCCCTTAACTTTCCCCAAAAGTGGGAGGAGAGGGAGTCCTGCCCGCAGCCCCTTTGTTGGACCCGGAAGCCTTGCCTACCCAGAGAATGGCCAGGAAGAACTCTTGTAACGAGCAATGCTGCCAGGCACTTGGAAGTGTGTATGGGTGTGTGTTTCGGGTGGGTCTCCTCTCCTAGCTTTATAACGGGAGACGGAAGGAGAAAGGGAAGAGGGAGAAAGAGAGGGAGAGGGAAAGAGAGGGAGGGAGAAAGAGAGAGAGAGACGAGAGAAGAAAGAAAAAAAAGAATGAAAGAAAAAGAGAGAAAGGAAGAAAAGCGATAGACAAAGAAAGATGGGATGGAAGGAAGGGAGAGAAGAAAGAAAGAGGGAGGGAGGAGAAAGTGAATGAGATATGGATAAATGAATGGATAGATACATGGAAGGAGGGAAGGAGAGAGAAAAAAAGGAGAGGAAGGAAGGACACAAAACCTGGCTTCAGAAGACTCTTTGAAACAGCACAGCAATCTAGGGCTGGAAGGGATCTTGGAGGTCATCTTCTAGTCCAAGGGTCTTCAAGCTTGGCAAGTCTAAGACTTGTGGACTTTCAACTCCCAGAATTCCTGAGCTAACATGACTAGAGGAGGAATTCTGGGAGTTGAAGTCCACAAGTCTTAAAGCTGTCAAGTTTGAAGACCCCTGTTCTAGTCTACCCCCCCTGCTCCAGCAGAAGATCCTTACAGAATCATAAAATAGCAGAGTTAGAAGGAACCTTGGAGGCCATCTAGTCCAACCCCCTGTTCTAGCAGGAGACTTTATATCATCTGGAATCTCGATTATTTTTGTGCCTCTAACAGAGAAGAAAATTGGCAGAGGAGTTTACTAGGATGAGGCTGCCATGCAGAGGAAGGCAGAGATAGTCCTTCACTTATGACCACAATTGAGCCCAAAATTTTGGTTGCTAAGCAAGAGCGTTGTTAAGTGAGTTTCACCACATTTTACTCAATCCATGATATCTCCTGGATCTAACGGTCATGTGCAGGCTGAGGAAGTAAATCTGAAGGTGTGTGCAATGTTCTAATGTACAGAAGTTATAGTTAAATGTGTGGCAGAAAGTGAACTATGAGTATGTTTTTTCAAATGCAGTGAGGTTGAATGTGTATAGTTTTAGAAGAGCTGGGTGTGTGTGTGTGTGTGGACATACACATACAGTATATATAGCAGATAATGTATCTTTTTATGTGCCTTTACACACACTATACTATGTAATATGTATGTACACATATGGCATATATACATAGGATTAAAGGGTGTATTTTCAATGTTCAGTAATAGTAAATAAATAGAGAGGGAAATTGTATCTCTTTGAGGCCAGGCAAGGCACCCCTTGATGTGAGTGACGCCAAGTTGGCCATGCCCACCCAGTCACATGACCACCAAGCACATCCACTCAGTCACATGACCACCAAGCATGCCCACCCAATCACATGATCACCAAGCCATGCCATCAAATAAGCCATGCCCACAGAACCGGTAGTAAAATATTTTGAATCCCACCACTGTTTAAAACTAATCATATTCAAGGATATTTGTGAGCAATGAATCCAGAAGTTAAACATGCCATTATAGATAAGTGGCTTTTAGGAGATGGAAGAGGAACAAATTTTGCCAGATGGGACTTGGACCAAACTGAAAGTGGATTTGAAAACGATAGGCTGATATGGAAAAAGAGCTTTCACAGGATATGCAAATAAAATCTGCTGATGTCTTAATAATTGAAACTGAATAATTGAAATGTGCAAGTGGGAAATCAAAAGAGTGATTTGAGTAACTTTCTTACTGAATCTATGAAATGATCTCCAAAAAAGATCTGTTAACCTTCTGAACATTTTTCTGCGTAGAGACAAAGAAGCACTGAAAAAAAAGTGTAGGACATTATTTGAAGGGATTAAAGATCAAGACTATTAAAAGCAAAAGTCAGGAACATAAAGACCTCACTGGTTTAGATGATCAAGGTTTAAAAAGATATGGTGTTATTTCTGGTAATCCTTAATGGACTTTTGCTGACAAGGACTGGATGACAAGGCTGTAAGGCTCTGTTCATAGATATGAGATGAAATATGGAATGAAGAAATTTTTTGTTGAACCAGAGGTGGTATTCAGCAGGTTCTAACCAGTTCTGAAAAACTGGTAGAAGAAATTTTGAGTGGTTCGGAGAACCAGTAGTGGAAATTTTGAGAAGTTTGGAATGCTACCTGACTGGCCCCGTCCCCATCTATTCTCTGCCTACCAAGTCCCAGCTGATTAGCTGGTTCTACTTTTGCTGCCCTGCACAGGAGAACACAGCTGGAAAACAGATTAGTGGGGTGGGAAAGAGAATGGGGATTTTATAGTATCCTTCCCCTGGAGTGGGGTGGGAATGGAGATTTTACAGTATCCTTCCCCTGCCATGCCGACCATGCCACACCCACCAAGCCAAGCCACACCCACAGAACCGGTAATAAAAAAAAATGAATCCCACCACTGTGTTGAACATTAAGAGAAGGTGATAAATTGTTAAAATTCTTTATACTTGTAATGAAGGGGGCCATTAGTAAACAAAATATTTACCTTTCTTTTCTTATAGTATTCACATGACATTGATTTTATTATTTTCTCTTAAAAAATTATAGTGATCTTATTTGCTAAAGAGATCAATGGTAAATGTGTCTTGTTAAAAACAGAACTGCAAGTATTTTGTGCATGGAATATTTTATGAAATCACAAAGGTATATTAAATGTTTAGTTGCATTGAACATTCTTCTTCATTACATAACAACTCATTCTATTCACCTTACATTCCATGTTGAAAATTGGTAGTCTCATGGACCTAGTTCAGATAAATTGATACTACTTTTCAAAACTGCTAACCTGTGCTAATGTCATTTTGGAAACAGTCTGGCAACAGCTATTAGAATGTTGTCCCTGTAGGTCATAGAGTGAAGATGGGAAAATCCTTAATAAAATGTTGTCAGAAGCTACAGGTGGGAAATAAAGGAGCTCTTGTGACCTGTAATCCTACTTCCTCATAAAATCATGGACTGTACAGTCATTTCGTGGCTGAAATTAGATAACATGCTGGTAGTCTTCCAATATCAAGTTATGCAGTTTGCCAATATCACTTCTGGTGAAGAATCATAAAACAGAGAGCAGCTGAACTCTTTCATTCCTTTCTTTCTAACTTGTTTTTAGAACTGCATATAAAAATAGGAGCTAATCTAAACGAAGAAAGGTTTTTTTATAAATTTTGTTAGCTTTGATAAATATTGCATAGTCAGGCTTAAAGAAATTGAGATGTATACTTGTTGCAGAATACCTTATGCCACCAGGCTTGAAATTCTAGACCTAGAAAACTTAGAACTATGCCGCCTTCAGTTCGATCTAAGTATAGTATATAAAATTATACATTGCAATGTCCTACCTGTCAATGAATACTTCAGCTTCAACCATAACAATACAAGAGCACACAGTAGATACAAACTCAAGGTAAACCGCACCAAACTTGATTGCAGGAAATACAACTTCAGCAACAGAGTGGTTAATGTCTGGAAAACTCTACCTGACTCTGGGGTTTCTTCCGCAAACCCCAAAAACTTTAACATTAGACTGTCTACTACTGACCTCACCCCTTTCCTAAGAGGTCTGTAGGGGGCATGCATAAGCGCACCAACATGCCAACTGTCCCTGTCCTATTGTTTCTTTTTATTTTTTTCTTATATGTATCCATTTCATGTATTCATAATTATGTTTATACTTATACATATTATCTTATAATCACTTGACAAATAAATAAATAAAATAAAATAAGTATGGCTCATAGTGTTAATGGACAGCTTCTGTTTTCTCTAGGTCAAATGAGATTCAGTGAGCTATTCTATATCCCAGTTAGATACCTAGTACAAGTATGTATGTCCTAATATACATATATTGATAGGTAGATACAGATAGATATAGATATATGTATGTATGGTATTCAGCTTTGTTCGGGTATTTTCCCATGTCATTATAGTTGTGCTTTTAAAGTTGTAGCAATGTTTCAGCAGAATCTCATCTGCCATCATCAGGCTTCTGTATTGTGTTCGTCTGTGAGTCAGGCTTTCACAGCCGTTTCTGTTTTAAATTTGGGGCTAGCCTACTGCTGTGCCACAATGGTTTTTTCTTCATCCTGATTGGTTGGGAGTCTTGGTCTGTGTTTATTGGTCTTGGAGTTTGCTATGTTCTGCTTGGTTGGTGTTTCTAATATCTTCTGCCTGTTTTGTAGCTTTTTTTTTTTTTTTTGTCTTGATTGGCTGGCAACATTGTGTTTCCTGTATTGGAGGCTTTTAGTGCAGCTTGGCTTTGAGTAAACAGATGGCTATCATTTATTAAGAAGCTAGGTTTCATCTGGGTACCTGGTTGGGGTGTGTTTGAACTGGAGGTATCGGGGGGGGGGGGTCTGTTTGTGCCCAGGTGTTTGCCTGGCTTGTGGAGTGGAGATACCTAGAACTAAGGAGAAAATTGCTAATGATGAGAGCAATGGAATACTTTGCCTTCAGATGTGGATGCTCCATCACCAAAGGGGGATGGATTAGAAGACATTCCAACTCTTATTATTCTATGTTCTATGATATTTGCATTAGAAGGAAAATACAGCAGGTAAATGAGGAAGAGCCAGATTGGTGCAGTGTTTACAGCACTGGCCTAGCAACCAGGAGATTGTGAAAGCCAGTTGGGTAACTTTGGGTCAGTAACTCTGTTTCATCCCAACTCACCTCATAGGGTTGCTGTTGTATGGAAAGTAGAAGGAAGGAGTACTAGGTATGTTTGCCATCTTCAGTTACTTATAAACTAATAAATGCAGTATAAAATCTAATAATAAAGCCATAATGGTGTTGCCTGATTTGAATTTTGTTCTTCTTTTTAGTCATTAAAAGGCTAAGGCTAAATAGGTATTTCCTCCAATGTATTGTTGAAATAAGGACATTGACAAGGCAGAAGAAAAATAATAGTAGCAGTCTATAAGTGGGGTTTTATTCAAGGCTTAACTGTGATGAATGTATTGATTAACAGGGCCAAAGTAGCATTTCTGATGTTGGGTTAAATAAAAGAAATAAGCCAAAGCGATAGAACGACAGTATGAGTTTTGAAATAAGACAATTCCAGTGACAATGTTTGTGATGAGAATCTTAAATTTAGTCCTACAATCCAAAAAAAGTGGTACTTATAGTTTTTTTGTTTTTTAAATCTCTAATTTCTACCTTTCCACTTCCCTCTGGGAATATACTTATATTACATTTCATAAGAAAATCTATTACCTCAGAAGTACTATTGGGCTTTATAGATAATTGTTTTCTACAACTGCTTACATTTTAAACATTACAATATTATTAGTCAGTGTTGTTAATAGGTTCTGTTTTAAAATTCTTGTTCAATCTGAGATTACTGCATTTGATTTCTTATTAGTAGATGTAGTAAATGCCTAAGGAAAATTATATATAGCTGAAAACCATTATTTATTGGCTTCAGAAGAAATAAATTGTCATTGCTGAAAATTTAATGCCATCAGTGTGTTTTTTTTCTTCTCTACTTACACAAGGAGCACTATTGCTAATAGACTTCAGAGCTTGAAATAAATAAATCTTTGGAATCCTGTTGCATCTCATGGGGTGTGACATTTGACAGTCTTTTATAGTGCCGAACGAAACAAGTTTGTGAGCTGGAATTCAATTGCGCTGTATTGATTCCTTGCATCAGTCATTATTCCCTGCTGATTGACAGCTGAAAATTGGTTACGTTAAGTATTTCATATGTTATATTGGCTGACATTTGCTTGCCTGCTCTTGTGTCAATATTGTTGTAAAGATCTCCAGCTCTATGAGATAGCAATATACACCGACTGTGGCTTTTGTGTGATGTTCCAGTGTTTTTCCTGACATAATTTAAGACATATTAAAAACCAGCAGCATCTCCCCTCTTGAGGAGCTTAATGCCAATATTATTGTCTTCCAGGAGAAGATCATGTATGCTCATAATCGGGTGCTAATTTGCACCCATATGCTCATGTTTAGGCATTAGGTGCTATAACTGTAAAACTGAGCCTGATTGATTGATTCGTGTCAAGCCTCATCTCAGCTCATGTGGTGGAAAGTCATGCGTCTGACCCTTTTTACACTAAAAAAAGGAGGGATCCTGTTCCCTTCTTTCACCTAGAACCATCACATTGACTGAATAATCTGTAATACATTAGTGCTGACATTTGTTAGGCAAGAATTAAACAAGACACAGTAATCATTCCCCTGAATAAGAATTGTGTTTGGTTTCCAGCAGAGTTCTATTAAATGAATAATAGAATTGTCTGCTTCAATGCAGGGAATGGTGAATATTCTCAGAGATAATGAGCTTCTTTAACTCTTTGGTGACTCAGGATCATGTTTTGCTCAGCTTCCCTGATGGGGCAGAAACCAGAGGAATCTTGTCGGGCATGAACTGCTAGAGTCAAGAAGTAACCCAAAACAAAATGTGAAACAGCTACAAGTGGCTGATGAGAAATACAAAGATCTTCTTACCAGAACTCAATCCACCATCTAATTCTCATTTGTATCACAGGCTTTGGTGATATTTTAGAATTAACTCATTTTGCACAGTAAGTTGCATTCTAGAAAATGGCATTTCACACTGATAAAACGGGGAAATAGTCTCAAATTGGCATTGGGTTTCAAAATAAATGTATCATGCACTCCTAAAGATATCTATTGCTGAGCTGTGGGAAGTGGGTGCACAATTAAGACTGTAGTTTCTCAATGTTCTTGTGTATCTTCTTAGGAAGACACACTGGACACACTTTGCATAGCATTTCCAGCAGCAGGTAAGGTTACTTTTATTCTCTTTTATTATTCTGTCTCTATACTATGGAGGGTTTAATTTATTTCTATCTCTCCTCCTTTTATTGTATATAATTGCCATTTGTGAGTAACCATTGTTTAGTTTGTTCTTCTGCAGTATTTATTTCTAGTTAACTGTTTATATAATTGCCATCTTAAGCAAGCTCATAGAAGTAATATTTTCAAGCCCTCCCTCAAGAAGTTCCATTTCTGCTCCCCAAACACACATACTGGCCAGCAACTCCCTTGAGAAGCTTTTCAAAGATTGCAGGAAGCTGCAAAGGGAGGAGGAAAATAG
This sequence comes from Pseudonaja textilis, assembly GCF_049901715.1. Taxonomy (NCBI): domain Eukaryota; kingdom Metazoa; phylum Chordata; class Lepidosauria; order Squamata; family Elapidae; genus Pseudonaja; species Pseudonaja textilis. Next base: position 20,631,212 of record NC_141995.1, read on the forward strand.
GAAATTTTCTTTCTGTAAACTTCCTTTATTAACCTCATGGGAAATTAAAACAAGCAGTAGACTCATCAAGAATTCATCAAATGGCTTACTGAGATACGTATCTGTACAAAAGCAAGAAGTATAAGCATATGTGGCAAAACTACTCCTTTTTGGGGTGAATTCATCAGATAGCTCCAAGACTGTCTGAGTGATTATTACTCTGTATACCCAGCACTTTTAAAACCAGTACAATAATACTATTTATCTAACTACTATGTGGTGGGAGGAAGGGGGAATCTGTTATTTGATTCTGATATTCTGTTCATACTCTGCAGGTTTTATTTTACAGTGCAAGTTAGCTATGGAAAGTTGCTTTGTTTCACTTTTGTTATTTGTTTTTCAGGCAATTCAGCCCTACTTCTGACTACAGGCCTTGGAATAAAATTTAATACACAATCAGAATGTGTACTGAATGGGTTATCCAACTTCGATTGACAGGATATATATTTTGCAACTGTGTTATTCTACAAAGACCAAGATAATATGATATCCTTGGTTTGCATAATAATTTAAAATGCAAATTGTGCATAATACTATATATGAGAAAGTTTCCTACATAACCTGTATGGTAAGAATAATGTCTTGCTCAATGAGGAATTATACATACACATAAACTGAATTGCCGCTCTGGTCATAGGAAAAGTATTCATGAGATGAGTGAGAGAAAATTCAGAATGGAGCTATATTTATCTAGGTGATCTAGATAGTATCTAGGTAATCTGAATAATATCTAGGTGAAGAGATGAAAGTTTATCAAAGAGAGATCCAAACTAGGATTAAAGATAATTTTCTTGACAGTAAGAAGTTTGGGTGCTCCATCATTGGAGGTTTTTTAGAAGAGACTGGACAGGCATTTGTCCAGAATGGTATAGGGTCTCCAGTTTGACCAGTGGTGGTGAACCTTGTCAGCACTGAGTGCTGAAATGGGAGTGTGAGCAGATGCCGGAAGATGGAAAAGCAGCTCACTGATGCAACGCATGGGAGTGCTAGAAACCAGAAGCTCAGCTTCCTGGCAGCCACCTGGTCTTCCAGTTCTAACGTGCATGTACACATGAAGACCAGCTGGCTGGCCTGCACATGTGCATTGGGGAGCTGGTCTTCCGGTTTCTGGCACTCCCACGTGTGTGAAGACCAGCTGGCCAGTGAGCATGCACGCACTGGGACCTGGAAGAGCAATGGGCAATGGCTGACATGTCAGGAGAAATGGCTCTGTATGTGACTTCTGGCATGCGTGGCATAAGTTTGCCATCATAGGGTTGGAAACTCCAAGGTCCCTTCCAACTCTGTTATTCTGTGTCTGTAGATTTCAGATGGTTTGTCAAATAAATTGGAGAGAAAGAGAGAGAAACAGGGAGTGGGGTGAGAGAAGAACTGTTATTATAATTTATTTTACATATTGACAATCAGAGCTAACATTATCTGAGCTAGATCAAGTAATATATATATTATTTTATCACAACAAACCAGATGAAGATTAAAATGGCAGAAGTTTACCGGTGTTTTTATTCACTGATGTTTAACAATGAAGGAGTTCAGGATACCTGATTAGAATTCTCCAAAGGAGAATCACCAGGTGATATTTTCATGTGTAGAAGTCAACATGTGAAGATCAGTGAGCAGCCTTCCCTTTCTGTAACATTGGTGATGTCATGGAAGAGCCAGGTTCCATTCCAATCTGATTGGCACTGAATACATTGTGAGACTGAAGATTTTAAAAGTCCAAACTTAGTAGAGGAAATATAGTCAAGGCACTTGGGAAATTCCAGACATTAGATACACTACCAGATTAGTGGACTAGACTCAAACAGAACTAAAAGCCATGGGTAGAAAGATCAGAAAAATAATAATATTGAAGCATGCTTTTCATCCATGCATGATGTTGACAGACTCCACTTACAAAGAAAAGTAGGTGGGTATGGAATATTATAAATATGCCACTCAGTTGAAGAAAAAAAAGGGAGGGCATTGGCAGAATATCTGAAGGACAGTGAAGAAGTTGCACTGAAGCTAGCCCACCAGGAAGGCTTCCTGAGTACCATAGAGACTAAAGTGGCCTACAAGAAAAACAAAATGAAGAACAGAAAAGAGAAATGGAAAGAAAATGTATTTACATGGCTGGTACATTTTAAAAGAAAATAGCAAACAGAGCAGATAATTAGACAATGGCTAACAGCATTACAGTTGAAGAAACAAACAGCAGGGCTAATTCTGGATACATAAATCCAAGCCTTAAGTATAAATTCATACAAAGTCAGAATAGAGATGACAGCAACAGGCAGCAAATGCCACCTGTGCAAAGAAGCTGAAGAAATAGTAGACCACCAAATTAGCTGCTCTGAGAAGATTGCACAGACTGACTATAAATAGCAACAATGGTACATTGGAATATTTTCAAGAAATAACATTTGCCTGCAAACAAGAATTGGTGGGACCATAACATAGACAAACAGATAATAAAGAAACTAAAATGCTTTGGGACTTTAGAATTCAAACAGACAAGCACCTGCCACACAACACCCCAGAACTGACAATTGTTGATATGAAATGCAAACAAGTATTGATAGTAGACATTGCAGTACCTGGAGACAGCAGAATCGGAGAGAAAGAACTGGATAAAATTATAAAACATAAAGGCCTGCAAATAGAAGCAGAATGATTATGGCAAATGAAAGGAAGATTAGTACCAATAGTAATATGTGTTTTGCCTAGCTAAAACATATGGAGCACTTCTTGGACATGATTGATATTAACAAAATCATAATTAGTCAGTTGAAAATAAATATTTCCTGGGTGTGCTGTGAATGGGTCAGCATGCTGCCAGGCATCCTCATTTTGCTAGTATGCCAAGGATTTTATCTATTCTGTTTCCACAGCAATCTTTCAAATATTGCCATCTGAAACTCCTATATCCTCTACCAGATCTCTAATTATGTTAAATTCAGTAGATTTCCTGGAGTGTTAGAGAATAATATTTGCATTATATGCTTTAGGTTTCGTCCAGCTTCCTGGGAATTTTACAAAATAGTTCAATTGTCCCATCTTCTCTTTAAGGAGGTATGGCCCCTCTTAGATCAATTGGATGTAGTTGGGTAGTGATCTAAGGTTCACCTGGCTCAATGGTTGATTCCCTGGCATGCATATTATATTTCTATCAATTTTGTCTTTCTTACTATCTTATTTATTTATTTGATTTCTGTAGCCATCCATTTCAACAAGAAATGTTGCAACAGATTTGCAATAATTCTTATTTGCTTTGTCTCTATCTTTTGTCTTTATCAAGAGCCACAGTAGCACAGTGGTTAGAGAGCAGTATTGCAGGTTACTTCTGCTGACTGCCGGCTACCTGCAATTTGGCCATTCGATTCTCACCAGCTGCAAGGTTGACTCAGCCTTCCATCCTTCCAAAGTCAGTAAAATGAGGACTCAGATTGTTGGGGCAATATGCTGACTCTAAAACCTGCTTAAAGAGGGCTGTAAAGCACTGTGAACCGGGGTATAGTCTAAATGCTATTGCTATTTTGTTTTTGGTTTCTGTAACAAGTCTCAGCTCACTGAGCCTTCCAGTTTCTACAGTTTATATTTCCCGTCTTCTGTTTCCTGAATGTATTCATGCTTCTCTTCTGAATTTTAGAGAGGTGTAGCCACACTTCTTTGATCTTTCCTCCTTTGGATATCATGAATTCAAGAGTAACATGAACAATTACTTGAATGTATCAGTCATTTCTCATTCACCTCTTCTTGTTGATAGGGATTAGGTCCATGATAGCAGACATTTTATTCTTTTTTCCAGTGTCTGGCACATTGTTGTCAACAAGGGAGGGCAAGAATTTGCTGGATCTTTGACTCTCAACATATATCAGAATAATTAAAATATATTATTATCACTATCACTTTGTGACACAAAAAGTGCAGTACTGCAGGCTAATTCTGCTGTATATTATTTTTCTCTGTTCAGCCAGTCTATACTAAAGCCTCATGATAATGCCATGTTTTTCTCTTATTTTTATTAAAATATTTAAATAGAATGTTCCAATTCCTGGATTTTTCTGGAAATGCCCACATTTGCTGTTGTATCTGTTCCTTTGAGTAACATTATTTATAATGACAAACAACATCAATAAAACTTAAAGAAAGCACAATTTTTGGTGCAATGCCATTTTAAAAACATTATTGTGCTCCTTTTTTAATTCTCTGACATGCTCCATTATTCATATTTAATTCTACTCTGCTAATTTACTATAAGAAGCTTTAAATTCTTATACAGAATTGTGTTTGCCAGGATTGGTGGAAACAATGTGCTAGAAAACTAGAGTAACAGCTTGTCACATTTTTGTCTTAGGAAGAGAGAATTTGCCTTATTTGTTTCATATTTCCCTAAAGCCTTGAGAGGAAACTTGCCTCTAGTGACTTAGCTGCCTAACTCTTCCACGTCCATCTTCTGGATGTCACCTGCTAAGGTAAGGAGCCTGAAAAAGCCTGGACACTGTATGTATGGGTGGCCTTTTGTTTACGGCAGACAAAGACAAAATCCTCTGGATTACTTGAAGATATCATATAACACACAAGATGGAGCTACTATTATTCTCTTCTAAGACATATTGTGTTTCCCTTGGGCAGAGAAAAGTACACGCAGCCAATCCTGGGAGGGCAGGTCCTATTAAAGATTTATGCAAGCCTGAATTATTTGGCTTTAAACTTTGTCTTTTTCCATTTTTTAATAAGAAGGATGCTTTCTTTAGACACTGCAACCTGAAGTAGATGGTATCACCTGTAATCCTTGGCTTAGGCAGAGAGCTTCTAAATGGATTGAATTAGGTGCAAGACAGAACTGTTTTTTTTTCTTTCCCTCAAGGCCCACCATTATTTTTTCCCTGTTATTTGTGCTTTTAAGGATTCCACTAATGCAGCGTTCAAGGTGGGACTTAAAAGTGTACGTCTTTCAAGCCTCTTCTTCCAAAAAGCATGTTTAGAAGTGGTTGGTGCCTGTAAACATTTTATCAAAACTCAGTCCTTTGATTTTATGCATTTAAAAAATGGATATTGTAAAAATGATTTGGGGGGTGGTGGAGTGGGGGGAGGAGCAGAAAAAATGGTTATCTGTAACACTAGTGCAGCAGGAAGCTCTGTACATTTAAGATTTGATGTCAATTAAAACTTGATTTATTTATATTCTATATTATTTCAGCTATTGATTCAGTTTAAGTCCTCCAAGATATAAATTAATGGGGGGATTATTAATAGATTGTTACTTCCACTTTAAATATTTTTGAAATAGCTTCATTAATAAAATATGAATATATTTACTCCCATTTCAAAATTCTGGGCACGAAAACAAGGACTCAGTCAATACTGAGAAACTGAGTTTTACAAATTCAGTGTAATTTAGTAGCCTGAAATATTGAATTTTTCTGTATGTAGTTAGCTTCTTTAAAATGGCAAACAAGCTGTATGCTAAATAGCTCTATAGAAGATTAGTTTAGAACAATATCCTGGCAGATAATCAGGCCAGATTTATGAGCAGTCAAATACTTCCATGATTTAATTAAAAAATGTATCAACCATCTTTATTACTACATATGTTGTAATATTTAACATATTTAACATAATATTTAATAACATGTTTATGTTATTTAATATTCAAAAATCTATTCTGAATTTCTTTGAGATTTTTGCAATTTTTATGATAAGTATCTAAGTCCCTGCTGAAATTAGAATATGGACTTAATTTCATGTAGGCTCCATATTGTTATCTGAAATTTTGAATTAAATTGGTTTTGGGGGTGGATTCCTGACTTCTCTGACCTTACAGGATAATTTTTTTGTCATCACGGAAGGCAGCAATGGATTTTGATTGAAAATTGTAGAGCTTATCAGTTCAATATCTGACCCTGATTAGCCTCAAGAGGCCATAACAGTGCTGAAGCAACGGGATCTTAACAACATTCAGTGAGCTCTAAAGTATAGTATATCCCTCTCTGTGTGTGAGACAGGTTTGCTTAAGAGATTTTTATCCAATGCCAATTAATGAGCCAATTTTCTATAGTCAACTTATAGGACAACATTCACACTTGCTAAATTCAGTGTTTAACCTTAAACATTGCTAGAAAGAAGATTTAACAACATTCCAGTGCAAGAGCAGCTTAACTCCTGCCTGCTGGGCAAAATGGAATTAATATCACATCTGTTTCTGTAATGCTCAATGTCATATTCTACCTACAGACTTATATATATAAAGTTTTTAAATATTATGTTTGGTTAAGTGCAAACAATTTGAAAAGGGATAATACGATAAAGTTAGATGTTTGGCACAATCAACACACTGATCTTTTTTTTTTTTCACTTATTGTTGAAGACCGGTATTCAACAATAAGTGAAAAAAAGAAGATCAGTGTGTTGATTGTGCCAAACATCTAACTTTATCATATTATCCCTTTTCAAATAAGGCTGAAGCTTGTAAATGACAGATTTCTTAAGACTGCCTTCAGTTATGTTCTCGTATCCTTTCCATTATGCCTTTTTACTGTCCTTGTAGTAAGATCTCTGGAATGGCAGTATTTTTGCTTCTTGAAGGTATAAGCTTATTTGGTCTGGAACTCTATTAAAGAAAATGTAGCAACTCAGTTTTTTTGAAGAGTTTAGGGAGAGATAGGAGGAGACAATGATCAAAGAGGTTGAAAATATAGGATGAACTATTTTCTGTATATTTGGTAATAGAAGGTCCAAGAACAAGGGGAATCTTTCTGTGGCTTGGGAACAGAAAATAACTTTACATTTGGAGGAGACATGGCAACCACAGAAAATATTTGCAAGAGAAATTTTTACTAATGCAAGAAGCCTTGTGAATAAAATCCTGAATTTCTCCTCTTACTAAATACAGCTAAATTTGACATCATATTTGTCTGTGAAACATGGCTCAATGCATCTCTGCCTGACTCTCATGTTTACCGATCAGATCGTGAAATCCGTAGAGAAGGAGGTGTTGCTATCTTCTATAAAAAGTCCTTACATCTAAAAAACATCCAAGTTACCCAGGAGCTTGCTCTTCCTGAGACCATCGTCTGTGAACTGTTCTTAAATACCACATTTCAATTCTTACAATGTTACAGAGCCCCTGATTATGACATCGAACACACAATCAAGCTAAATACACTACTAACATGGGCAGCATCCTGCCCACACACCTTTATCTTTCTTGGTGACTTCAATCTACCTCATATTAACTGGACCCTTAACGAATGTACAACTGAACCCACATATGCAACCTTCTACAATGCAGTAACAAATCTGGGACTAGAACAACTAGTAACCAACAATACTTGGTTTAATAACTGCCTCGATCTCATCTTCTGCAATAGTTTGAATTCAATTTATGGAATACAAATTAAAGAACACTTTTCCAACAGTGACCACAACATGATTGACTTTTGTCTCAACATACGTCCACACAAAAATCATCACAATGACAGAATCCCCAATTATAACTTCAAAAAAGGCAACTATGAACTTATAAACAATGATCTCTCATCCCTTGATTGGCAATTTCTATTCACTGGATGCAATACTGTTGAAGACCATTACAGCATATTTTTACTTGAAGTCAAAAGAGTCATCAAACTATATGTACCAATAACAACTCCCAAAACCAGGAAAAACAGATTACCCATAACAATAAGGAAGCTTCAATCCAAAAATAAATCCCTTTGGTGAAAAAACAAATCTGGTCATGTTGCCAACTTCAACAGTCGATTCAAACATTTATGCCACCAGATAAAGATGGAATGCACCAATAATCACATTAAACAAGAGGAAAACCTTCTACACACCAATTCCACCTGCACTTTCTACAATTTTGTAACAACAAACTAAAAGACTCAAGTTCCATCCCACCCTTGAAAGGACCAAATGGTAAAGACTGCAACGATGACACCATTAAAGCCAACCTCTTTAACACATTCTTTGGCTCAGTATTTGTGAATAGTAATGGTTCATGCCCAGTATTTCCTAGTCAAACCACAGATGACTACAATGATCCAATACATATCTATTTCACAGAAGACAACATTGAAAAAGCACTACACAGTCTAAAACCATCTCTATCTATTGGACAGGATGGAGTATGTGCCTACTTCTTAAAAAAGCTATCCACTGCCATAGCCAAACCACTAAGCATAATCTTTGAAAAATCTTTCAGGACCAGCTCCTTGCCAAACCTATGGTCTCAAGCCACGGTTATCCCCATCTTCAAAAAGAGAGACCCAGCCTAGTTGAAAATTACAGACCAATCTCTTTATGCTGAATCACCTGTAAAGTCATGGAATCAATTATTAACCAATCCATTATCCTCCACTTAGAGGCACACAACCTACTCTCCAATAAACAATCTGGTTTCAGAAAAAAACTATCCTGTAATCTGCAACTCTTACACTGCAAAAACATATGGACTACACAACTCAATCAGGGCAAAGCAATAGACACAATCTACATAGACTTCTGTAAAGCCTTTGATTCAGTGGTACACGACAAACTACTCCTAAAACTAAAATCTTATGGTATCTCTGGACAACTGCATTCCTGTCAAACAGACAACAAATGGTCAAAATTGGGAGTGTCCTATCAAATTCTGTACCTGTCAATAGTGGTGTCCCCCAAGGCAGTGTTCTAGGACCAACTCTCTTCATACTCTACATAAATGACCTCTGTGATCATATTAAGAGCAACTGTGTTCTCTTTGCTGATGATGTAAAGCTATTCAACACCACAGACAATACTACTACCCTCCAAAAAGACCTTGACTATGTATCACAATGGTCAAACAAATGGCAACTTCAAATCTCAACAAATAAATGCTCTGTCTTACATATTGGCAAAAATAAATCAGAAAATAAAATACAAGCTGAATAGTCAAGACCTAGGTTGATGATCCAAACTGTCAAGGACCTTGGAGTACTCATCTCTAATGATCTTAGTGCTAGAGCTCACTGTAACTACATAGCCAAAAAGGCATTAAGAGTGGTTAACCTAATCCTGCATAGCTTTTTCTACAGTAATTTCGCACTACTAACAAGGGCATACAAAACATTTGCTAGACCAATATTTGAATATAGCTCATCAGTCTAGAACCCACACTATATATCATATATTAATGCAGTCGAGAAAGTCCAGAAATATTTCAGGAGAAGAGTTCTCCACTCCTTTACTCATAGCAGAATACCTTATTCCACCAGACTTGAAATTTTAGACCTAGATAACCTAGAAGTACACCACTTTTGGTCTGACCTAAGTGTAGTACATAAAATTATCTATTGCAATGTCCTACCTGTCAATGAAAACTTCAGCTTCAACCATAACAATACAAGAGCACACAATAGATACAAACTCAAGGTAAACTGCACCAAAGTTGATTGCAGGAAATACGACTTCAGTAACAGAGTGGTCAATGTCTGGAATACTCTACCTGGCTCTGTAGTTTCTTCCCCAAACCCCCAAAACTTTAACCTTAGACTGTCTACTATTGACCTCACCCCTTTCCTAAGAGGTCTGTAAGGGGCGTGCATAAGCGCACCAATGTGCCTACCGTCCCTGTCCTATTGTTTCTTTTTATTATTTCTTTTATTTTTCTTATATGTATCCATTTCATGTATCTATAACTATGTTTATACTTATACCTGTTATCTTATAATTGCTGGACAAAATAAATAAATAAATAAACTAAATAATGTTCGATCAGGTAGTTTGTTCACAATTAGTGAGTTTTTAATTGAGAAAAATTAAAAAAAAACATACCATAAGGTTGTGGTTCTAGAATGAAAATGGAGCTGTGCAATTCATGTACTTTCAATGAGAGGAAAAGGTTTACTATTAAAGAGCTCTTGCAACAATTCCCTGCAAAAAGTTACCCTGTGGTAAGATGAGCAGCCAATACATTTTATAAAAAAATAAATGAAATAAAAGCAGCAGGTGCCTGATCTACTAATGTCACTAATCCATTTGCACATAAAACTCACACAATCTTCTTTTACAATCCCAGACATATAGATGAAATTTTAGGGGGAAATATCATTTGTATACAGAATGCAGCTGAGCATGGTGAGTGATATTATATAATATATAATTTATACTACATATAAATTAATCATAACATTTAAAAGTATCATTAATTTTCACAAAGTCATTCATGAAAGCGCTGCTCTAATCACTGGCATCATTAGTGTTCATCAGAGGTGGGATACGACAGGGTTAACTACCAGTTCGGGATTTAGGAGCTTCCTTGCACATGCTGGGAGCCGCGCGCCTGTAAATCGTCATCAGCAGTCTGCGTTCAGAGAAGCAGCCTTTGAAACAGTCCTCTTTTCCTGCTTTTTTAACTGCAGCTGTGCCTCGTTCAGCAGCTGAAGTTGAAAAAATCAGGAAATAAAGATCAGGTAAGAGCCCGGATGGGCGGGTGGGCAAAAATATCAGGAAACATAGAACCGATTCTATGTCTGCTGCTCTTCAGAGCTACTGGTTCTACAGAGGTGGACAGAACTGGTAGAAACCCACACCTGGTGTTCATTTCCCACAGCAATATTAACTATAATTCAGTTTGTCAAGTTGTCCCTTGGAATTGGCATCTCCAACATCATTACTGAGAAAGTTTATGCTTATTCAAATTAGACTTACTGGGAATGGTGCTGGAATTGGAGCATGGAAATTCAGATTCAATTTCTGCTTGACCACAGAACTTACTGGGAAACTTTCTCTGAGCCTAAGCTGTCTCCCAGGATTGCTGTAGAGATAATGTTGAGCAGATTCCCAAGACTTTGACCTTTTAGAGCAGGGGTCTCCAACCTTGGCAACTTTAAGACTTGTGGATTTCAACTCTGGGAATTGAAGTCCACAAGTCTTAAAGTTGCCAAGGTTCTAGAGCAGGGCTGTCCAAGTCATGGCCCGTGGGCCGGATGCCTCACACACTGCCCATGCCTATACCCAGTTTAGCAAAGAGGGGGAAGTTGCGAATAAATCTTGTAACGCTGCCATGATGCCACGAGTTTGACACTCCCCCCCCGTTCCAGAGCAAGGGGGTCAAACTCGTGATGACACATTGTCATCATGTGATGTATCACAATTTTTTTCCCTTGCAAAAATGGGTGGGTATGGCCAGTATGTGACACATCTGGCCCATAGGTCATGAGGCTGACACCCCTGCTCTGGAGAAAAAACAGTCAATAAATTAATTAAACCAAATTAAATAGTAATTATAACATTTTCCTTTGGTGAGCTAAGATTAATATCATGAATCATGGCTCAAGGACTCTCCCCGCAAATGCACACAGAAAAGAACCACAATTCCTCCTAAGTATAAAACTACACCTGTATTTTTCCCAGAAGGGTGAAGAACATGGGACCGCCACTGGATCTGTTATTATCTCTTCTCTTTTCCACAGCAAACAGAAGAGACCCGAAAAAGAGGTATAGTTGCAATAGTGCACTTTCCATTTCTGTGGAGAGGCGCCACTAATATCTTTGTGTTAACAATGCTCAGGTTCAAATATTTTCTCCCTGACATCACCACCATCACAATCAATGATGATCATATCTGCAAGGAGTGGAAACAAAGTACTATATATATATTTCTTTCTCAGAATTGATGCAAGAGCATATTTGGGTTGCTCTGGTTGCCCAGCAACCATGATCTCTTCTCTAGGTCTGACAGTTGCTTTTTTTTTTTTTTTTAACAAGGAGCCAGCCATAACATAAGGAGCATTGATCCTCAACTTATTATCAGATCTTGCACGCACCCTTTCAAAAGCTAATCACGTATAATATTGCTGCTGAAGACTTGCTTTACACTTCATTACACTTCTGTGGCTAAGTTTCTAGATAGGATTGTGGTGCTTTGTACAGGGACCCACGAAGACTTGTGCAGCTCTCATTCAAACTATTTTTCCCTTATAAATGCAGTGTATATCACAAGGAAGGCTTTATTGTGTAACAGTTAACCATAACATTATTTTTGAATTTTTATAGAAGCATCTAGGTAGAATAAAGTTTCCAGCAAGCAGTATTAAAGAAAAGAGCATCTTTCTCATCACAGCATAACTGGAATATTTATGGCACTGATTCTGCTGGTTTTAAGAAAGCCATAAAAACGTAGCTGTTTCAGCATTCCCTGAACAGCTTATTTTGTGCCCTTGTTTTGATGGCACTTTGTTTCCAAATAAAGAAGGTTATATTCCTGACTATTGTTGACGATGTTGGCCTTCTATTGTTTTTTTAATTGCTAGCTATCTTGAACGCTCCCTAGATTTCCTTCAACAATTGTGATAACTGATACAGGTAGTCCTCAACTTATGACCACAATGGAGCCCCAAATTTATGTTAAAAAGTGAGAAATTAATTAAATGAGTTTTGCCCTATTTTACAAGCTTTCTTGCCACATTTGTTAAGTGAATCGCTGCAATTGTTAAATTAGTAACCCAGTTGCTAAGTGAATCTGGTTTCCCCATTGACTTTGCTTGTCAGGATGTCATAAAAGGAAATCATATGACTCCAGAACACTGCAATTGTTGTAAATATGAATCAGTTGTCAAGCATCCGAAGTAAATCACATGACCATGGAGATGCTACAATGGTCATAAGTGTAAAAAATGGAAATGCGTCACTTTTTCCAGTGCCACTGTAACTTCGAACAGTCACTAAAAGAACTGTTGTAAGTTGAGGACTACCTGTAAATCGATTAAATAAATTTGAACTAATATATTCAAAAGAGACAATCAAAAAGTCAAAAGTCACCAGCAATCAACACCCAGATGATCAAAGATTAATACCAAGAATAACATTAGACCAACAATCGAAAAGCAAACAATATCCCATTCAAGGAATTAGTAAACAAACAAGCTAAAAGTAAACAATAGCCAACTGCACCAACACTGACAGAGCAAGCCATTAGTATCAGTGGTGGTTCTCAAAATGGTTTACCACCAGTTCAGTGGATGTGGCTTGGTGGACGGCACTTTGTCTGCGCGTGTGCGCCAAATGTGCACTTTGCACACACACACACAGAGAGGCTTTCCTACTTACCTCCTGCAATCCTGCACTCTTCCTGTAGCTTCAACAGCTGACGTGCGGCAATCTGCTGTGCTGCACAAAGCAGCTGCGCTTCAAAAGCAGGGAATAAAGGTCAGTATGGGAGTCAGGGTAGGCAGGTGGGCCCAACAGCAGCTCATCAAAGAGAACCAGTTTGGTCTCTGCTGATCTTCGGTGCTACCAGTATACCAGAACTGGGCTGAACTGGTAGAATAGCACCACTGATTGGTATATAAAATGAGAGCAAATCCCATTCCCTTCAAGCACTGGTGAAATTATCTAATTTTGTAACAAAACATATGCAAGAAAATAACCGAGCTCAGAAAGTATCATGGACCCCACACTCATATCATTAGATTACATGTTGGTAGGTTTTATGGAACCTCGTTTATTGATTATTCAGGAACCAATACTAGACATAGACAATTGCATTCATATGCTTTTATGGAATTACTGCACCTGACAAACTATAACAAAAAACATAGCAGTTTGGAAATTTTGATGAAATCTTCTTACTGTATGTCCCCCCAAAATAAGGCAGGCCAATAGAGCCTTTGCTAAATCCTTTATGAAATCCACAATCAAAACTTTTTGAAAAATATGTTTTATCACCAAATTGTAAATGAAACAGTAAGACAGGCAGTTTGATCTAGTGGTTAAGACATTAGGCTAGAAAACAGGAGATCATGAATTCAAGTCCCACTTTAGCCATGAAAGCCAGCTGGGTGGCCTTTGGCCAATCATTTTCAATTAGCCCAATTCATCTCACAGGGTTGTCATTGTGGGGAAAAGTGTGTTGGAAGAGGAAAGTGTGTTGGATATGTTTGCCACCTTGAATTATTTATAAAAATAATAAAGGCAGGATACAAATAATTATGATTCTGCACATATTTATTATTGATAGATGAATCACTAGAATCGGCCCTGCTTATTGTCCATATTAAAGGGCAATATACGAGACTGGTAAAATTTTCAAGGCCTTTTTAAAAGGAAGAAGTGGGTGCCAAACAAGCAAATAAACAGATAGCAATAGCAATATCACTTAGACTTATATACCACTTCACAGTGCTTTACAGCCCGCTCTAAGTCGTTTACAGAGTCAGCCTATTGCTCCCAACAATCTGGGTCCTCATTTTACCCATCTTGGAAGGATGGAAGGCTGAGTCAACCTTGAGCCTGGTGGGATTTGAACTGCCAAATTGCAGACAGCCAGCAGGCAGCAGAAGTAGCCTGCAGTACTGCACTCTAACCTCTGAGTCATCTGCTCTGTTGCAACTACAAGCAAGCAGAAGATGTGGGCCGGTGGCCATATGGGCTCCTGCTGCACATGGGTGCCAGTGCTGCCACTGCAAGGCAGATGTTGGAGCATGGATAGCCTGGCTGAGAAGGCCCTGGGGTAAGCCAGTGCAGGGCATGTGGGGCATCTTCACCACCCTCTTCCTCACTTCATGGCTGCAGCACGTGAGCAACCAGACAACACGGCGGCTGCACAGACTCTAAAGTATAGCTTATTTTGGGGTAGAGCTTATATTAGGTACACACATAAAAACATGCTAGGACTTATTTTTGGGGATAGGTCTTATTTTTTGGTAAACAGAGTAACTGGAAACAATATGCCAATTAATTGATTGAGAATTATATTAGTACAATGATTAAAACTCAATCATTTGCAAATGTGTCTATTAAGTGTGTATTAACAATATACAAATTAAGCATTAAGAATCCACAGATACCTTAACTACTGTATCCATAACATCATAGTATAGTGGAACTTCTGGTCGTGAACATTTCCGTTCGTGACCAAATCATGTGACAAACCAAAGTTCTTACTTCTGGTCTTGAATGGGTGCTCAGGTGGCAACCAAAGGGCAGTGATTTCCCTTTTCGCACCAATTTCCCCTTCCGTACCATGCCATTTTTGTTTTTATATGCATGCACTTCCAGTGACGAAAGTAATCTTCTGGTAACTAAAGTAAACAGATTACGGTCGCCATCGGAGATTCCAGTGTATTGTTGGAAGGATACATTTAGCTTTCAAACTTCTTTCTCCAAAAGTTCAGGATTCAGCTTAATTTCCTCCTTTTACAGAGTTTGGCCCTTTGTCTATTTGGGAAAGGAATAAGAATGAATCATCTCTGTCTACAGCTGCCTTCTACATCCACCATAGTTCAGGCCCATTCACCTGAATATTATGGAGTATCAAAAGCAATTTGTCACTTCTTACAAACATTCTTTTCAGACCCCCCACACTGATAACTCTACTTCAGAACTGTGTTTTGAAATCCATCATTACAATATGTATGAAACATATTAACAGCTTCTATAAGTTCCTGATGAACATCATGTAATAACAATTGTAAATTCTTTCCGTGTAAGAATTTACAGCTCAATCACAGCGTATCACACACATGGGAAACCATATTGTGTGCATATGGTTTGATGAACCTATCTGAAGCACAAAACAAGAGCAAGACAAGGAGAGTTGCTCGTGTGATAAGATCATCCAAACCAAGTAGACATAAAATTCACAAAAACAGTTTTCCAGTGGTTGGAAGTTTATTGGTTTGGGGTTTTTTAGCAGTAGATCCATTGCTTTCTATAGCTTTCTGTTCACAAACAGCCTTTTATATCTTTCCTCATCAATTTTAAAAATGAGCTTAGTTACTTTTAAAATCAGTTCCTACTAAAAATATCCCTTACCACGCAAACATGTTTTGATCTGAAAAAGGATGTACAGAATATCTAATTTTGTATCATACTGATACTTAAAAGAAATGAACCTGCAAACTATTATTATTGTTGTTGCTGCTGCTGCTGTTATAATCATCTTGTTCTTCATTGTTTTCACTGAAGAAAATGACCAGAACATTTTTCATAACAAACAAGCAGAGCTGCAACAAACACCACAAAAGAAAAGTGCATCAGTGTTGTCACAGACTAATCTGTATTATAATTTGTTGTGACATGATGTGGCGAGACATAAAGGCTGCACTTAATTTCTGTTTATTCATTTTGCATCTTGACATCGCACCCAGAAGCCTGGTATATTATCTGCTAATCTTGGCAGAGGACTTTAATTGCTTGATTGCTTTATATTTCAAGTGGTCTGGGTGTATGATGCTGACCAGGCCTGAATTCAAGAATCTGTTTTTAATTTACAGATTGAATAAACTACTTTTTTAAAAAAGTGTGTTTGGATGACTGTATTGTAATGCTACTGCCCAGACTATTTCAAAACACTTACCAGGATCACAATAAAAAGAAAAAGGTCCAAACATCCAAAGTTTCTTAAATAAGAATTCATCTTCTATACATAAAAGAATATTATTTTACAACCTGTCTACAATATTTACAAAGCATTCTCAATTTTGTTTCCTTATTTATTTATTTAGGCAGTTGTATAGTCGTTCAACAAACTATATGATTCTGGGCAGCATAAAGACAAAAGATAAGGAAGTCCCTGTAGCTTTTATTCTGCTAGCCATTGACAACTATAAGGGGTGGTGCCCATCTCCATTTCAAGACTATTGAGCCAGCACAGTCCAAAGACATTTTCATGATCATGTGACCAGCATGAGGACAGAGTACTGTTACTTTTTCACTTAAGAGGTACCTATTTATCTACTCACATTTGCATGCTAGATTACAGATGCTAGGTTGGCAGAAGCTGGGGTAAGGATGGAAACTCACCCCGTTCCATGGAGCTCGGATCTTGTACCTGGGCTGCCAGTTTTCCAGCCAACAAGCTCAGCATCTTAACTACTGAGTCATTCCACCATGAGCACCATACAAAAGACAAAAGCCTTCTCTGGCCATAGCTACCACCTGCTCTTTAGTAGGAGCTATCAGTCTAGGAGGGCCTCCAGACTACAGTACATGCAATCTAAGCAAAACAGTACAATTATGCACAGATTCAAAACTAAATTTTCACCAGTTTCGGAATCCATGGACCCAAGACCCATAATTAATCACTTTTGCAAGGTTTGAGCCAAAGCCTATTCTTCCTTAACCAGACATCAGCAAGTTCCAGATACAGCAGCTATACTTGGATGGCACCAGAATCCATGCACAAGACTCCGAAGAGCACAGGTGATATTCAGAAGGTTCTGACTGGTTCTGGAGAACTGGTAGTGGAAATTTTGAGTAGTTCCGAGAACCAGCAAATATCACCTCTGACTGGCCCCGCCCCATCTATTGACTGCCTCCTGAGTCCCAGCTGATTGGCTGGGTCTTCTTTTGTTGCCCTGCACAGGAGAATGGAACTGGAAAGCAGGCTAGTGGGGTGCGGAGGGAATGGGATTTTGTAATTACCTTCCCCTGCCATGCCCACCAAACCAAGCCATGGTCACCAAGCCACGCCCACAGAACCAATAGTAAAAAAAAAAATTGAATCCCACCACTGCTGAAGAGGTGCAACCTGATCTAAAGTAGCTGCTGCCATCTCATTCCAAGCAGGGACCAAGAACTCAGACAAACTGAGAGTTTGGCCTTCATTTGTGAGAAATATGGACCGCTAGCACTTCAAACAGTTCAACTTTGAGAATCATTCACAGCACATGAGGCATCCATTTACAAACAGCTATGCTTCCTACACGAATGCACTTGAGAAGGGGTCATTCCATGCAGCCTATGATATCGACACCGATCAACTCAGAGATGGGCAGACGTATGGGAAAAGCATTCAGCGAACGTATGTTAAAGGTCTTAGTCAATGACTGCCATCTACGATTGAGCAAGTATAAAGCAGCCTTCAATATACACGAGGGGCATTGTCTATCACAAGTTGAAGAAAAACTAGTCACCCACCTAGAGAACATTATTAGGACTTTTATAAAAGAAAAGCAGGTGAAGAAAACGAAACAGTTGGAGGATAAAATTCAAAACTTAAAGCCATGCTCCAAAACCTGTGTGAACCTGGTCCATAATTTATTGAATAATTAAGCCAGCAGGAACCACAAATATCTGAACATGACCAGGGATTCTATACATGTGATGCCACAGCAAGAGAATTCATAGCAGCATTGGAATCTGTACTTAACAGACATAGAAGAGCCAGATAAACATGCTATCAAGCAAAAAGTATCGGCAATTCTAGTTGCACACAAACCAAACAATATGCTCAGCCCAATGGAGGAACACACCTTGAAAGATCTGAAACAAGATCAGGACTCCATTATTTCACTGGCAGACAAATGTCATTTAATGGTGGTGATGAACTGCACAGATTATGGAACAAAGGCATTTTCCCTGCTCAATGATCCCTCAACATACAGACCAGCAAAGACATTGGAGAATGAGAACAATGGTTACCTAACTGAATGCTTATCTCAGCCAGCTTAAACAATACAACTGCATAACAGAGAAGGCGTGGTGGAAAATGAGAGGAACAGATGCAGCCTCAGTGAGATTCTACAGATTCCTCAAGATAAACAAAATGGGAGTCCCTCTCAAGACCTATTATAGTCCTAGAAGACACCCCTTATGTATAACCTGGCTGAATGGCTGTCACACTGCTTAAGCTTCTTGATCCAACCCTCGAACAGCACAGCCATGTCATCCACACAATTTCTAGACAAAACTAGAAGGCTTAAATGTGGCTCCTGGCAAGATCATGGTCTCCTTTGATGTAGTGTCCCTGTTTGCATCCATCCCTCCTTACTCAGCATATGAAGTAATAGATAGAAAACTAGAAGAGTATGACACAGAATCAGAACAAACTAACCAAGACACAAATTATGAAGCTACTTCAATACTGTCAATGCACCTTTTTCACATTCAAAAGTGAAATGTATGAACAAATAAAAATAACCCCCATGAGATCCCCCAAATCAGCAGTCATTGCAGAAACAGTCCTGTGTGAACTAGAACACTGTGCATTTCAGAACTACACACTTAAATTATTGCCGCTATGTGGATGACACATTTGTCATCATCAAGAGAAATGCACTTAAAAACTTTCATACCATACTGAATTCCATCTTCCTCGACATATAGTTCACAATGGAGGAAGAAAGAGCTAGACAATTACCTTTTTAGATGTACTTGTCAATAGACAAGAAGATGGAACTCTAGTAATCTTTCACAAGGCTAGCAAAACCTCACATTTTGAATTTCAATAGCAACCATCCACTGTCACACAAAAAGTGTTGCATCCAAACACTATATGGCAGGGTGAGAACACAATAGTTAAAATAGATGATGTCAGTTTCCCTAAGTCAGGGATATCAAACTCGTGGCCCATGGGCTGGATGCTTCACATGCTGGCCACACCCTCCCCCGATTTAGCAAAGGGGGGGAAGTTGTGATATCTCATGTGACGACAATGTGATGTTGTGAGTTTTACACCCCTGCCCTAGGTAGACCAGATCAAGAAATCAATTTCACAGGAAGATTAAAACTGCTTTTATTGAGATTGGCTACAATAACAGAATACAAGTCTAATTGTACTTTCCTTCCTCCTCCTTATACCCCTGCAAATTAGGGAGGTTCTGTTTGATACTCATCTACATACTATTTCTCTGCTGCAGACTTAATATGTGCTTCACACCTCATTGCAAGAGTAAAGGTAAAAGGCATATCTCCATCAAGATCAGATGAAGCTGGATGGCAAATAAATTTAATAAATTAATAAATAAACAAATAAATAGCCTTCCACACCCTCTAATATTTTAAGCTTATCATAAATAACTGATGATACCTTCTATTTTTAAAAAAACAAATTGTCAACCTTCTGTTTCATTCTTTACAGTCTGGAACATCTATGCCTCCTTTGGGACCTCCACAATTTCTGCTGTTTAAATCAGATGATAAGGACTAGAAAGTTTAAATTTAGAAAATAAAAATAATAAACTAAATATAATTAGTTTTAATAAGCATAGAACATCTGCAAATACAAGTAATGCAAGATTATTTTTGGTTAGTCATTATGGGTCAGAATCCTTTGAAGTGTTGTGTTGCCCCTGCATGTCACTGTGGGGGGTCTTTTGGTGCTTTAATTTGGAAAGTATGGCTATATAATAGAAAGGAAGGGTTTAAATGATACACAGTAAAATAAGTTTATGTATCAAAAGACTTAGTGGACCAACCCTTAGTAAATCAGCTTAGTTGTCTATGAGTTAAATGACATTAGCAAGAGCATTCTATTATGTCCATGTTGTTGTTGTGGCCTGTCAGCTGCCAGCCCCTCCAGCAGCCTCCAGGAGAAAGAGGCGTGGGACTCAGGGTCAGCATCAAGGCAATTTGAGAGCTCCGAGGGGAAAGGGGGAATGGAGCTGGTGGAAAGATAGGAAGAGGTGTGGCCTGGACTGCTCATTAGCCCTCAGATGGAGAGTCAACTGTTTCCAGGTCTGGAGGTGGCTGTTGAGGAAGAGGAGGAACAGCTGGGTCCAGTGCCTGACATGCAGATGCACAGAAGGCAGAGGAGAGGAGAGCAGTGGAAATCTGTGGGCCAATCCTTGGGAAGGAAGAGAAGGAAGAGCCATCACTGCTAGTGAAGCCCCACCTTACCTCTGGGGATAAAAGGCAGGGGGTGGAGATGAATAGAAGTGGCAGACAACTATTCATTTCCCTGCTGGGCGGACTTGTCAGCCTGCAGTGGGAGAGAAACCTTTTCCTGGGGCTGCTGGCATTCCTAATAAAGGAATCATTGAATTAACTTTAGAGGGTTTGTCGTGTTTGGGGAACTGGGTCAGAACAGTTATTACTAGGAAATTGTTCTTTAAATTATTTGAAGCGTGCAAAGTAAGAAGAATACATAGGATGTCAATAGGACCGGTAAATTCTTAAGGACAAGATAAAGAAAATCAAAAACATCCGTATCTGCAGATATAATTGTTTTTTTGCACTTGTGCTTTAGTTCTATAGAGCTCTCTATAATTCTGAAGAACTTTCTATAATTGCAAACAGGAGGATACAGTTGTGCTGCAATGAAACAGATTTTTATGATTAAAAAGGCAGAGAATAGCTATGTTTCTCCCAGCTCTTCTTTCCTTGTATGTTTTGACTCAAGGATGTCTATATTAAGGCTACCACAGTAAAAAGGCATACAAGAGACATAAAGACTTCTGTTTTGTCCTATCTAAGGGTCAATTGGATTTGTGCAGATAGGTCAGCCATAGGTGATGCATGCAATTAAATTGTCTGACTTAGAAGATCTATAAAATTAGTAAGTGCTTGGTAAAAATCAAATTATGATTATAGCAGGAAGAAATGGGATTTGAACTGTATGCCTATTAATCCAGTTTTATTGAAGAACTCAACATTTAATGATAAAATACAGCTATAAAATTGGATTCATGTGCAATTACAAATATCACATGCTTGTACATACATTTAACAGGCTGTAGGAATTCACTTTCAAATGCTCAAGATTTTCACATCCCCTTACAAATTGTTACTGTCAAAGTGCTCCATTTTTGGAAACCTATGCTATCAATGGAAAAATTCAAAAATAAACCTGTAGCAAACACCTAATAATTTTCAAATGATTATTTGACATTAGCAGAAAGCAAGTAGAATCAAAGAACGGGAAGGCAAGATGAGATAAAAATATTCATCAACAGGAAATTCTTGACCTGAATGAATGCTTCAGAATTACCTTATTGTCATAACAACAGTTACGACATAACTATGACACAACAGAAAGGCAGTGTGGTGGCTCAGTAGTTGAGAAGGTGGGCTTGTTGGCTGGAAGGTTCGAGAACCAAGCACCATGTAACAGGGTAAGTTCCCATTCTCACCCCAACTCCTGCCAACATAGTGGTTCAAATGACACTGAAGATGTGAACTAGACCGGTCTTCTAGTTGGTATATAAGTGATGAATTTTATTAGTTTTTGAAGTGTCTAAATAACAACTTAATCAATTCCATATCCACTGAATATTTGTACAGCTATGCAATATTTCTCCAGGACAGAATTTATCAATTGAGACTTGAGCATACAGAAATGGAAGGAGATATCTCTGCACTTTTTTGGCCCTGAAGATTTGGCCAACTTTTTCAGAGTTATTTGTTATTAATATGGACAAGTGGAAGATTTAAGAAATAATGAATAAAAATTATTTTTTAAAAAATAGTACTGTTGTCACCTACCCACACAAATTATTAATACAGCAGAAACTTTATACCAGTCCAAATCTATGTAGTAAGAGATAAACCAGAAATGGCAAAGATTTTAAATGCTGAACTTAATGTAAATCAGAACAGAATTACTGTTTCCATTTGCAATCCGTGCCTTATATTATAAATTGAAAGAAAAAAATGTTCCAGTAACCAATCATAAACGTTCTTATTTTATTGTAATTCAACAGAGATATGGCTTTGGGTCTTTATAGTGCAGCACAGATTAGATTATTCCTCTAGTACAGCCGTCCCTAACCTTTCTGGCTCTATGGAATAGCAGCAATGGTGATGTGATGACCCTGGGGCATGGCGCAAAGGCACGACAGCTAGAGAATAAGTATGAATTCCTTTATTAGCTCCAACTTTTTCCTCAACATTCCTGTTAACTCTCCAGTCTGGAAAAAAACTCACCCATGAACCTGCAACAGCCTTTGACTGCAGATACTTCAGTCCAAACTTTGTAAACAGAAAACTTCAAATCACAAATTTAACAAGGCAAGAATAAGGTAATAAATCCAGCAGAACAAGATAAGGAGTTCCAGAAGTGAAGTAACATGGCAGTAAATCAAACCAGGTGGGAGGATGCCAGAAACTCAGATAAGAGCAGCCAACACTAGGTGGACTCAGCATTGATCCCGACAACTGCCCTTCCCATCTGCCTCTCCTTTAAATTCCATTCCCAGATGTACCTTGTTAATGGAATCAGGGCCCTTTCCTCCCTTGTAAGCTACGCAACCCACATTGCACTCTTTTTTGTTCTTCCTAGTGTCCTAGGATGAAGCGGGACTGGGCCTTGGTCTTCCTCTGAACCCCTTCTCCCTTGTTCTACCTCTTCCCTGCTCTGCCCAGCCTGACCTTCCCCAGTTTCCTCCACAGCCAACGGAGCCATACTCCCACTCCCTGTCAGCTGTTTGTCTTCCTCCTCGGAGTCAGGCTCCAACAGGCACATGACAGGGCAAGCTTTTCCATTGGTTGATTGTTCTCAGAAAGTTTCTCCTTATTTCCAGGTTAAATCTCTCGTTGTTCAGTTTCCATCCATTATTCCTTGTCTGGCCTACAGGTACATTAGAAAATAGCTTGACCCCTTCCTCCTTGTGGCTCCCACAACTTCTGAAGGCAAAGAAATAAAGGAAGACTACTATAGGTCTATTTCAAGCTATTTAGTTCTCACCAGTTAACCATACCCTTGCTGGGATTTGAACCCGGGCTACTTTGCATATTAGGTTGGTGTATTAACCTCTGAGCCATGGGCTCTCCTCTTGTGCATCCCCGTTCCCAAGGGGTCTCCAGGCCTGCTGAAAAACACATGTTTTGAGAGATCTCCAAAAGGGACCCATTTCATCAGTGGGAAAGGGGGTGGGGTGATGATGTTCCAAAGTTTCTTTGATCATGAGATACGTCTTTAAGGTTCAGTTTTCTGGCTTTGTGGAGGTTAAGTCAACCTGAGATTCCTTTAATCCTGATGTAAAATATCCAATTATTGTTAGTCTTATAAAAGTAATTTGGTATTTGACTTTTCCAAAATTGCTTTATTTAAGTGGTTCAATATAATAGTTCAAATCATAGAACTAGAATCAAAGATGGTCAATAGGTCAGTGTACTGCTATAGCTTCCCGCTTAAGTGGCTATCCAGTTTATGCTTAAAACACAAGAATAATGGATGGTCTGCCACCTTCCAAAGCAGTGTATTTCACTGCAAAAGAGTTTGTTTTATCAGGAAGTTATTCCTAAAGTTTAGCAAAAGAAAAAAGAAAAAACCCTTCGTGTGTGTGTGTGTGTGTGTGTGTGTGTGTGTGTGTGTCTATTGCTCGGTATAATTTGAACTATGTCCGTAACCTTCCAAATAAACACATTTATAATGTAAATTGAACAGAGTCTGAATTACTATTGCAGAGAGACAAGTGGAAAATATAGGATCATTAATTTTTCTTCTGTTTGACTAAAAGTGATTTGGGATCAAGAAAATGCCATAGTTGGTAACACTTCTCCAAAAGACTGTAATCATTCTTACTTTAGACACTAAGTCACAAATATTTACAAACCATCATCACACACTGCAGTTTCTAAGAACTACACAGGATCTCACTAATTTTTCCAAGAGCTATTTATGACAGTATGACACTTCATGATTAAATTTGTGCTAGAAAAATGTACATAGGTCTCGAATTATTTTACCAATGAGCATGGGCTAAGCAAGTTTCAAATGAAAATAATAAGCAGTTAAGTCACTTTCAAAATCAAGCAATCGGCTATAATAAAAGTTTCATGCAAAGAAGTGGAGATACAGAAAGCCATGTGAATATAATGTTATAGTGAAAAATTTCATTTCAAATAAATGGTAGAGCAATCATTTCAGATTTTTAAAAAATAAGTTTATCCTTGTTATTGCAGTTTAAAACTCAGAGAAGTAAATCCATATTGATAGAAAAAAGGCTCACATTTTAATAGACGTATTGTATCATGTATAGTAAAAGGTTTTTTTTTTTAATGAAGTCACCACAATTACTTTCAGAAAATAGTAATGTTGGTCAACCATTAAACTGTGAAAAAGTCAGTTGGTTCCTTCCGTCTGTCACACATACTGATTTAGCCCATGTGGTCAGGGATCAAATTATATTTTACCCTGATTCATAGAAGGATTACGTTTTGACAATAATAAGAATAAAGCCCTCTGAGTGTATAACCTATGATGAGACCATGCATAATATCAGCATATTTCTATCAGACATTCACTAATTATAAGGGTCATAAGATGACATTACCTAAGACAATAATGAATGTTTTTTTTGCACCTGCAGGAGAGAATTGATGCTAATCTAGGCCACTGATATACTTTTATCCTGTTTTCTTATGAGATTGCCTCTTTCCTAATCAGAACTCAGTGATCTCATAGAAATAGAAAAAGCTATTCTCAGTTTAATCAGGTTTCTGTCCCAAAGTAGTCTATGTTCTCCAGGATTCCAGACAAGAGTTTATCTATTCTGCCTAGAGATGTTTGATGTAGAACCCATGGAAATATTTTTAAAGCATATTTGGGAGAAATATTATTTTCTTATAAAAATATTTTCTTGATATAAAGTATAGGTGAGCAACCATGAATAAGCACTTATCCTTTCTTGGGGGAACAAAGATTATAAAGGTTAAAGCTTTGATGTAAAATTGATGGGATAGCACAGATTCAGAGACACTGTAGACTTGTTTTTCTTTTGTTAGTTTTTGGAGTAAGACTGTTTTATGTTCAAAAAAATCCATGCAAACTTATTGCAAAGCTTAGGTACAATTTTCAGATAGTTCCTGTCACAAAATGGCAAGGAACTTCAGATAATCATGAATCCAAAAATTTCATTACTAAGCAGGTTTTTAAGTGAATTTTGCTCCATTTTATATTCTTTTTTTTTTTGCCACAGTGGTTAGGCAAATTGCTGCAGTTATTAAATGAAACATGTGGTCATTAAGTGAACCTGGCTCCCCACCCCGCCCCCCATGGATTTGGCTTGTCAGAAGCCAGCTGGGAAGGTTACAAATGGACAGGGCAACTCTCATAAGTACCATGCCACTTTCCAAGAAAACTGGTCATAAGTTGCTTTTTTTCAGTGCTGTTGTAATTCCAAAGGGTCACTAAATGAATGGTTGTAAGTCGAGGACTACCTGTAGAGGGGAAGTAGGATCCAGGATCCACAAAACAGCTTCAAGTTGCTGAGACCTTGTCAAAATTCCAGAAAATCAAAGCTTTACCAATAAAACTCTAAGTCATTTTCTCTTTTTTATTTCTTTTTTCTTCTTCTTTTGATTTTTTAAGCTGTAGGTTCCTAGGATAAGGCCTTATCCTTTCTACTAACTTGTTCAGTGCTATAAAATTGACAATAATGTCTGAATAATAAGTGATTCTGGAAAGTTGAATAACCAATCATCCAAATATACACTGTGGAATATTTACTCTTGGAGCAGAAGCTAGAAGAAAGTAGAGGTAATTTATGGGGAAATGGATTTATCAAATGTGTATGAAAAAAAAAATGGAATAAGCATAATTTTATTTATTTACTTTGATCAGTAAAGCAAACGAATTGAATTGTATTACAAATCCAGCTTTTGGTAGTAAATCAGTAAAAATACATCTTACTTGAATGAAACCAAGGATTCTTAACAACAAATAAATATGTTTAATATAGGATAGTCTTATCCACTTGATTTCTTGAAAAGTAAATTGAAATTAAATTAAATCAATAAAATAATTAATTAGCCTAGTGTTAACATGGCAGTAAAAAGAATGGAAGATTCATAGAAACTGATAGCTATTAAATATTTTTATCTGCATTGTTTTTACATTAAAGTTAAAAGCATGATTTAAATGACTTTTCTTAGCATACAAAACAGATTAAACTGAAACTTGTAAAGAAAATGAAATGGATTTAAGTTGTCAAGTTTCATTTAGAGGAAAAATGGCAACTGAAGCCAAACAATCTAGTACCAATGGTAGTGACAACCGCTGCGTTAACTTTAAGACATCTGATTTCTTTAATAAGCATTAGAAAGCGGTAATAAACTCAAAACAGGTCCAACTAGTTAGTATATAAGTGTCACTGAGAGAGGGGGGAAAGCCTCTTAAGAGTTAGATATAAATTACAATTTTTAAAATAGTATCGAAACTTGGTTAAAATAACTTGTGCATAAAGCCTGATAGTATATTTTCTTTGAGGCAAATCTGCGAATCAAGGCAAGATATTTTTTCATAAACTAAGCAGATGTTTATGATTAGTTCTTAGTTAACATCACCCAGCTGTCCAATGATGATTTTTATATAGAGAGATCATTGTGAAGTACCATATGCTTATATAAATCATGACTGTGACAGTTGTGTTACTGGAGACAAAGTACAATATTTCCCATTTTAGGTAACTTCTTTAAATCACACTATAACTGGACCGTAGGCTACTCCCCCCCCCAACACAGTATCCTATAAAGAACTGGTGTATTGTGTTGTTATATACAAACTAGCATTGTATGGTTTACAAGAAACAGTACAGTAGCCACAAGGATATGAAGTATATATTTCTGTGCTACCCGATATTTGAAATATATTTATACTGATGGAATTGTAATTGCATAATGCCTGATCTGTGGAAGATGGATGTTTCAGATTTTCAACATATTTGGTTTAAATTACTGTGTTATTTAAAATATAATGTAGAAAGCTATGGAATATGGTGTTGAATTGACTGCCATTCCATTCACAGTGAACCAAAGCATCTGAATTCAGGACAGAAAGCAATGGATGGAAACTAATCAAGGAGAAAAGCAACAATAATCCAGTGGAATGGCTTGACTTGAGAAGTTGTGGGTAATCCATCACTGGAGGTTTTCAAGAAGAGATTGGACAGCCATTTGTCCAGAATGTTATCCTGCCTCTGAGCAGGGGGTTGGACTAGAAGACCTTCAAAGTCCCTTCCAATTCTGTTATTCTGAACCATCTGACTTGGAATCACAGCTTTAGGACTAGCCTTTTCTTTCCAATCTTAAAATTGAGTGATGTGGTAATTTATATACCATTGTCTAGACTTGTGCACAATTATATGTAGGTGTTGTACATGTTCACATGAGTTGAAATATTTTATTCCACCTAGACTAAACAATCTCTACAGTATATATTATTATGTCAGGATCATTAATACCCCCAAAAGTACAGAGTTTAATATATGAGCAATTCAGAATATTTATTGGATTAGTTAACAACAAAGTAGAACATAAAAGAAACTTTTGTCAAATTATTAGTATGCATTTCATGCTGAGTATTTAGATGTGAAAAATAAAACAGTAACAGAATATATGTGTGTGTGTGTGTGTGTGTTTTCATATATATATATGTGTGTGTGTGTGTGTGTGTGTATGCAGGTCTTGGCATGTTCGGGTCTTTTTCCGTGTAAGATTGAGAGCATCTTGGCAACGTTTTGACGAGGTCCCACTCGCCATCTTCAGGCTGGTGCTTTTGGTTTTGTGCTTGTGCAAGCAAAGCGTGATTGGAGCTGCCGTCTCCCTATATATACTGGTGGGGAGGGTGGCTGTGTTGTCATTTTTTGATTGGTTGATGGAGTTGATGTTTGCAGATTGGCTGGCTTTTCCATAAGAACATGTGTGGCTGAGGTATTGGCTGTGTGTCTATCAGCCTCCTGTGTTGTAACGACTATTGTTCTATTGTTTTGACATCCTGGGTCTTGTGCTGTAATCTCCTGGGTTGTAATGACGTGGGTCATGGGCTATGTGATGACCTTCTGAGTTCTATTGTTGTGACATCCTGGGTCTTGTGCTATAATCTCCTGGGTCATTGGCTGTGTTGCAACATCCTGAGGTTTTGTGGTGTAAGCTCCTGAGTTCTGTGATGTGTTATCCTGAGCAGGTGGTTGTGATGGGTTTTGGTTTGGCTCTGAGTTTGAGGCCTGGATATGTGTTCATGGTGTGTGTCCATTTGCTTGGTTTGGAGGTTGGGGTGTGAAACCAGCCGTGGTCTGGTTTCTGGATGGTGGTTGTCTTTCGTCTATGGGATGGGTTTGGGTTTGAGTCTGGTGAGGGATGTGGTGGTGTCATGTGTTGTTTTGGGTCTGGTGTTGGTTTTCATGGCTGGGACTCATTTGTTGATAAGGGCTAGTTTCCAGATGTCTGGTAGGCAGGAGGCATGTTTATTCATGTTATGGGGGTGTTTCTCTATTTCAATGGCTTCCCTGATTATTCTCTTGTTGAAGTGTTCAGTATTGGAGATTAATTTGGTTCCCTCAAAATTAATTTCATGTCCCATGGCTTTAAGGTGCTGGAAAAAGGAGGAAGTATTTTCTTCTTTTCTGACTGCATTCTTGTGTTCTGTGATGCATGCATTTATTCTCCTGTTGGTTTGTTCAATGTATGTTGCATGGTATTTCATAAACCCCTTGGTTTTCTAGCTGGATCTTGTCTTTGGGGTTTTTAGGATGTTGGCTATTGTTTGGTCAGTGCTGAAGGCTGTCCTGATATTGTGATTGTGGAGAATTTTGCTGATTTTATCTGTGGTGCCTTTGATGTAGGGGAGGAGGGTGATACCATTGTCCTGTTCTGTGTCTCGGTTTCTGGCGGGGTGTCTCCTTTAGGATTAGATTGGTAATTGTGTTTCTTTGGAATCCATTGGAAATTAATACATTAGTGAGGGTGTGTAATTCTGTTCTCAGGTGGTCTTTGTCAGTGAGGCGTTTGGTTCTGGAGATGAGGATCTTGGCTACGGAGTTGATCTGTGCAGGGTGGTAATGGGATTGTGTGTTTAGGTAGCGGTTGGTGTGTGTTTTCTTCTGGTGGATGGTGTGTCCTAGGGAGCCATTGGGTTTTTTGTAAATTAGGACATTTAGGAAAGGAAGTTGGTTGTTGGCTTCTGTTTCCGTGGTAAATTGTATTTTTGGGTGTAGGCTGTTGAGATGTGTGAGGAAGTTGTCCAGTTTTTCTTTCACGTGTGGCCAAATTACGAAAGTGTCATCTACATATCTAAGCCAGAGTTTGTGTTTGTGTTCAGATTTGTCTAGAGCATTGGTTTCAAAGTGTTCCATTTATAGGTTAGTGATGATGGGTGAGAGGGGTGATTCCATAGGTGCTCCTTCTAGCTGTTTGTATCTTTGTCCATTGTAAATGAAGTATGTGTTGGTTAGGCAGTGGTTGGTCAGATCTAGGATATGCTTAGAGGGGTTGTATTTGTTTTGGATGGCTGTCAAGGCTTCTTTAATAGGTACTTAGGTGAAGAGGGATATGACATCGAAGCTCACAAGTAGGTTGCCGGGTTGTAGGTTTTTTTTCTTTATTATTTCTATGAAGTGGAAATAGTTTTGTACGTGTGAGGTGATGGATTCTGTGTAGGGCTGGAATTGTTTGGTGAGAAATTTGGCAAGATTCTGTAGAGGTGAGCCTATGGAGCTGACTATGAGTCTGAGTGGTGTTCCTTCTTTGTGTATCTTGAGGCCATAGAGTTTAGGGTATCTAGATGATTTTTCTCTGGGGATGATTCTTTGCTGGATCTCTTCACAGACGGGAGAAGCTTTTATTTTGGATTTGGTGGTTTTTTTCCAGGTACGTGGTGGGGTCAGTATTTAGAGGTTTGTAAGCAGGGTCTTGGAGTAGGTTGGATAGTTTGGATTGGTAGTCCAATGTGTTCATCACGACTGTGGCATTGCCTTTGTCTGCTGGGAGAATGATTATGTTGTTGTCTTTCCTCAAGTTGGTGAGTCCTTTTTGTTCTTCTCTGTGTAAGTTGCTTCTGGGTGGACTGCTGGAGCAGAGGACATTGGTGACTTTAAGTCTGATTTTATTGGCTACATCTGGGTTAATTTTGGTTAGGCTAGCTTCAACTCCACATATAATGTTTTTGGTGGGGATGCATTTGGGGGCGACTGCAAAGTTGAATCCCTTGGAAAAGACATTGGTTTCTGCTCTGTTGAGGGTTCTGTCTGATATCTTGCATACTGTTTGTTTTATGCGTTGTTGTGGGAGGGGGTTGGGCTTCTGGTGTTTCTCTGTGGAGTTTGCTGGTGTGTGTGTCTGTCTTGTAGGAGGTTTCTGTTTCGGCTCTCCAGAGGGCTAGTTATTTGGATTTGTCCCAGAGTGCTGGGTGGATTTTGTTGCTGAGTTTGAGGTAGAGAGTAAGTAGGTCCCTGTTGGTTTGGTCTAGTAGGAATCTTTTCCTGTGGAGTTCATTTCTGATTAGGGATAATTCCATATAGATATAGATATTTATTCCGAAAAATCTGAATAAAAATTCAGAATACAGAGACATTTATTATAAGAACACACTAGAGTTAGTCCTGATATTTCTTGCCTTGAAGTCCCTTTAATATAGGGATGGGCTCTCAGGCATTTTGAAAAATTTATTTTTATTTCTATTTTTGTTTTATACTATGCAAGCAAAAAAGGTTAGCCAAAAACTGGAATCATCCATTCTTGTCAATTTGATTTTTCAGTTGCAGGTAATATAGGGCACTAAAATAAAAAAAACATTTTGCCTCAAAACAATGTTTCAAATAGCTGGATATTTCAGCATCTTGGTCTGGAGATTTTGTTTAAAAATCTTCCAGGTGTTCAAAATTCGCCCACCTTTCTTTTAATATTTATCTCCAGTCCTGATTACCCAGCTGTACTACAAATTTAAAATTTCCCTCCATCTCTTGAAGCCTCACTGCTTTTCCAGTAAGTGTTGGCTCCGATCACTTACAGTTGGGGTTCCAGCCAGACTTGTGTCTCATCTATTCCTCTTCTTCCTGCTCATCTTGGACACAAAACACTAACTCAAGTAGCTATAAAATCTGCTTTCCAGACCGGAAGAAAAATATTGTGTTTTTTGTTTTTGTTTTACATTTTAGGAGCTATTTCCAAGCCTGTGCTCATCAATCAAGGAGACTGTTCTAGCCAGTTCACTTTGCTTTGTTTTTTTAAAAAACAACCCTTCAACCTTATAACTGGTTTATACTAAAATTATTGATACCTGGCAGAGAAGTTACTAAAATAACAGATTCATGATCTGAATATGAGTGTATACTAATGGAAAACCCTTTTTTTTTTTTTTGGTGGGTTGCATAATGGAAAACCTTGAGCGGCTAGTGCTAGAAAACTCAGTTCTCACTAATCCCCTTTTTAGACCTACTAAAAAGATAGTCTAGAGATATAAGCTAGATAGTTGCCACGTTCAACTGCCAGATGCTTAAAGGTAACTATGAAAAAGGGAGAAGGGGATAGAAGAATCAGCTTTCCATAATAATCATTGCTGGATATGTCAAAGAAGTGATATCTAAACATTTCAAGCTCATGAAGTTCTTTGGATTAAATTTAGGAAAGGTAGTTTTTATGAAACAGTGAAAGATACTGAATGCATAAACAGCCAGACTTGTGCTGAGGAATATTGTTTCCAGGGATATTGGCTAGAATTCTGATCTTCAGATAAATGCCATGGAAGTATTATTGATTAATTCATGATACAACTACATTTACTATTTATGTATCTTCTGATTACTTTTGCATGGAAGGTTCTTCATCTCTTGGGTTCAATACTGTGATTTGTATCAAGAAAAGAAAAAAGAAAGAAAAGAAAAACCATGATAAAAAAAGAAGATAAAGATTTCCATATAAGCATTATAACCATAACCATACTATGTATATAAAAATGTACGCTATAATTAATTTAATTGGATGGAAATAAGTTACCATTTCACCAGAGCAAGGAATATTGATGAAACAATGTGTGAGAAGGCCAGATTGTTGATGAATAACTTCAAGAGCCTAGTTGCCCTTTCTTAAGATTCATTATATTAATACTAGATTTATATTTTAAGAAATTCTTTGAAGCATAGAGAATAGTCAATGAATATATTGTATTTTCTAAAATAATACATGTGACTACCATAGCCATTGTCCAAATCATCATCATTCCAACTATTTTCTATCCAAGAGGATAGAAACCTCTTCTGCATGTTTCCAACCAATGTGATCTTGAGCTTTCTTTTGCCAAATGGGCCTGCAATATTTGCCGATGTCATCAATCCATCTCAGTACCCTGGGGTGTAAACAATTCCATCCAGAAAGCTTCAACTCCTTTAGAGCATCTGAATGAGATGCTTCTTCCACTAGTGAACCAAGCATTTCCTTGTGTTTCCTGTTGATCCTTACATATGTCAAAAGATTTTTATTGTTGTTATTGTTGTTGTTGTTATTATTATAGTTATTTTTGGCATTTGTTGCAAGTCTTAGCTCATTCTGAACCTTAGTCTTCCTGACCCCATCTTTGCAGATTTCGGCTATTTGTTGATATTCTGCTCTAGTTGCAAGCCCCTCTTTCCATTTTTGATACTTGTCCCTTTTGTTTTTCAGTTTGTGAAAATGCTGTTTGTGCAACCACTCTGGTCTTGTCAGGTGTCTCTTGTTTTTCTTTCTCTGGGTATTGTTTTTGTTTGGACTTTTATTATTTCATTTTTCCGAGTTTCCCAAGCATCCTGAAGTGTTTTCCCCTGTAGGATTTTCCATCCAGGAATCATTCCTATTCTTTCTCTTAGTTTGTTGAAGTCAACTCTCTTAAAATCTAAAACACTCATATAATTTTATTCAGTTACCTCTGTGTCTATTATGGTGAATCTTAGTATGATTTGATCTATCTCCCTCTCAAAACATCCCTTAACCACTTCATCTTTATTAGTAAATATCACATCCAATATATTTGACACTCAGATAACAGATAACAGATAATCGAGTTGGAAGAGACCTTGTAGGTCCTCTAGTCCAACCCCCCGCCCAAGTGGGAGACCTTATACCATTTCTGACAAATGGCAGTCCAATCTCTTCTTGAAAGTCTCAAGTGATGGAGCTCCCACAACTTCCAAGGGCAAGCTGTTCCATTGGTTGATTGTTCTCACTGTCAGAAAGTTTCTCCTTATTTCCAGGTTAAATCTCTCCTTGTTCAGTTTCCATCCATTATTCCTTGTCTGGCCTACAGGTGCTTTAGAAAATAGCTTGACCCCTTCCTCCCTGTGGCAGCCCCTCAAATATTGGAAGACTGCTATCATGTCTCCCCTGGTCCTTCTCTTTACTAGACTAGCCAAGCCCAGTTCCTGCAACCGTTCGTTGTTATGTTTTAGCCTCCAATCCTCGAATCATCCTTGGTTGCTCTTCTCTGTACTTTTTCTAGAATCTCAACATCTTTTTTATAATGTGGTGAACAAAACTGGATGCAGTACGCTAGGTGGTCTTACTAAGGTGATCTTACTAAGGCTTTATAGAGTAATATTAGTTCTTCCCTTGATCTTGATTGTATCCCTCTGTTAATACAATTTAGGATTGCATTAGCTTTCAGAAAGTAAATCCTTCTGGGATAGATAATTTGTACCAAGATGTACAATAGCATCAACATCACAATCCTTGCTGGCATTCTTAACTATCTTAAGAATACGCTTCTTTTCTCTTCTGGCAGTAGCACTGGTAGACACCTGACCTCTTTCAAAACCTCAGAATCCTTTCCTAAATTTACATCCCTTACAATTGAGTCCCCAACCAGAAGGTGGCTTCTCTTTTGGGATGTCTTGCTCTTCTTGTGTGGCTGGTGCATAATACCTGATTCACCCTTTCTCCTTTCCAAAGTAAGTTCTTACTTGAGTTATCATTATCACAACTACCTTGACCTGTCACTTTAGTGTCCCTATTAAGGTCAGCAAGGGCATTGTATCTGGTATGCTGGGACACAGCAAAAGCTTTGTGTTTATGGTCCACAGCTCTCACCCTGCCAGATCCCACGGTTATCCATACTGCCCTTTTCCTGTAGGATCTTTGTGGTAGTGGGGGCTGGTTAGCATGGCTGGTAGATGGCTGGATTGGACACCTAATTTCTGCTTGGAGAGCACAGATTAGAGAATCTAGATAGGTAATCTGTCCATGTAGACTGGTAAATTTTTTTCAAAGAGGACAGTATCCAAGATTGAAAAGACTACTGCGAAAGACAGTTGTAAAACAAGTATTACACTGAACTAAGCTGGTAATTTTGAAATAAAATAAAATCACAATCTCAAGCGCACTTACCCTAAATGTCTTATTGGTATTCTTGGTTTATAGTTATATGATTTGCATGCCGTTAGGTGTGCGGGCTGCTATCTTTCTCCTTTCTACTCACCTTCTGCTTCCTTCACAAGCAGCCAGCAGCTCCTCCCACAACCTCTGGGAATTTGAAAAGCAATGGAAGGAATTCAAGCTGCCTTTTTCTTTTCTACTCACCCTCTGCTTCCTCCAACTCATTACTCCATCTTCGTATGATAGAGTCAACTATACATGTATGGCACCTGTTTGATCTCCCATTTTCTGAAGAGTTTGTTTCCCACTTGGTATCAGGTTGGTGTCTGTTGGAATTTGATTCTGAGTGGGAGGTCGAGCAGCTGACAGGGAATGGGAGTGTGGCTCCAGTGTCTGTGGAAGAACTAACTGATTTAGAAAAAGTTCATTTATTTCCTCTGCCTGGTTAGCTTGTGTATGGTATATACACTTATAGCAATGTTATTTCTTTTCCCCATAATATTTATGTAAGTACTTTCCATGGTATCATGTAATTCTGTTCAGATGTAGTAATTATTTACATATAATACAATCCTCTTCCTTTGTTGGGACCATTTCTCTTGTACAAATCATATCCTTCTCTTAGTATATTCCAACCATGCTTCCATCCACCAAGATTCAGTAATATGAACAATATCACACCTCCTCTCATGTTCTAGGGCTTCAAGCTCTCCCAGTTTGTCCCCCATACTTTGAGCATTAATGAACAGCATCTGAGCAATTTATAGCTGACCTTACATTTGATTGGTGAACCTCTGGTTTTATACCTGAGTGTCCCTTCCTCATCACCACATATGCACATAATCTATCCCTGCATGAAGAAGGAGAAAATAGAATAATGATCCCTTTTCACTGAGTCTTATTTTGGAAAAACCCTTGTTCTAAAGTAGGAATGGTCCTTTATAGCCTGCAAACTATAAGTAGCCTTAAATCTACTTTTTCTGACCCACAAAGCTCACAAAAAAACTACAGAACTGAAATCCAAAGTTTCCTTGAAAAAAAATTCTAATTAAATCTAAACAGAAATGGGGAAAAGATTGCACCAGTTTAACACATTTCTTAAAAATCCCCAGCCGCTGAATAGTCAGACCAAACTCCAAATATTTGAATATGAATAGATTCTACCATTTGCAAAGGCCTTAGAAACCAAACTACAGATCTTAGGAACTAAATTTATATTTAAAATAAAAAATATGCTTTAAAGCAAAAAAAAAAAAAATAGGGCAGCTCTAGGGCACCTATCAAAAAGTTGGCTATCTCTTGATCAAATGAATAGATAAATTACCATATCTTGAGTACATTGTCACAGCCCAGCTAATAAGAAACCTGAATCATCAAGGTGATTCAAGGGAATAGAGCATATTTCAGCCAACCAGACAGGGAACAAGAATCAAGCTCTGTGTGAAAACACCTAATATTTCCACATGCGTTGTTATTAAAAGTTCTCTGGTATATCAACACAAACCTCACCTTCGGTTCTACACACTGGGATTGATAGATCATTTGGCAATTTATCAGGAGGTAGGCAAACAATTCACTGGGAATGTTAGTGAGATACCACAATAATTTTGAGTGTGACCTAAACCTCATTTGAACCCAGGTCTTTCAGTGTGAAAGGTTAATGCATTAACCCACTGCAGCATTTAGCTCCCCAGCCATTGGTACCTATTTCAATATACTTTAGAGCTAGTCTGTAAATATGACATTCAGAAGTAGTTCCCAAGAGAACAGGCACAATGCTGATGGTACAGACCTGAATAATGCATAGCACAAAAATCTCTGAGGCTGTCTAGTAAGTAAAGTCCTAGGTGGTTACTTGAAAAATCCCACTGTTTGCCAAGTTGACATTTCAGGAGATAACTTCTGGTTAAGGGTATATTTTTGTCAGCTATCAATAACATTCTTCCCAGAGCATCTTAAAAGAGATTCTTTTCCCACCTAAGCTCAAGATAGAACTGGTGGAAAGGAAGTGTAGCTCCAGATGTTTCAACTCCCTGCATGTCCAAGCAGCCTAGCTGAAAGCAAGACATATTGGGAGTGGCACATCACCTGTTCCTGCTTTGAATAGTCAGATAGCTCAGCCGATTCTCTAAACTTAGGGTATTTATTAATTGATGTGAAAATAACCATGACACTAGCTTATAAATTCTGGCTACTAAATAAAAGACTGATCAACACTGCTGGGTGTTTTTGTGTGCGGAAGAACATTTTTAATCATGATCAACTGTTAAACAATGAAACTAAATGAAAATTCATTTTTAGATGGGTTTTGTGTATGAATGTTAGGCAATGATTTGTCACAAATCCCAATCGAACTTGTAATGTTTTCCATCAGAGTGCTCTCTTGTTGGTAGACCATAGCACAATATCATCACAAGAGAACTCTTATATGAGAGTCTACACATACACATACATACACATACATACATACATACATACACACACACACACACACACACACACACACACGGAAAGGGAAGCAAAACAAGTTCTCCAGATACCTACTGAGACATTTAACTGAAATAGAGCCTGTATAAAATGTGTGTGTGTGTGTGTGTGTGTGTGTGTGTGTGTGTGTAAAGCTCTGTTTCAGTTAAATGTCTCAGTAGTTATCTGGAGAACTTGGTTTTGTTGTTTTACCTCCCTTTACTTGAGTAAGCAACAGAGCCAATGACTGGCAGCCTAACCTGAAGAGTTACTAGATAGAAGATAAAATCTGCCATTTCCCCAATGAGTTAAGAATGTATCTACAGAGAAGTAGCATAATCAGCAGAGTGGTAATCCAGCTAAGCATTTGGTCTGGCATGCTAGCAAATTGGAATGCTGCCTCTACTATGATGCAGCTTAAGATAACTTATTGGGACTCATCCATAGCTCTAATAAAAGGGATCAGATGTACTGTTTCATCACAATCAGTCTCTGCAGTAAACACGGGTTTGTCCTTCAGCTTCTATTTATCCCTTCAAGCCTAGAAAGATAGTTGAAACTATTGCAAGGCCAATTCAGACTTTGCTATTTACACTCTTGGATTCCTTCTTGGAATGAAGAATTATTTTGTACACTGCCTGTGTGCAGAAATCAGATCATCAGAGCAGATCTATGGGAAATTACTATCTGGACAAATTCCAAGTATAAGGATTATCATTTTAATAATCCTTGTAATAATTTCCTCCACAATGATTTCTAATAGAACAATTCAAACGTAAGTTTTTTGTTAGGGAAAAAATTCCTAATACCAATTTTTTCAAAATTGTTAGGTTTCTCCCACAGAATCAGTAAGCTAAAATTGATCATAGCAAAAAAAAAAATATTACTTAAATCAGACCAGCTTAACCAAGTCCCAAGTCAAAGTTAATCATTAACTTTGAATAAAGTAACTGTAATCAGTTATTTAAACTATCCATTGCATATGTAATGACATATTGATAATGATTAAATACTGGGAAAAAAATAGCAAAATTCATGTTTCATTCAGAATCAGCTACCCCATTTATATTTATATATAAACAACAATTTATATATTGTTATTACTTCTATGTTAATCTCAAAGGGTGGTTCTAGATGGGGATTTTAGAAATGGAAATGAAAGCAAAAAAAAGAGTGCTGTCAGAAGAAAATTGTTAACTAGTAACATTGTTATTTAGTATTCTATAGCTTGGGATAAGTCATTCCTTTAGATTAGTTTATTTCTATAATTTAATGTGTGTTTAAATTTGTTGTAAACTATAGCAATAGCCATGGCACTTAGATTTTATACTGCTTTATAGCACATTACAGCAGTGGTTGGGTTCAAAAATTTTACTACCAGTTCTGTGGGCATGGCGTGGCTTGGTGGGCATATCTTGGTGGACGTGGCAGGGGAAGGATACTGCAAAATCCCCATTCCCTCCACACCCCACCTAGCTGCTTTCCAGCTCCATTCTCCTGTGCAGGGCAACAAAAGAAGACCCAGCCGATCAGCTGGGACTCAGGAGGCAGAGAATAGATGGGGGCGGGGCCAGTCAGAGGTGTTATTTGCCAGTTCTCTGAACTACTCAAAATTTCTGCTACTGGTTTCTCCAGATCTGGTCAGAACCTGCTAAATACCCCCTTTGCTTTATAGTCCCCTCTAAGTAGTTTACAGCAGGGGCTCCCAACCTTTTGTACCTCAGGGACCACCAATCTCATAATTTTAAATCCCAGGGACCACTAACTGGTTCTGTGGGCATGGCCTAATTTGTGGGTGTGTCTTGGTGGTCATCTAACTGGCTGGGCATGGCTTGTATGTAAATATAAAAATATAAAAAAGAGCAACTTTTACTCCCAACTTTTACCCAGGCAAAGCAGGCAGGCAGATTGAGTTGCTCACAGAATCACAGATTCATTCAGAAATCTATCTATCTGCCATTGGCTAGCTCAGTCTGTCACATAAAATTTGCTTGTAAATTTACTCATAAAATTTGCTTGCAAATTTACTCATAAAATTTACTAGCAAGCAAACTCACAAAATTAATTCACAGCACACCATGTATGTAAATATTGATTTTTTATTTTAAAAAAGAGCAACTTTTACCCAAAATCAGGCAAAGCAGTCTGGCAGATTGAGTTGCTCACAGAATCACAGATTCATTCAGAGATCTATCTATCTGCCATCAGCTAGCTCAGTCTCTCAAATTTGCTTGCTGTGAGTCTGCCCTGAATAAATGAACCTTCAGTCCTAAGGGGGGTTCGGCTGTGCTTAAAAGCAGAGCCAAAGATCTAAAGACTAGCTAGAAAGCAAGAAATCCAACCATTTCCTGCTTCCTAGCTAATCTAAATCTCACCGCTGATGGTCGGAAAAATAGCAATTTAGCAGGCAAGTTTGCCAGGTAAGGAGTGAGTGGGCAAGGAGCATTCCCACGGGCCATGTGGGCTGCGCAGCCTTGTGTTTCTGCACAAGCCTGGATTAATTGCTTTTGGGGGGTGCTCTGGGGGTGAGATTTCTCTGTGCCCACCAAAAAATTTTCACAGCCCACTGGTTGGCGACCGCTAGTTTTTGCTCCAAACAATCTGAGTCCTCATTATACCGACCTCAGAAGGATGGAAGGCTGAGTCAACCCTGAGCCTGGTGAGATTTGAACTGTCAAATTGCAGGCAGCTGGCAGTCAGCAGAATTAGTCTGCAGTACTGTATGCTAACCACCACGGCTCTTAAACTGTGCTCAGGTCTTGTGAAGAGGGAAGAATATAAGTAATTATTGACTGACTGATTACTAATTAAAACCTTTAATTAGTCTTGTGATAATGAAGGTAAAGGTATTAAGGTAGTACTTTAGAGCAAAGGTCGCCAACCTTTTGGAACTTAGGGACCACCAAACCCATAATTTTCTCTCTCTCCCTCTCTCTCTCTCCCTCTCTCTCTCTCTCTCTCTCTCACACGCACACACACACACACACACACACACAGAGCGTGGTCCCGCACACACACACACATACACCCTCCAAGACAGCCACATTTCTTCACAGCTCCATTCTCGGTGGAAGAGGGAGAGCGAGAGAGAGATGGTATCCTGCGATCCCAAATAAAGAATGATCGATTGGTAAGAAAACAATGTGGGGGACTTTCCTGCAAACTTTTTTTGGGATTTTCCCAGTGTCTCTGTCTGCAGAGACCCTGGGAAAATCCCCAAAAAAGTCTGCAGGAAAATTCCCCACACCATTTTCCTACCGATCGATCGTTCTTTGTGGGATCGCAGGATACTGTCTCCAGTTCCATTCATGGGGGGAGAGAGAGCGTGACTTTTGGCTTCATGCAAGGAAAGCAGCAGAAGCAGCAGAAGCCTTTATTTCTCTTTTCTGCCAGAAATTAGTCTTTGCTGGCACAGCCTCTTGGAGCAGGATGCCTTGCAGGATCTCAAAGACTCATTTCTGGTGGAGTTTGGGGGAAAAAAGAAAGATTTTTGCTGCTTTCCTTGCATGTAGCCAAAAGCAGAAAAAAGAAGCAGCCTGGTGGCCAGGTGAGGTGCGTAGGGCAAATGAGGCAAGTTCCCCCTCCTCCGCCCCTCCCCTTCCTACCTCATGTTGTTCGCAATGCAAGTGATGCAAGCCTTGTGTTCCCATGAGCCATGTGAGCAATGCGGCCTTGTGTTCCTCTGCAGCCTGGATTAATTCCTTGGGAGGTGCTTTGGGGGTAACATTTCTCTGCAGACCACCAAAATATTCTCACGGACCACTGGTTGGTGACCACTGCTTTAGAGTGAATTCTGAGACTAGAAGTATTTCCCTACAGTATATTTAGTTTTTTGTAAGTCATTCTGAAATAACTATAACAAAATACAACTATTTTGAAATAAGAA
This sequence comes from Pseudonaja textilis, assembly GCF_049901715.1. Lineage (NCBI taxonomy): Eukaryota > Metazoa > Chordata > Lepidosauria > Squamata > Elapidae > Pseudonaja > Pseudonaja textilis. Next base: position 20,672,331 of record NC_141995.1, read on the forward strand.
TTTTCTGTGAACAGTTATTGGGGAGCAAGCTCTGCTGACTGTTATAAGAATTATATCCAAGAAAACATCACAAGAACTGCATTGTGTGTATCCTTGCCTGTAAAGAAATGTGCTTGGAAACAGATAGTCCGAGACCCATGTGTAATTTCCCAAATCCTTGTTGATGCTTTTCCTAGATTCTTTTTCAAGTAGTCTGCTGAATTTTGATAATTGCTATACTTTCATAATATGGTTTCTGACTATTCAGAAATAGTAAGACTGATACATAGTATAAGCCTAAGAGAGTCTTATTATTGTTCATATCTGCAATTGTTTACATTTGGCAAACATGATCGGTGTTTTTAGTGGTTTTCCACCTGAGAAATGTGTTTCGATTACAAATGGCAGCTGTGGCGGTCATGTATTACATAACTGCTATACCAGGAGACATGGGGTGGCTGTCCCTATTGCAATTGCCAGTTTATTAAGAAAACTTACAGCCCAGTAGCAACACCACATACTATTCCCATTGTGGACATCTCTACTTTAGTGTTAGTAAAACTACAAACTTACCAGGATGAGCATGACACCTTTTGAGACTTAGAATTAATTTGGCTACATACAGCTGAAGGATTCAGAGTTTATTGCTCCAGGACAATACATTTCCAATACATCACTGTTTTTATTTTCAAATTTCTTGCACTGTACCTATAGAGAAATACAAATAACATCTTGAAAATACATTCAGTGCTGACATTCTGCAGAGAGTAAGGTTGTTTTTGAAACTACCCAGAAAAATACTCCCGTATGTGAAACATACAGTCCTGAATTTTCATTATCTCATGGAGAACCATGATATGAAGGAGCACACAGTATTGTCAATCAAGGTGAGGAGATTTTAAATTCTCTTAAATGTCAATAAGCTTTTGAACCAATCTTTATAAATGAGTGAAAGGAGATTGTCCTTTTCAAGATCTTGTCCTGTAGCCCAATGTGTTGTTTGTAGAAAACAGGCATTGCAGTGAAAGAATGTCTTGTTCTCTTTGTTTGTTTGTTTTGTTTTAAGAACTTGACAGACAGAAAATGGGAAAGGAATGCAGAAGAAAGCATGAATAAATAAATGTGTGGACTTTTGTTTATAGCATGCCACATAAAATGTATTAAATAAACCATATCCCTAATTTATCAACTTAGAAAGTTAACATATTTTTAATATACTGTATTAACTTATCCCCCAAAACAGAAGAAATGCAATATTTTAGCCCTGTCCCTTATTTATCATGTATGATTTCTTAATCATCCCACTCACTGTTGTCTTAGCCCACAAGAGGAAAAATAAAATAAGGGTGGCTCCCAGCCATGAAAAGACTATAAAATAAAAATATGTCTGTTAATCCCACATCCTTTGCCTGAGGAACTAAGCTGCACAACATTTCTTAGACATTAACCTAATTTCTCATCTTTTACAGATAAACATAAAACAACCCACAGAAAGTCAAATCCATTTCCACTTGGATTTTGCTCATGGAAGCTGGTAGAGATGGTCTCTGTGTGAGATAAGAATATTTTAGGGCCTTTTTTTAAACTTCCAAGGGTCAAACCTCAGATATTTCCCCCACGCCTTCACTCTGCTGAACACTTAATTCCCATAGCACTGTGTCATTTCTCATCTTTTCTCATCTTTCCTACTGTTTTTCCTATTGGTTTCTTATGATTTATCAATTGTTGCTTGTAAGTAATGATGTATGATTTATGACCTATGACCTATTACTTACTTGTTTATAGGTATACTGTGAGCTTATGCACCAGAGACAAACTCCTTGTGTGCCTGATCACACTTGGCAATAGAACTCATTCTATTCTATTCTATTCTATTCTATTCTATTCTATGCTATGCTATGCTATGCTATGCTATGCTATGCTATGCTATGCTATGCTATGCTATGCTATGCTATAGTACACTGCACTACACTACACTATACTATTGTATACAATATCACAAATTATTTGAGGAAGCATGATGGCCCAGAGTTAACAATAATACACACACGGAGAGAGAGAGAGAGACAGAGACAGAGAGACAGAGAGAAAGAGAGACCTATGAGGGTTTTTTTATCCTCTTATCCTAACATCTATGTTATTAAGCTTTAAGTGCATCTATCTTTTAGATCTGAGGCATACACAAATGCACAAATACACAAAATCTAAAATTGAAGTAGTCTGGCACAATGTGTTGTTTCATGCCAGTTTGCCAGCCGTGTATCCTGGTTTGCCAGGAACATAGTACATCCTGCCATGTAGAACTTAAAAACTGGGATATAGAAATGACAAAAGCAAATATTATTTGGAGTTTATAAGGCATGAAGAAATGTTTTATTAGATACCATTGAATAGATGAATAAATAGCCATTTTCACCTCTTGGGCAAACCTTATATATTGTGATTAAGAAGACATTTCAGTCTGTCTCTTGACTATGAATCAATTTGCTGTTGGCAATAATAATGTTTAATAGATAAAATAATATTAGCAATTGGGCAGCTCAGTGATTTTAGCCTGCATAATTGCTGATGGGAATACAGGTAAAAACAGAGTAGATCTCTAATTCTCCCTTTTTAAGGATTATGGGAGTTATTTTGGAATTAATAGCATATTAGACATGTAGGAACACACTATAATTAAGTAAAAAAAAAATTCCAGTAATCTCTTTGTTTTCAGAGCTTTGTTAAAATGAAAGTGTCTCCAAGAAGTTCCCTTTCCAGGAGCCACCTAAAGTGTTTAACCATAAACACAATTTATCAGTTTTCTTTTTTACTGAGCGGTGAGAAAGCAACAGAGTATGTTAAAGACACCTTTCTAACAGCTCAAAGATTTTCTTTGCTGACAAAAGAGAAAATAGCTACAAAATAACACTTAAGAGTTATTAAGAGGAAAAAATAATGTGTGCGCTTCAGTTAATACTAATATCGTCATAAATAACACACCTCTGTGTATTCGCCAAGTCAAACAAACTGAAATAATCCATGCTTAGAAAATGTAACTAACAGAGCCCCAACAATCTGATGAATGTCGAAAAATCCAATGCCTGTCTTTTATCCTGATACCCTATTTGAACCATCAGATTCTAATAAACATGCTGGTTTCTGAACATAATAAATCTCACGTGAATATATTTTGTCACACCGAATGAATCCACCAAGTGAACTCCACTCTGTGGAAAACAGCAAAGAGTGGAATCCATTAACTTTTCCTCAGGAAAATGAGCATACGGTATATGAAGAACAATTGAATTTTAAAATGTCTGCTTTTTTGAGGGGAAACTGCATGCAAAAAAGAAATTTGTTTTAGAGGATATTGCCAAATCTTTATCAATGAGAAAAAGTTATGCAGAAAAAGTCATTAATAGTCTTATTTGATCAAAAAAAGCATACTTGAGTTGTTACCTGTATCATGTGGAAAAATGACAGGAAAATAGCTCAAGAATTGGTCAGCACCAGGTGAAGGTGAACTGCATGATTTTTGGTTGAAAAATCTGACTAGACTGCATTCCTTCATTGCCAAGCAGTTTGGCAATGTACTGCAAAGAGGTAAAATTGAAAATCAGTTAAAATCTGACAAATCTTATCCAATAATGAAACTTGCAACAAAAAGGGGAGAACCAATCCAATTATAGGCCAATTACGTGCTTACCAACAACTTTCAAATTGCTAACTTGTATGATAGCTTATGCAGTCCAACAGCATCTGATTGAAAACAGGCTTTTTCCCCTCAAGAAAGGAAACCGTTCCAAAATCAGAAAAAGAAAAGATCAGCCCTAACTAAAAAGATTTGGACAACTAGAAGGGAAGGAAGATTAACTTGAATGTAGTTAAGAGTGATTACAAGAAGGCATTTGACTCCCTACCACATCATTGGATAATCAAATGTCGAGAAATAACAGGAGTCAGTAGAAACAACCAAATCTGTGCAAAGATGAATGAAATAATGGATGACACAGTTGTTGGTCCATGTTGATAGATTGGAAGTGGCTAATAACAAAAGATTAATCTTTCAACGAGACTAACTATCACCATTACTGTTGTACTGACACTTCTGCTGTCAATACTGAACAAGTCAGGATGTGGCTAGTAAACATCAAAAACATTTGCCACACTATCACACTTCCTTACATGGCAAAAGAAAGCAAAGGTAGACCAATAGTAATAGATTCCTTGGTTGCAATCCCAAAACGTCTGGAGTACCAGTTGAATACCACTGACATTGACAAAATCACCATCAGTCAATTCCAAAAGGCAACTTTATTTGGAACAGCTTACATCCTGTGATGATACTTTTAATATCATGAAACAACATCTGCCTATCCTAGGTACTTGGGAAGGACTGGATAAAAATGCCAAATCCAGTGTAAACATCTGACTGTGTAACCAACCATAATAATATCATCAATGGTTTTGAATTCCTGTCCTGTTGTGTAATTACTTCTCTTTGTCCCCTAATGTGCCCTTTTGATGGAAAAAGGATGTCCCTGGTGTCTTGTTCATAAAAATATTTTTAAACAACATGCTAACAAACGATCTTAGCTTTACAAGGACATGTTTGTATTTGACCGAATATGGCATTCATTTAATCACATTTCCATTAAGCAGAAGAAGGAATTGCTTGCTTGTCCAGGGAATTCATAATTCCAGTTGAGAACAAGATGAAAAAGAGGCACTAAAGGAGAAAATATGCATATTCACTAAACATAGAAGAGAAGCATGTTATTCAAGAGAAGAGCATAAACTACAAAGCTAAAGTGGGAGTAAATGGCACACCATTTACAAATCATGAATTAATTTACTTGCAACTTGATCCTCAGGAGCTGGCAATGCTGATGAAAGGCATCCCAACGGTACACAGAAGGGGCTTCTTTGCACAGGTATTAGGAAGTATTCTAGAAACAATTGCAAGGGCCATATGAGGGATGGCCAGCAACAGGCCTTGACAAAACATAGATATTAGCTAAGCTGTTGCGAATTTGTTTGCTTTCTGTATGCTTCAATGCAAAATACTGGCATGGAAGTTGCTCAAGGACTCAGAAAGGACATTTACACTATAGCATTGGGCTGGAAGAAATTAAACTCAATAACTTTTGAATATGCAAACAGTGGTCCTGTATCTGGAAGACCCAGTGGTCTTCCAATACAAAAGCCCAGGTATAACTACTACAAAAGCTATGCCACATTTGGATTGAGGCCAGCAGATTGTTTCTACTGTTGTTTCTACATGTAGCTCCCCTGTAGACGCTGAACCCATGAAAGGTTTTCTTTTCATGTGTGGCAAGTCTTTATTCCAGCTGGTATCAATTCCTCTGGTGTAAACAATTGCGCTACTGTTATTAAAGCTGCTTTCTATGGTCCTGCCTCCATTTGTAGTCAAAACTAAGACTATCTCTGTGATTCCACAACATTTTTTGTTTGTTTGTCTAACAACATCCCTTACAGGGACTTTGGATCCCTTTGCATTTGATACAAAATGCATTCTTTGCTATGTGACTCATTTTCCACATAACCAACCTTGGTTTAACCAGTGAGGCGGTGGCAAGCCAGAGGAAGAGAAGGTGAAATAACAATGCATCATCTGTTCCAGGTCATTCAGTGTTTCACAGGTTTAATCAAGCTTTCTTCATCCTCCATTACCCTCATTAGGTCCTGTTAGGCTGGTGCTCAGTGTTGATCTGTATCTTGGTAAAGATTATTGTGGATGATTAACTGTAATTACCAGTAATGGCCCTATCTCTTCATGGAAAAGACCTGCAATGCTGTCATCAGGCTGGCATCTGCTCTGCGGTAAATGGCTCAGCCTATTACCAATTAAGTTATTCATGTTTGATCCCACAGGTTGCTCTCTGTGTGGGCTCCCCCTTCTCCAACAGCTAGTTATTATGGACTGACTATGCAATGTGGGAGGGGTATTGATGGTTCAGACAACAATGACATGAATAAAACAATCAAAAGAAACAAAATATATAGTTTGTTTGATCCATTAAACAAACTGAATACTTACAAGGTTTCCTTTGTATTTTCATTCTATTTTTCTTGGAACACTTTGTAGGGAAGTGACAGAAATAAGGGAGAGTAAAGATATCTATCCAGCCAGTATAATCCAAATTCAACCCATTAAATCATTTATAAATCATTTGATCTTATTAAGCATGTGAGTTATCAAAGCAATACCCTAAGGGAAGCTTTCCTTAGATGAGATGATTACATAGGTAGATAGATAGATAGATAGATAGATAGATAGATAGATAGATAGATAGATAGATAGATAGATAGATAGATAGATGGATGGATGGATGGATGGATGGATGGATGGATGGATGGATGGATGGATGGATGGATGGATGGATGGATGGATGGATAGATAGATAGGCAGGCTGGCAGGCAGGCAGGCAGGCAGGCAGAAGGTAAGTAAGCAGGCAAACCGATAAGAATTGATTTTTACAAATTATAAAAATGAAATTGTTTTGTCGTATGTATTTTTATTACAGATTTATAATATGATTTGTTGTATCCTTGGATGCTATTTTTTCTGTACCTCATTCTCATCTCCATTACTGCTTTTTTCTGCCTTTCCTCTTCTCTGTTCTTCTTTGCTCTTTGCAATAACTTTGCTCTCCTTTGTCCATCTCACCAGAATTAATGGAGAATTTTTATTCAGAATCCTATTATATAATTATAACAAATAAAAGGAATGTATTTCTATTTTCTTGGTAGAAAGCCTGGAAGCCATGTGTAGCCCAAAGATCCAAAATAGCAGAGAGCACAAGGGGAGGTGGTAAGGCAAGGAGAGCAAAGCAAACAGAAGGGCACCAAGCAAGACAAGCACTGAAATAATGAAAAAGTAAAAATCCATTCCAAAAATCAATTTTATTTCACCCAGGGGTGGGATTTTACCAGTTCGCACCTATTCACTAGAACCGGTTGTTAACATTCTAAGCAGCTCAGAGAACTGGTTGTTAGAAGAAATTACTGGCCTAATCCTGTAAGGAAGGCAGGAAGGAAACATTCTGGTGTTGCTTACAGAAACTGCCTCTCCGTTAACCCTTATCACATTCTTGGCAGGACTAGACTTCCTGTCTCAGGAGTTTTTTTCTCCTCCTTTGCTGGTATTATGCTTGTGTGGAGTGACCATTCAAAGTTACAATGGCACTGAAAACGGTGACTTATGACCATTTTTCACACTTACAACTGTTGCAGTATCCCCACAGTCATGAGAGGCCAGGCGAGAAGATGCGTGCCTCGATGTGAGTGATATTGACTTGGCCATGCCCAGCCAATAACATGACCACCAAGCCATGCCCACCAACTTAGCCATGCCCACAGAATCGGTTGTTAAAAAATTTGAATCCCACCCCTGATTTCACCCATTGATTGAAATGAAGGATATTTAGCAAAGCAAAATAGTTCCATTTGGCTGGATTGTGTCATTTTACTTTTAATGGGGAAATTAAACCCATACGTAATTCTCTTGCATTGATTTTAAACTCAGTTGTGGCTGTTTTGTACCCTATTCTAAAATGGGATTCCTAGGAACATTAATAACTCAAATGAACAATTTTGAAACATGTCTCCAGTTTCATTAAATCCAGCCTTTGAGTAAATAGTGTTACTCATTTTGAACATGCTTCTCACTGTATAAAAGACACCCTAATTAAAGATTGCAGACTTGCTGGCCTGTGTGAAATTCTAGTATTTGAACTAACACACTACGGCTCAATGAAAACAAACAATAGGTTGCATCAACAATTATAGTTGCTGGCTTGGTTTACAGCTTTGAGTATCCAACTTGTGAGCACAGTTATATGATGAGCTTTAGGGCAGTTATTTTTGTCATAATTCAAAATTTTAAAAATGTAACAGCAGAAATCATGATTTCATCTCAGAATAGAAGGCAAAATTTCAGATCAATATTTGATTATTTGATGTGTATTATTTTCAGCCATTGTAAATCAGGGCAACACATCATATTTTTTCACCTGTTGTATCCTTGCAGGGCAGTAAGGCTGTATTTGTGGTTACAGATTGCTCTTCTATTTCAGTAACATATAACAGCAGCTTTTTCTGAGCTCAAGGCGACACTTGATCTTTGGAATATATTCCAGAAGTGCCTCTCCAAAACTAATACCTCAAAGGCAAAAAACAGTAACAACAATGAATATCAATAAAAATGCCAATAAATCAAGTGACATAAGCTTATAGGAAATGAATATACTAGACTCTTGGTGCTGCAATTGGTAAGGCCCTGTCCTGTATCTCAAAGCTACCTTCTTAATGATCTCTGTGAACAAGCTTATTTGAAGATATGCCTGCTACTAGGAATTCCTACTCTAGGGAATACAAGAGAAGAGTCACTATAGTGGCAAAAACCAGAGGACTGGTACCACCTTTTCTACCTAATAAATGTTTTTTAAAAGGGATACCCAAAGGTGTTTTTTCTGGAGACAACTGGACTTCCTTGTTTTTTCTTTGAAAAGTGCTTCAATTACCGTCTAAAAGGACGCAAATGACCAGCTGTCTGCAAGGAATATAAATCCTTCCATTCCCCACTGTCCTGTCAGAGCTGAAGAAGCTTCTTGGATGAGAAGCGAAACATCTTCAAAGAAAAGTAAAAAAAAAAAAACCAAGAAAGTTCAGATGGTGCCAGAAAAAGCACCTTTGGGACAACCATGACATGGATGACTGAGAATCTCTACAGACAATTAAAAGGGATAAGTTTTTATGCTATGACGGAGTGAGCTGCAGTTTCTGAAAACTTGTGTCTTTTATAACAATTTGTTAATTTGAAACAGAACTACAAGCAGGCTGGGGCATTATAGCTACAAAATATCTATCCATGTGATGAGTTACAACACAGAATAACGTAGTTGTAAGGGACTTTGGAGGTTCTAATCCAAGCCCCTGCTCAAGCAGGAGATCCTATACCTGTGATGGCAAACCTATAGCATGCGTGCCCTCTCTGTGAGCATGCGAGCGGTCGCCCTAGCTCAGCTCCGCTCCGCTGCCCATATGTGTGCGTGCCTCCCGCTTGCCAACTGATATTTGGCTCTCTGCCACACATGCATGGGGGCTGGAACGCATTCACGGGGGATACACGTGCATTGCATTTTGGGGGTTTGCTCGCATGTGTGTGCTCTGGGCACTCGATACCTAAAAGGTTAGCCATTACTGTACCATACCATTTCAGACGAATGGCTGTCCAGTCTCTTCTTAAAAGCCTCCAGTGATTGGGCACCCACAACTTTTGAAGGGAATTCGTGAAGGGTTTGAAGGTTAATTATTCTTACTGTTTACAGATAATCAGAATTGGAAGGGACCTTGTAGGTCATTTAGCCCAACCCCCTGCCCAAGCAGGAGATCCTACACTATTTCTGACAAATGGCAAGTCCAATCTCTTCTTGAAAGCCTCAAGTAATGGCGCTCCCACAACTTTCAAGGGCAAGCTGTTAGGAAATGTCTCCTTAGTTCTAGGTTGCTTCTTAGTTTGCTGTACATTTTATATACAACTATACTTTGTATACAACGTTGTTAGTTGTATACTTTGGAATAGTTCAGAACTCATCACCTAGATAAGCTGTAAAGTTGAAAACTTTAATTAATTTGTGGATTGATCAAAATGATTGATTTATTGAAGCATCTATGACTAAATGTATTTTCTTTTACATCATATTAACTCTATGCATTTAACTAAAGAATACTGAAAAACATTAAAACTGACTTTTCCTACTAGTGGAAGTTTGGCATATAAACCTGTTAGCTTTCTACGCCTATTTCTTTCAATAGCACCCAAAACAGAAGGAAATATTTTTATCTCAGGGTTGAACTATGAGGTCCTTGGTGCTTTTTGACATCGGTTTCTTTTTTGAAGATGTCTCATTACCCAACTGCGTAACAAACATCCACACATTACTTCCTTCTATGTTTCTGCAACAAGAACCCAAAGACACAAGCTGTCCCCAAAAATCACACAGTGAGATTAGCATGTTTGGGGATCAGGGAGAAATCAAAACAGCCAAGAGGGAAATTATGACTGTGCAATTAAAACACTGCTGCTGTTTACATGTATGAAAGACAAAACAATTCCAATTGCTATGGAATGAAAAAGAGAGTTGTGGAGTGACCTAGGAATTGTCTGCTCTGAATACAATTACGGGTTATAAAGCAGATTTTAAGACCATAATAAAATTATTTCTACCACAAGGGATTCAGCTTCTATGGCTGAAGATAGACTACAACCAGTCTCCCTCATCTATACTACATTAGCTCTCAACTGTGAAATTGGGGACTTCAACTGCAGTTATTTTACAATACCGGAATCCTACAAAGATTGCTTAATTTATTTTAATTTAACCAGGGAACAGAATAATTTACAATGATCCTTGGTTTAATGTACTGAACTCTGAAAGCTTCAACTTGCTTGAAGATTCTGGCAGCAGGGCAGAGATTCAAAAGAGCACTCTAAAGGAAGAGCTCATGACTGAGGCCATGCTGTCTAAAATGATTTACATGTTCAAGGACCAGACAGACACAGAACTCAGCTTAAAAGCATTTAGAAGTACAATGCTGGATTTCACCCAAAAATCTTGCTTTGTCTTTCTTTTTTATGAATAGTAGCAAATATATACAGAAAAAAGTCATTATTCTCTCAGAAGTTTTTACTTATTATCCCTGACTAAGCTTTTATTCATTCTTGGCTTTCACCAATGTATCATTAGTGCATCATGTGTTAAGCATCAGATTAAATGAAATTGATGTTTGAAGGCAGCAGGGAGGGGTTTTTTCCTCTTATTTTTTTTTCCAGACAGTGTTGGACTATAATAGTGCAGATGAGGCTGCAGTAAAAAGGTTAACTCCATTGACGTTAGGATGATTGCATGAAAATAATTTTTCTCCTAATCCTTGACCACATTAATAAAAGGATGTCCTATCCTTTTATTTTCATAAAAGATCAGCAACAGTTACGTCATAGATATAAAGATATCTCTATTACAGATTACATCATGCCAAGGTAATATTAAAAAGAGGCATTTAGAAATTAGTTCAACATTTTCATACTAGCAGTTGCTACAATAAATAACCCAGCAGTGAGAAAACTGGTGAGATTTGGTATTTTTTTAATTTAGAAAAATGAAGGAGGCCACCATTTTAGCAGTGAACAATTTTGTTCCTTACTTTATTTTGAAAAAGAAAAAAAAACATTGCATATAAAATGATTCAATCCAAATTTAACTGCATTGAATAATGTTGATCCAACCATTGCAATAATAGAATAAGTACATAAATGGAAAGCAAATAGATATCAATAATAAGACTATAAAAGTGAGTTTCATTGTATTTCCAGCACTGAAGAATAATGTTTCTTGGCTGTCTCCTCTATTTGATAAGTCCATTATTCCTTAGATAAACTCGAGTTTGGGATTTGTAATTCAGGATTATATCTCCATATTTAAATCACATTAAATATTGTAATATATATTAATAAACTTAGGATATTAAATAAAAACAATGTGTAGTAAGACAAGGCACATCCCTTGAATAAGTGTCCCGTCACCCATCCTGCTCTTCTTAATGTGGCTGAAAGCCAAGCTTTGTTAAAAGTTGTTCAGGTGCCAGAAAGTGTGAAATACTATCTTTTCCTTGAATTATTTTCATTTTAAGATTATTTTAATAATGCCCAAGATCCTTAGCTATTGGTATGTTTATATAAAATATTCTAATTCTTTCTTGCAGAATGTTTGGAAATAACTAATATTCCCCCAATGAGAGTCTTTAATTGTTTACAAAAATGTACTTAATTTATTAATTAAGCAAACATATATTCTTTAGGCTTGCAATCATTCAAATCACATTTCAACACTAATTTGTGAATTTTGGATACAGCTAAACAGGTTGTGAAATGAAGAAATGTGTTAATTGAATAATTTCAGTTTTAGGCAATTGAAACCTACTTTCAGCAACTTAAATGATTAAAATATTTAAACACCTGATATAATTTATTAAAGCTGTCTTTTGTCTAATAAGGCAAAGAAGTGGTTCCAATGTCAAATCAAAAATAAGAAAATATTAAAGACATCCTTCAGAAGCTTCATCAGACATCTTCATGAGATAGATGAACAGATTTTAATTTTAATAGCCCTAGAAAAATGATCATAATGCTACGTTTTGGTCCAATTAACAAAAACAAATTCATTAAAATTTTAACAAAAAGATTCTTTAAAACGTAAAAATATTTTAAACATTTCCATTACACCATATTAAAGGCCTTTTCCACATTCAACAAGTCCATCGCTGCAGTTTTCAATTCTTTTTTAATTAGCCAGAATGTCAATTAGTAATGTAATATTATCAAATTTCAGTCTTTTTTACACAGCCAGATTGCACAAGATGAATAACTGAAGGTTATTTGTATGTGCCAAGATTCCTGCCACTTTTTCAATCAATCTTTAAAAAAAGAATAGCATAGTCAACACGATTTTTACCAACCTGCAAACCCCACTTCTGAAAGCCTTACTTAAAGCAAGTTAAAATTTACAATTTCATATAAGGATGATCACAAAAATCTTTCTCTTTTCATAGATGGATGGCCTCTATATTTTATATAACATAAAGGGGTAGACAATCTATGGAATTTCTATGACAATGGTAAAATATGCAAATATTTGTACTTTGAACTGCCATGAATTGACTATTTCAAGAATGGACATCGATAAAATGTGTATCAGGTCACGAAGTCAAAGAGGAAAAGAGATTGCTCTCCCTCTTTCATAGTTGGGATCAAACAGTGAAAGAATAGTGGGAGATTCAGTACAACAAAATGAAATGTTTCTTTACTCAGTACTTGGATTACTAATGGAATTTATTACCGCAATGTGATTCTAAGGAAAATGAGAAGAATTTGGAATCGAAATGGTTAACAAGGGCTTCCAGGAATGGAATGACTATATCTCAATAGCATGCCTCTAGTTATAGAAAATAGCTATAGCAACTAAAACTCTGTTTGAACATCCCATAAATATTTTTTGGCCTCTGTGAGAAACAAGAAATTGAGCTACATGGGATTATAGTCCGATCATCTGTTTTATGTTAATAAGTGAGGTTCCATAGATATGCTGGAACCCTTCAGAATAAATTAATACAAACTTCTTGCTTTAAAGAAAACAGAGCCATCTTACTAGATTCCTGCAATATACAACAAAAATATACTATTTCTGGGCAGCATAACACTTTCCACACTCTTTATTCCCAGTCCAATTTATTGACATGAAATACCATATTAATCTGTCCTAGCTAACAAATAAATAATTTATTTATTTAATCTCTATCACTACCAATATGATCTTTCTTCCTTGTCTTTCTGTATCTTCTTTGTTTAGATCAGTGTGATAATAGATCATGTGAATAACTTTGATTTACTTATATAGGACAGGCATAGAACATACCATCATATTATTCATCATGGGAATAATGCAAATTACATATAAAATTATGAATATTTCCATTCTTTTGTCCCTTCTCTCTCTACCATAATATATGGATCAGGACATATTGAAACATATTAATTTCCACATGAAAAAGTTGTTTTATGAAATGAAGATATTAAGTATCTTATTGTTAATAACATGAAGGTGTTATGAATGTTTTAAATTATCACTATTTACTTGTGAATGGGAAAATTAATTATGAAAAATATTCTAAGATTCCATGTATGAATCCGTCAGAAGGCTTAAGCAAACTCCCTTTTTTGTTTTCTAAAGAACTTGAATTACTTGTTCACAAGTATATGCATTCAGGTGGATGCATTCCAACTAAATGCCAAATAAATGAGATTTAGGGCACTTCAGAAGGATCATTTCATAATTCATAAATTACCTTTTTATTGGCATTATGTTCACAGCTTTCTTAAAACACAATAAAATGTTAATGGTCTAATTTTACTTCTAAATTAATCTCAGCACAAACAATGAAACAAACTCTATTTGCCAATAAAATATTCTAAAGTGCCGGAATCTAATTTACAAGTCAGGAAGCTGGATCTCAGGGTATTTCATTTGTTTAAACTTTGCTATAGCTCCTGTGAGTTATAGGCTCTTGGATAAAAAGGTCATTTGCATTGTTCTATCTATAATTTCAAGTTTGACTTTTGTGCGAATAACCAAATCATCAGATATGAAAAATAAATACTATTTTCCCAGCATTGTGGATTTATTTTAACATGTATGTGTTTCAGTTCTCCAAGTATATAATATCAGAATTAATTTTTTTATAGATCCATATATTTATGCTACAATTCTCTTCTTACCTGCAGTCAGGCACATTGAAGTCAATAGAACTTACTTTTCTGGAAGTCAACCATAAAATTAGACTAGTTTTTTTTTTTAAGTGAGTTTCTGAAGACTAGACATATCATGTAGATACTTAAATAAAATGTGTAACTATTTCAAATGGCTTGTGATCTTAAGGGGAAAATGTGAGCCCTGTAATCTCAGATTACATTTGTGGATAGAAAAATTAATGGGGGATTTCATCGAATCTGGCAGAACAGAATCCAGTAGGAAGGGATAATTCTGCAACGGTTTTTGATGGTGGCGCTTACCTTTATCTTGGCCATTTTCTTCTCTCTTTTTTTTTCTTCTTAGTTATTGGTAACAGCCGCAAACAGCAGTAGTTTAGCTGATGGTTTTCAGTTTCTGCAAAACCAGTCTTATTTAAAGGCATTATAGAAAAAAATGGTATCCACAAAACAATGTCCATATACACATAGAATATTTTGCTAAATGACCATGATTATCTCACATGGGGAAGCAAAAAAAAAAAAACCTCAGGCAAACATATCTTCCAGGACCAAAAACTCAAATTCCAAAAAATCAAATATTAATAAAACAAATATAAAATTATTGCTTGGTTCTTTTTTTTGTGCAGGCGCAGAAGATGCCGTTTCTTCTAAACAGGGGTTGAAAGTTAAATACTGAAAACAAAAGGCTGCCATCATTCAGTAAGCAAGTGCTGCCATCTGGTGTGAATATTTTTTTTCTCTTGGGCCAGTTCAGCGTATTTCCAGAAAATGTGTACTACAGAAACAGGGTGTGTTGCTCTCTGGGTGATATTAGAAAGGTCTGCCTTTTGCATGATAATAAAAAACCTAAAGCATTGTCAGACAGCTCTTCTATGTTGGGTTGAGTCAAGACATAAAAAACTTCATTAATTGGCACTTATAAAGAAGTGTCTGTCCTTATGAATAAAACTAGCATAAATTAAAGATCAACTACAACTTGACCAGCCACATCAACATAGATTGTATATTTAGTCTTTTTTTTTTCTAAAAATAATTTTAAATACTTAGAACCTGCCTGGAATCTGCAATCTTTTATTTTAATGAGCATAACCTACCTAAAATGCAACCTAATTTTTATAGCATATATATCATTATCATTTTGAATATTTGCACACTTTAATATTGATGGCTAATTTTCAATTATAATAGATGCTTGACATCACAAAGCTACCTGAACAAAAACCACTTCAAACTTTTTTACTTACTCTTTCTCCCACACAGTTGTTTTTAATCAACAAGAACTAATCATATTTACTCCCAATCCATTTTCCCATTAACACAAAATGCTTGGATTAAGCTGAGCCAAATGGTCTTAAATTTAAGTACTTGGGTTTAATTGGGTTGTACATACAGCCTTGTTTCTTTCACTACCTTGTAACATTCCAGTTCCTAAGCTTGAAAGTAAATTGAATTCCAATAGCTAGTGCAAATTTATATGCCATTTAGGACTTCACTACATCATTCTACATATTATATGTTTACATATGTGCCCACTGCACCTTTTTCTTCATAGCTTGTCATATTAAATGTAGCAGATATACTAGATAGATAAAAAATATTGAAACACTCTATATGTTCTAAGGAGCTATTGTTGTTTAAATTACAAAGTCATTTCAGATATAACAATAAAATAAATAAGAAAGATTCTGGTTATTCCAAGTATTTTCACTGTTTAAGTTCATCTGATTTCAGTGAAAGGATGAAGCTTTAGGTGAAATGGATGGCACCGATGTCTATATTTACTAAAAACAAATGTGCAGTATTTGGATTCTTTATAGTTAAAGAAAAGTATATGAAGGAAAATGATTCACTGATTTCTACATATTATAGTACATGTGTACTCCAGATAAGCAAGTTTGGAATTACAGCCTGAGAACTGTTCATTACCATATTTATAATTATTTTGTTTGTATGCCAATGTTCCTTCTAGAGAATGCCAAAGTAATTTAATGAATTTCTAGCTTAGTCACGTACACACTCGTTTGCCTACATGAACTCCAAATGGCTTACATCCAAGTAGGAATACATAGGTTTTCAATTCATAGGATTAAGTGTACAATAGACTTCACCCTTATATTTGCATCATCATACAACTCTCAAAGCAACAGAGCCTAGGTTGGTATAGAAGATAGAATCTTTTCAATAACCTACTTTACCCCTTCAGTAAGGAATTAGATCTCTTTTCTGCAGAAGATCCAATTAATTTCATCCTATTATTTTCTATAGACAGGAGTAGCTACATTATTTTACTGAAATTTAATATTCCCATTTGGATGGATGTTTTCCACAATTTCCATTATTTTATTAACATAATTTATGTTATTTTATTGCATTGATTATTTTTCTATCAACCACACAACCCCTTGTTTCCCATGGTGTATCATAAAGCTGTTTACTAATAAATTAATAAATCATTACTGATCAGTATTCATCTGCCCTGGGAAATAAGTCTCCGTGACTTTAAGATTGTGATTATGTCCTGTATGAGTTTCACGTATATTATAATAATCAACAGGCTCCTTGCCCAGTTTTTCTAGTAAGTTTGCAGAATGGTTACACAGGGTAATATTTTAAAATTGCAACTGAAAAGACAGGCTGACATTCTATGAGTATTTTATTATATCCATAAACTCCAGTGATACTGTGGACTAAGTATCAGTTCAATTTTTGATAAATTTTCACTTAAACGAATGCAGTTCTGCTAGAAACATGCTGGCAATCATACAACATTGGTTGCTTTTAATTCTCAAATGACTTCATTTCAGATGCTTTTATGTTATATTTCAGCCATCCATTGTGCTGCTGGGAATAACTTCAGGTCAATAGTCTCCCAGTCCTGTATTAAAACAAATACAAAAAAAGAAAAGAAAAATATCCTAATATAATATTTCCAGACAGATGTCTTCATTAGAACTATAAAGGGAATTTGAGCTTTACCAAGAATTCTATTATTTTTATAAATAGAGAGATTTTGATGGAAGGAAGAGAAGGATATGTCCGAACTAGTTTAAATCGGGAAATTTAAAAATTTTAAATGAGTTCCTCATTTTAAAAAAATTGGTATGATGTGGTACAATTATAACTATATCGACTTATTAAGTTCTGCTGGCATTTACTGCAAGTATTATCAGAGGGGTGCAATTTGGCAATATTCTGTCTTGTCTCTGAAGTTATCAGATTTAGCTGTAAGGGATCCCTTGGGAAAGTATCCTGACTCTTTCATTGGTTTCTCTTTTGCATCTGGTGGGAAGAAACTGCAAGACTCAAGCAGCAAATTGCAAATGAGGCTGTGGCGGGTTAGTGAAGGTGTAGTGAAATATGGGCAGAACAAACTGAATCTGTATGACACAGATGGCTCACATGAAACTGCGAGAAGACTTACCAGCCTACCATACAATTATTTTTTCAAGCAAAATCCAGGAAAGAATCAGCATATCTATAAATCCTTTTCATTATTTCTTTTACTATTTTGGACATGGTTTGCCCCAAGTCTATTTGTCTAAGATTTATTAATTGCTATGTATTATATATGAAATTGCCACTGTTTCATAGAAATCAGCCACTGGTCCAGAAGTTTATTGGATCATTTGTAGGATACTAGGAGTTTAATTAGGTTAGATAGAAGAAAATTTCTTTTGGGAAAGGCAGGGAGAGAGATAGTATGGTAGGGAAAATATTTTATTGTATTTCTCAGCAGTTTGTGACATGCCTCTTTTTAAAGAAATCAAATCTTATGGCAGTAGCCTAAGAAGCTGGACTATTTCAAAATCCTGTGACATAAGAATTCTACTTAGATATGTTAGCTGTTGAAAAGCTAAAAGGAAACTGGAGAAATAAAAAGAATAAATTCTTTCTTTTCTCCCTTTTTTCATTTGTTTATGATTAAATTTTAAGTTGAAAGTTGCTTGACATAAAGGAGGATACATTGTAGTTGTACAATTCACAACCATTGATAGTGCTAGATGGATAATACATTGGAGTAATGTCTTGCTATCTCTCTGAATACAGGTATGGCAGAGAAAAAGATCTGGTTGGCTTAAGAGTTTCTTCCCTAAGGAGCCAACAACAATAACAACAACAAAATAGCAAGATTACTCATTCCAGGGATCTCTTTTAAAGAGTGAAATCAATCAATCATTTTCCCCCACTGATTTAAGGATCAAAAAGTATAAACTAGGGCAGGTGTGTCAAACTCACGGCATTACATTGTCATCATGTGATGTAGCGTGACTTTTTTCCCCTTCGTTAACCCAGGGGTGGGCATGGCCAGCACCTAACGAATCCATCCCATAGGCTGTGAGTTTGACACCCCTGAACTAGAGGAAGATCAGTTTGCACAAGTACTGTAATTTAGACACAGTTGAGGGTGCTGATTTATCAGCTTTGAAGTCCTACATGAGTGGGACCAGGTTACTTGAGGAAGTGCATGTCCTGAAAGCATCTGCCCATCCTACCTGGTAAGATAGACTGAGTATGCTCCAGGACCTTTCCCTTGAATTTGCATCTGGAGAGAGGCACCTTGTTCATGACTGTGCCAATTTTTGGGACATCTCTCCTGAGAACATCACTTGAGATTCAAAGGACTTCAACTCCTTGCCCTTCCAGGAGCTTTGAAAAGCTGGCTCTTGCCCCAGGCATTAGGCTAGAATGGCAGTGAGCCCAGAAAATTTAAATTTGGAGTTGATGGGGTGTTACAGCACTGTGATGAGGCATATGACACTGTCTAGAGTTTTGTGGGATTTGTTTATTCTAAGTTTAAGAATGCTGATGTGAATTGCCTAGGATTATTATGTATAAGTTAGCTTTTAAAAGTACAATCTTGCTTGAAAATAAAACAAAAGAAATACAGATTTTGTACAGGTAGAAATATGAATGACCACTGGGATATGTAAAAGGAGGTGGAAAGTTTATAGCAGATGCTTTAAACACCTGAATTCTTGCCGTGTTATTGAAGTCACCAGCTATGCCAAGGCTCTCTCCATGGTGTATGATTCTGCCCTAAGATCATCTTGCTATATATGAACAATTTTCTTGCTCTGAAAAAAGAATGTCAGTTTTGCCTGGTTTTCACATAGTAAAATTAAAAACATAAGTTTTGCTTCACAATATTTTGCCTAACACTAATTACAGTGAACAGCATTCATTTTAAATGGTGTGGTTCTTCTTCACTATAATCTTAAGAGATTTAAAAGCACTCAAGACTAACTGAATGAGGTCTACTATTTACATAATTTTGAAATCTGAAAACCAACTTTATTTCCCAGCACATGAACATGAATTCTGATATAAAAGTGTACAGGATATACAGTAAATTTCTCAAAAAATCTTTAAAACAATACTGAAATACAACCTGAGAGATTCCAAATGATAAGAAATGCGAGTGAGTTTTAGCTAGACTAAAATTTGAATTAAGGTATATCAATTATTCTCTGTTTCAGCTTTTATAAGGAACTAGATTGATAATAAAAACTAGGTAGAATCAGCTAGCTTCGAGATTTCATTTAGGGGACCAGTTAGCTTGAGAAAAATGATGATATTAAGAAGAACAGCAATGCAACATATACTGAACTACTACTACTATTACTGGGCTTTTATTTTCTATCTGCTCTGAAATAAGTTTCACTAAGAACAAGGGGGATTCTGGCCTTTACTAACAATCTTAAATATTGATTTTTATAGCAGAGATGCTGCAGAAAGTTACCTCTCAGTGAGTGTCCTAAAATACAATTATGAACAAAGGGCATCCTAGTTGTACGCTTAATTTAAAATAGTTTAGCTGTTCAACAACACACTTGGCTTTATACCCCAATTGTGAAATTCCTAGTGTCATCTGAAAATGAAACACTAGTCTGATCCTTAATGCTTTCTAACTGGAATTGATGGCTAGCTTTTATTTTTGTTGCTGCTTAGCCAAATTGCTAAGTTTATTGAGTCACATTCAACCAGCTTTAAATGAGTTGGGGAAGCAAAGCCTTGGTTTTGTTGTTCTTTATGTAATAAAATTTCTTAAGAGAAATTAGTATTATCAAAACTATATTTTATCATCCTTAACATTTAACTAAATGACATGAAATTACATCTAAGTATGTTCAGCAGGAGGAAAAAAAAGGAGTGGTCCTGTATATAACTGGCTATATAAGAAAATCTATTGTTGCCAAATGTTTACCTCAGTTTTTTTCTCTCCCACTGAAACTGTGGAACTTAACAAAAGCATTATATGCCCTTGGCAAACCAGACACTCCAGTCTTTGGATAAAACCTAATTAAACTAAGTGCTAGTAGCAAGGGCGTTCAGCAACCCAGCCGATTCAGGTAACTAAAACAAGGCATTATTTTTCAGCATTTAGTTTTGCCCTTAGAAACAACACGTTTTGCACTGTTTTTTTATATGTCATACACATGTACAAGTTAAAAAGAAGCCTATTCTGTGATAAGAAACCCAAATAAAATTGCTCCTGTTTGGGTGGAACTATTTTTTCCCATTTTGATCATTGATATAGCCTCATAATGAAGCAGAAAATGAGCAATATTAATAAGAATGTATATTAAAATAAACATTTTTAGTGGAGTGAGACATTATTTGGTTCTGTGATAACTCTCCTCTATTCAGGCCACTTTACAGAGTTGTGATGTATGAGAAACTATTGAATGTTTTGATCATATATTGGGGAGGATACTGAAGTCTACTGTTTATGCCACTGCTTAAAAACATGACATGTAGCATCTCGTAATGGCTACCACAACAGATGAATCAAGTCTGACTAGCCAATTTTTGCAACAAGGTTAACTTTTCTGCATTAAAAGAATCATTATTTTTACAAAAAAACAAACAAATACAGCAACACTCCAAAAATGTGGCATGTGTAAGGAAGGGCCTACTTACAAATAGGCTTGTTTTGAAACCATTTATTATTATGTCTTAAAAGCAGTTCTACCAGTGTTAAAGATAAGCAGAAGGTACAAGCTTTCATGATTAGATTGTGCAAATGTTTTAGAAACATCTGATATATGACAACGATTCTTTGCTGTATTGACATGAGGGGTTACCATGTAGCAACTGTTCAATATCTTACTTTGGACTTCTGTGATAGACCACTTAACTACCTCAGCTTTCCCAGTGATCGTCTCATTTATCTAGGATTATTGCACTGAATTTACTGTTTGGTTTTCTTCCAGAACTGAAATGTCAAGTCCAGTGTCATGTATGCAGTAGCTTTGTGCCATGAGAGCTCAACAGATCCACCAAAAGCTGCTAGCAGTTGATCTTTGGACAGAGCTAAAAATAAATAAATCCTCTTTAGCAGATCAATATTCATCCCATTTAATGCTTGATGTGAAACTTCTGGATTTGTGATAGCAAAGCTGATGTACAGCTAATCGTTGAAAATGGGCATTAGGGTTTTTATAACATGGCAACATATTGTCAGACAGAAAAAGGATAAATATATTGTGTCCACTTGGTCTCTGCGCACACTTGTAATTGGATGTATGCACACACTGAATATGATGGTGGCTTTGCCCTGTATATGGTTTCATAGATTGTAAAAAGTTATTAATAAGAGATCATAATATTAATAAAAGTATTTCTTGTTGTTGTAAGATAGCATGCTATATCCATTGATTTTGTATGTTAGGAGAATTGTGATTCAGCCATCTGTGTATTTTTTCAACCATAGCTAGAGACTGTACTTTTGAACACTGTTTTTCAATCGTTATTTTTTTTTTTAAAGTTCCCATAGTGTACGCATTAAAGACCTCGGAGTTAAAAGTAAGAATATTTTTTATTAAACAGCCTAGCATTCAGTCCTTCAAATCTGTGTAATAAACCTAAGTGTAGAGATCTCCCTGAAATAATTTCTGCATTTACTTTTCTTTTAGATGAAGCCTGTTTTGTTTTGAACTGCCTTTAATTAAAAAGATTAGGTTACTATTTTGTTATACTTATTCATGTGGCTTAATTTTTAGTTGTTTTTCAGCTTTTTTACATTTTTAATCTATTGTTTGCAAATACATGAGTTTGCATCTTTTTATTTTAATAATGTTACTTCAAAAAATAAACTATGTTTTGGAAATATTAGGTTTATTAGGACAAGATCAGCATTTTTTGGCATGTAATATCATGGTTAAGATTCTTCTACTAAACCATGGAAACTAAGTAAGTTCAGCCAGCCTACCTCAACAGAATTGGTAAGGAAAAACTAGAACAAATGCTGTATGTACCATATAGAACTCCTTGAGGAAAGGCAGAATGTATATTTCGTGGATAAATAACTTTTATTTTTAAAAAAATATTTCCCATGCATTAAGAGTGATATTTTGACAATAAGAATGGTAATAATATTTTTCTTTAATAATTATCCATATATCAGCAGTTTGCAACTTCATAATGCCTGTAGTGATAATTTGATAAATAGAGAGAGGATCCATCACCGATCAAAGATTAAATTTAGGATACTAAAGCTCATTGGCTGACCTTAACTCCAGCTGGTGACTGTGAAAAGTTTTGCCTTTCTTTTTCATAAGGTAATGGTTCCCCTTACACATACATGCTAGTCGTTTCCAGCTCTAGGGGGCAATGCTCATCTCTGTTACAAAGCCAGAGAGCCAGTGCTGTCTGAAGATGTCTCCATGGTCATGTGGCCAGCATGACTAAATGTCGAAGGCACATAGAATGCTGTTACCTTCCCACCAAAGGGGTCCCTATTTTTATACTTGCATTTTTACATGCTTTTGAACTGCTAGGCTGGAAGAACTCACTCCATTATGCAATACTAGGGATTCGAACCACCAAACTGCCAAACTTTCTGATCAACAAGCTCAGCATCTTAGCCACTGAGCCACTGTGTCCCTATTCTTTTTTATATAGGGTGCTTAATACTTGCCTGACACCATCTTTACTGTGTTTTGAGCAGATCAGAAAAGGTAGTACATAGTACATTAAAAATTTAATGGTTTGGAAGGATTGGAAGGAACCCTGGACATCTTCTTAGTCCCAGGAGAACCTCCATCTATCGCACCCTCAGCTTGCATTAATGTAATGCTATTTAGTAGAGAAGAAGTGAGAACATAAAGAGAATAGCTCATGTCCAAATATCAGTGGTGGGCTGATAATATGGGGTTTCTAGTTAGGACAAGACTAGATTGCAGAAGTAACTTTTAATTTCTTTTGTTCTTGGTTTCTTTTCTGAACTCCATGAAGGAAAGCTTTTTGGAACAATGCTGCTTATTGCAGTGGACAATCAGAAGGACAGCCAAGTGGGTTGAGTCTGTCTGCAAAAGATTGAATTGATCAAAAGTCATTTTCAAATTTGATCAGCCAAAATGATAACCATTGAGCATAAACAGCTATCTCATTTATGGAGACCAGTTGCTTTTGTCTTTCTGTTGAAAAAAAAAGTATATAAAATTTTAAAAAGCTGGACTTTAAATGCATGCATAGAAAGCAATTGTATACAAAAATATAGGACATACACATTTTAATTTGAAAACCAACACAGATTTTACTTTAAAAAGAAAAAAAAACTGATTGAAATGACTAGTGATATTGTTACACTGACATGGACTGTATAAAATTTGACAATACTGCTGGGATATAAAACCATCAATGTCATCTTTATAGAGACAGGATGCAATAGTTTTATGAAGAATGCCAAAGATATTTCTAGGAATATCTAAAAGATGAATGCAACATACATGTTTTCCTCCACTGTGAAAGGAGAGAGAAAAAAACTAACTGAAATTGTCCAGCTTATTTGAATGCAAAGACCAGCAGGCAGTGGGGAAAAGAAATCCCTCCCAAGATATTTGTTAAAGAAAACTCTGAGCAGATGGCCAAATGGAATTCATCTCTGTTTGTTATCCATCTTCTGTGTTAAAATACATTGTGGAAGCCAGGAAGAAAACATATACACAAATCATTTGGAACAATGTTGTGTTTGCAGCAGTCTTTGCAACCAAAAGTAACCCTCCTATTTTCATATGTTGATTTCAAACATCTAAACCAAGGGGACACGGAGAAAAATACCTATCGAGATGTTTAAGTTTGATTATACAAATTCTTCAGATCCTTGTCATCCCCGAGGATAGTTGGTGTGCCCCACTATTATTAAAGAAAAAGAATGCTGAGTAGCATCCCCTCCCCAAGACCCTTTGAAGTTTAACCTGCATTGCAAACTGTTTGGTATTCTGAAGAAAGATGGTTGTCTGATGGATCCTTGTTTTGTTTTTCCTTCTGTCTTCAGAACGTATAGGCGGGTTCAGGCAGGAAGTGTAGCTTGAAAGGCTGGGACAAATCCAGTGGGATTAACCAGAGCACATTGCTGCTGTGTGATCCTGACTCAATTTAAAAACATTGCAAGGACCACCATTCGTTTTGTTCTTCAGCTTGTTCACAAAGCAAAATTTGCAGGGATGCAGAAACTCAGTATTCTTGCATTCTATTTCCTGTGAAAATGAGTACCACTGAAACAACTAATGCTCTTTCACTGAAGATGTTAAAGGTTGGTGTGTTTTAATAGCCAACCTTGGTCAAATTAGCATTAGCAAATTAGCATGCTAAACTAGTCCTTGGAATCCTCCAAAGATAATGACTTAATGCCTAAAGATAGCTAGTCCATCAGCTTAATGAATTTTTGTCAAAATCTAGCGGTATTCATTGATTTAAAATATTTGCCTTTTTTTCATTGTAGATATCTTGAAATAGCTTATATTAGAAAAACACTATAATAAGGTAAAAACAACCAATTAAAAGAAAAATAAAAGGAGTTTGTGGCAGAT
This sequence comes from Pseudonaja textilis, assembly GCF_049901715.1. NCBI lineage: Eukaryota > Metazoa > Chordata > Lepidosauria > Squamata > Elapidae > Pseudonaja > Pseudonaja textilis. The sequence continues at coordinate 20,697,456 of NC_141995.1, forward strand.
ATTTTTGAAAGTGTAAAAAATACACTTAAAAGGGCAGGACTGCTATACTTGATCAAAGAATGATCTGTAAGCTATAGTATGCTATATCTTACAGATCATTCTTTGATCAAATATAGCAGTCCTGGACCTTCCGTAACTTGGGAGACTAATATAACTGAGATAAACTATTTTTACCTTGCTCTAAATTGCTTAGGAACATATTTACTGATCCTCAAAGCTAAGTAGTTCAGTCAACTATAATAAACAGTTCAATCTGTCAACATCCAAAATGGTCCCTATGAAACTAAAACCACTAGATTTTGATTAAAAAAACCACTAGGCTGCTGGGCTAGCTATCTTTAGGCATTAAGTCATTATCTTTGGAGAATTCAAAAGACTAGTTTACATGGTAATGCTAATTTATCCAAGATTGACTATAATTCTTTTGAGAGGAACTTTCACAACCTCCTAAAAATCTTAGTGACTTGCCTAAATTGGGAAACTCTACCTCCCATCCTAACAGAAGGCCATGCTTGGATAAAACTGCTTTTGAGACAATCTCAGAACTTAAATCCACAGGACAGTAATTCAATAATTCATATGCAGGCATATGAATAAGTACATCGTTACTTATTTATTTAATTGGAATTGTTTATATACTATTTCCTGTTTTTATCAGAATCTCCAAGATTGTAGTAAAATGTTTCCAAATCAGAGGTGGTATTCAGCAGGTTCTGACCAGTTCTGGAGAATCGGTAATGGAAATTTTAAGTAGTTCGGAGAACTGGCAAATACCACCTCTAATTGGCCCTGGCCCCATCTATTCTCTGCCTCCTGAGTCCCAGCTGATCGGCTGGGTCTTCTTTTGTTGCCCTGCACAGGAGAACGGAGCTGGAAAGCAGGTTAGTGGGGTGGGGAAGGAATGGGATTTTGTAGTAACCTTCTCCCAGGAGTGGGGTGGAAATGAAGATTTTGCAGTATCCTCCCACCAAGCCATGCCATGCCTACTAACCCATACCCACAGAACCAGTAGTAAAAAAAAATGAACCCTACTACTGTTCCAAATGCATTAATAGCAATACTGTAATACTTCTATAATTATAACAATTATTAAAATATTAAACAATTATTCAAATTGTTAACAATTTGAGTGTTAAATGTAAATGATGGCAGAAGCACTTCACATTCTTCCTTCTGTGGGAGCTTGGTCTACAATTCCCTACTCTTCAGACTTTCTGAAGAGATTTATAAACTTACGCTCTTTAGTGATGCTGCTGAAATACAACTTTTTGCAGCCTCGGCAATACCTAGTACATAAAGGTATTCATTTGGATCAGAATTCAGTAGTTCTAAGTCCTTTTAAATTTTACATGCACAACATTAAAAACTATAGTAGATGGTCACTGTGATTTTGCTTAGATCATGCATGGCTAGTCATCCATGTCTACTTTGCTCAATGACCATTGTCTGTCTGTTTGTCCATCTGTCTGTCTGTCTGTCTACCTATCTATCTAATCTATATCTATCTATCATCTTTATCTACCTTCAAACTCTGTAAAACAAAATCTCTGAAATATCCTGAGAAATATGCAAAACAAATTATCTTGTCTGGCCATTGATACCGTATATACTTTCATGCATTAATATACGTGTGCACATGTGTTTCTCAGCATTGTCTTCCCACATAGTTGCATCTTCATTATTTTATTTGGAAAAAGACAAAAAGCAGAATATGAAAAATCGATGTATGGGAATAAAATTCTTGTCTCAAACTGAACAAGAGGTAAATAAGCACATTATATTTTTCTAAATTTAACTTCAAGATTCAAAACTAAAAATAAACACCAGAGGGAGCCCCAGCATGGCTTAAGTCAAAGATAAGGAAATAAACAGCAAGTGAGATTCCAAACAGCCTCACAAAGGAGACGAATGTTCTTTTGGACTTTCTTTGTAAATATTTTGCCTTTCAGCTTATTGTGCACAATTTTATGCATTTCATCTAAACTTTCAGAAAGATTAAACAATGCCAGTGACAATTAAACAATGCTAGTAGTGTGATAAGTAACCCATTAAATCTTCTCTCTCTGCCTTTATTGTATAAATGTCATTCATAAATACTTGTGTTATATGCCATCTAATTTTATATATATAATGTATGTGTGTGTATATATGTAATAATTCATTATGATAAATATTCTCTTTTTAATATAATTACATAAAACTGACACAGTGGATTGCTGATTGTCTTTGCCTTGGATTCATATTCTGTATCAGATTTTTAGTTAAATATTTCATACAAGAGGTTTGAACTGAATCACTTTTATATTCACTTTAATTCTTTCTTCTTCCACTTTCCTTATCTAAACAATGGAAAATAAAAAAAAATCAATCAGATTTAAGGAAAATGAACTGTGGATGTCCATGGAAAGTGACAATATAAAAGTTATGGAACAAACATTCTTTTCCATGTAAATATGTAGATTAACATATAATTAGAACTATGATCAATATTCAAATACTTTGCTTTCCAAGTCAAAAATACAACAATATTCCTAGCAGGATAATCCTAGCTAAACAGAGATCTTATAACTAAATTAAATGAGATCTCATTACATAACTAATCTAATTTGACTCTTTCACGTACTAAATAAAGGGAATTTGTGTGATAAATGGGAAGCAAGAATGCAAACTAGATTCACCACAAATGCCAGGTATTCTTCTTCATATATGTGGCCATCTACAAACAACATATTCTACATACAGGGATCTGTTTGCAACCTGACATCTACATGATAATATATCTGATTCAACCATTTTTTTAAAATAGTGCAGATGTGAGTAGCCTTTGACCTGAAAGCTAGCCAGGTGACTTTGGTCTTGTCACTTTTTTAAGCCACAACTTCACACAAAAAGCCAGACAGACAGCCAATTCCTGGCACAACTAATGTGTCAATACTTGGTTCCAAAAATCCAGACTCTGCATTGTAGAAAAAACATGAGAGAGGGAGGATGGAGGGAGAGAGGAAGGGGGAGGAGAGGAGAGAGGAGGAGAGAGAGAGAGAGGGAGGGAGGGAGGAGGGAGGGAGGGAGAGAGAGAGAGCATATAACAGAATCATACAATGTTGATGATTACTCCCTTTTCTTGTTGTGCTATGTTAGTATGATAGTGTGTACATAGGACAACTAGAGCGGAATGTATAACTTCTTGAACTCCTTGTTCCATATCTACATAACTTTGCACATGGTCCACACAGAGAGTAAAACTATTGGGGATTTTTAAAATCCATTCTTAGAGAATGCCTGAACAAGTCCCTGCAGTTTTCTGACAAAGTTTTTCAGAAGTGTTTTCCCTCATGTTTTTTCTTCATCTCCTTCCTAGATCTAGGAGAAAGTGGTTAGCCCAAGGTCACCCAGCTAGCCCTGTACATAAGGTGGGTCTAGAAGTCACATCGCCCAGTTTCTAGCCTGATGTCTTAACTACTACTCCAAAATGGCTATTAAAACAATCATAGTTAATTGTTATTGTCAATCCACCTTCTTTGAATCCCACTTTCTTTGAACTCTATTTGCAGGTTAAGTGTTTTTTAAATATCACTTCAAATTCATCTCCTTCTCATTTACTGCTTCTATTTTAGACATAATATTCTCTTCTTTAAAATTGACAGAGGTTGCAGAATAATAATGATTTAGGGTGTCCTTTATTGCAAGTATCTCTGCAGTTACAAAGAGAGCATGATACCATACAGTAGCTTCATCCAGTTTAGAGTTAAGCATCTTATATCCTGCTTGAAGTCATGACTTCTTTAACCATATTTAATGAACCTATCACCATTTGATAAATTTACACAACTTTCTAAACACATTCAAAAGCATGTATGTTTGAAACAAATTTATACAAAAGTGGGGATGGCACTCAAGATTTGTTAGAACAGCTCATGTTATAGAGCTGGATTTGCCTGGCTGAGTGGAAAATATAAGGACTATTCAACACCACAGACAATACTGCTACCCTCAAAAAGACCTTGACCGTGTATCAGAATGGTCAAACATATGGCAACTTCAAATCTCAACAAATAAATGCTCTGTCTTACATACTGGCAAAAAACAAATAGAAAATAAAATACAGGCTGAATAGTCAAGACCTTGTTGATGATCCAAACTCTGTCAAGGATCTTGGAATACTCATATCAAATGACCTAAATGCTAGAGCCCACTGTAACTACGTAGCCAAAAAGATGTTAAGAGTAGTTAACTTAATCTTACATAGCTTTTTCTCTGGTAATATTACACTAATAACTAGAGCATACAAAACATTTGCTAGACCAATACTCAAATACAGCTCATCAGTCTGGAACCCACATTACGTATCTGATATTAACACAGTTGAGAAAGTCCAGAAATATTTCACAAGAAGAGTTTTCCACTTCTCTACTCATTGCAGAATACCTTATGCCACCAGACTCGAAATTCTAGACCTAGAAAACCTAGAACTACACCGCCTTCGGTCTGATCTAAGTATAGTATATAAAATCATACATTGCAATGTCCTACCTGTTAATGAAAACTTCAGCTTCAACCATAACAACACTAGAGCAAATAATAGATACAAACTCAAGGTTAATCACACCAAACTTGATTTCAGGAAATATGACTTCAGCAACAGAGTGGTCAATGTCTGGAATACTCTACCTGACTCTGTGGTTTCTTCCCCAAACCCCAAAAACTTTAACCTTAGACTGTCTACTATTGACCTCACTCCTTTCCTAAGAGGTCTGTAGGGGGCGTGCATAAGCGCACCAATGTGCCTACCATCCCTGTCCTATTGTTTCTTTTATATTTTTTTTAAATTTTTCTCATATGTATCCATGTATTCATAACTGTTTTTGCTTCTACCTATTATCTTGTAAGCAATTGACAAATAAGAATAAATAAATAAAAATAACTAAATAAAATACTGCTGAAGTTTATAGCTCATCAAATTGGCTAATTCTATGTACATTCACACTGTAATTTTATATTCATTGCATTTCTTGCATATTTTAAAACCAACAGGGTGGATAGCAAGGATTACTCTGTTGAGTTTAATTCATAAAGAATGCAGCCAATGACCCTACACAAATTTGAAACTGTTCCAAAGTTCAAGAGATAACTTGGTCTACCTCATTTTTTTTATCTCCTTTACAAACTCTGCTGGTTCTCTGTCATGTTAAATGTATTTTAGCATGCTCATGTGACAAAAAGAATTCTGCAGTACAAACAAGAACCCTGAACATTGATTTATATAGCCATTTCCTTCCAACATCTAAATACAGCTGGCTCTGCTTGGTATGCTGTCTGCTCTGTTCAGCTGCACAGTACTTTTCCCACAAAATGCTAAGAAAATATATTTATTTTCTTTATTAAAAAAAATGGTAGATGAACTGTATCTCCACAGCCTTATTTAAAGGTATGGATAATTTCTAGGGCAGTGATGGCCAACCTTTTCGACCCTGAGTCTCCAAAGCGCAAGTGCACACATCCCCAAAATGCAATACCTGTACATGCGCCCTGCCCACCCCCTGGCAAATGCATGTGCAACTGCTGCATGCACCCCAGGGGTGGGATGCTAGCAGTTCACACCTATTCGCTAGAACCGGTTGCTAACATTCTAAGCAGTTTGGAAAACCAGTTGTTAGAAGAAATTACTGGCCTAATCCTATTAGGAAGGCAGCAAGGAAACATTCTGGTGTTGCTTACAGAAACTGCCTCTCCATTGACCCTTATTATATTCTTGGCAGGACTAGACTTCCTGTCTCAAGAACGTCTCTGGAGTTTTTTTTCCCTCCTTTGCTAGTACTTTGCTTGTGTGGAGTGACCATTCAAAGTTACAATGGCACTGAAAAAAGTGACTTATGACCATTTTTCACACTTATGACTGTTGCAGCATCCCCACAGTCATGATAGGCCAGGCGGGGAGATGGTGCCTCGATGTGAGTGATATTGAGTTGGCCACACCCAGCCAATAACATGACCACCTAGCCATGCCCACCAATTAAGCCATGGCCACAGAACCGGTTGTTAAAAGGGTGAATCCCACCCCTGATGCACCCCACCCCTGTGCATACAGGGCAAAGACTCAGAGACCAGTTGGCTGGAAGGAGGCATGCACGTGCATGTGTGGCAGAGCTAAGCTGGGGTAACAGCTCATGTGCCCACAGAGAAAGCTCTGCGTGCCACCTCTGGCATGTGTGCCGTAGGTTCGCGATCACAGTTCTGGAGTGTCAATAAACAGTTGAGTGGTTTTTTTATAATTTATTTGATAATTATATTGCTGTGGGATATCTCAACCTTTTGCTTGATCAAAGGTAAACCAACCAGCCAAATAAGCACTGAGACTGAAATTGGACTTCATGCAGGAGCCACTTCTCACCTGAACCAGATTTCTTCTTTTTGTTTTTCTTTAAGAATGAAATAATATCAGTTTCAATAAAAGAATCTTGGGATAGCAGAAAGATATTTCATTATGAAATAGGCTTTTATAAATTACAATCTATCAGGCGAACATGTTACGTTTAAGAGTCTTTTCCCCTCTCTAATTATCTAAAACAACTTCACCTCTAGTGATGGATGGAGATAATCTGTTGGTTTTCCTTTTCAGCCAAGAATATTGCAAGTCTGCTTGATATCACATAGGATGATCTAGTATTGTTATTTAATAATTAATTGTTTATTTAGCATCAGGAGTTATGTTTGCTGGGGAGCTGGCCAGAGGCACTTGTATGACAGCTATATAGATGATAAATGATATAGATAACAGATGACAGATAGATAGATAGATAGATAGATAGATAGATAGATAGATGGATGGATGGATGGATGGATGGATGGATGGATGGATGGATGGATGGATGGATGGATGGATGGATAGATAGATAGATAGATAGATAGATAGATAGATAGATAGATAGATAGATAGATAGACAGACAGACAGAAGAGAGAGAGAGAGAGAGAGAATAATGGAATCATGCATTGCTGATGATAACTCCATGTGCTATGTGAATATGACAGTATACAAGGCAGGACTAGAGCTAGGTAGATAGATAGTTATAACATGTAATTGCTCTGTGAGGTTTGTGTGTGTGTGTGTGTGTGTGTGTGTGTGTGTGTGCTTGTGGTACTGTAAGCATGCAGGAATCCACCACTAATTGAAACCTCCAGGTATGTGTGAAATATGTTCCATCTGGTCACTTCCTTTCCAAATTTCAAATCCCTCCTTCTGGTCATAGGTGTTCTACCTCTGCCATGTTGTTTTCAACTTCAGATGCAAGTCAGGATAATAGCAATGTTTTAAAATGTTTCCCTACCATTTCTCAGATGAAACAGGATGGGCTTCTACAAATTTACCTTACTATAAACAAAAACCAGAAGACCAGATGCAACACTATAAATTTAATGTATATGTAGTCTGTTTTTGCAGTTCACACTGAAAATCATGACAATAGGATGACAGCGATAGTTGTGCTCTTGCACATCTAATCTTTAGGTTATGTTGTGTCCAGATGCATATTAAAGCCAGTACAAATAGTTTTTTGTACACTATCAACACAGTATGTTCATGATGGAACTGCAGAAAAAACAGTTACTAGCAGCCTGCCTTCAATTGAGGACCTGTATAGTGCACAAGTCAAAAAGAGGGCTGTGAAAATATTTACAGACCCCCTCATATCCCAGACATAAAGTGTTTCTACTCCTTCCCTCAAAATGACGCTATAAAGCACTGCACACCAGAACAACTAGACACAAGAACAATTTTTTCCTGAAAGCCATCACTCTGCTAAACAAATAATTCCCTCAACACTGTTCAACTATTGCAAAGTCTGCACTACTACTACTGTTAATCTTCTCATCACTCCTTATCACCCATTCCCTCCCTCTTGTGACTATATGACTAAAACTTTGTCATTTATATCCTTATGATTTATATTGACTGTTTCCTAGTATGATTTGATTGCTTATTGTACCCTATGACTATCATTAAGTTTTATACCTTATAATTCTTGAATTTGTAAGTTTCAGAATGCAATGGCATATGCATGCCCAGTAACATATTCATTCATGTATCACCACTGCAACATGAGTTGCACTAAGTTCTCAGTGGTTGTCATATTTAAAGTCTTTTTTGGCATGAGACTAGCTTACATGCAGGACCACCTGAGTCCAGTGGTTTCTTCTGTCTGACCACATCCAATAGGTTAGACATGTTCTACCACCACCACCACAGTTTCATATAGTGAAGCCTAGAAAGTGTGCTCGCTCTGCCATGGTATCTGCTTTATGGATCAACGCTCTCCTTGACATTCAGTCACCCATGACTTTAAAGACTGGCTTTTCCCCAGGTGCTGTGACTGGGATGGGCTCCAGCTAGGTTTTCTTTGCTTATCGTGTTTTATCTTGTTGTTCACTATCCAGATTTGTATTGGCTAAGATATGCAACTGTATGATTTTGCTAAACAAATAACAAATTGCATACTGTTTACATTCATGTTATTCCTGCTAGTACTAGCAAAAGCCTGGATTGGTGAGGTGGTGTCATCATATCATCCCAATCAGAGAATGTACATGTCCTTGTAGTTGCTGTAATATATGTTGTCATGGTGTTCTTCTACTCATCCCTAGCACACAGTGAAGACGGTTTAAAGTTATCTTTAGCTATTCATGTTATAAAGTAGTTATATATTATAGAAACACAGGTTTAGTATGCTTCTGAAACGGTGCTAGTCCTATCAATTTAAATTAGGAAAGAGACACAGTCTGTCAATAGATAATTGTTGATTCTGTCACGAATTGCAGTTTTTTCTTCTCTTTCTGCAGATTTATCATGGTTTTCTTCTGACTATTTAGGTGTGCCATTTTAAGTAGTAATGGTTACTTTTTAATGATGACAATTGCAACCATTCATTATGACGGCTGCCATTTTCCTGCCCTTCTAGTTAAGCATTGCATTCAATTATTTTTAGATACTTACTCTACTTCTCCTCCATGACCATAATGAAACCATGGACCTAATTTGGGGACATGGGCTAATGTTCTTTTGGAAGATCATTAGATCGGTATTCAGAGGTAGCCCAACTTTCACGATGCAGTCATAGAACATTTTTGTACCTGCATCTTATTACTTGGACATCTTGAATTTATTGTTATAACTTCCATTCCAGGAATCTATATTCATTCAGCCAACTCTTTCCTATACCCATTAAGTTGAATGAATACTACTTTACTTCTTTTTCACAGTAGTATTTTAAGACCTGGTAGGAGAAGAAACAAAACCAGAGAAAACCACACATAATTTTCTTATCTTGTCTCAAACGAAAACTCTAAGGACAGTGTTATTCACAGCCTAGTTCTTGAGGCACGAATAGTACTTGACATTATGAACCAGTTTCCACCAGTTTCTGCTAACCCATGAATGAGAAAATAGCATGTAGGTCTAGCCATCTGATGTTCCTTTAGAAAATCATAAAACATGTCAGCCTTCCCCAGGCTGCTTTCCCCAATTTCTAAAATTTCCATGCATAAGATCCAAAAGTAAAGTGTAGTCTAAACACATCTGGAAAATATCATATTGAGAAAGCTAAGATATCTAAAGAGAGGAAGAGAAGAAAGAGAGGATGAAATTAAGATTGCCTCTTAAGTTCCTTTTTTAGATACTAAGTCCCACTAGAGGCATTATAAATACCAGGGGATTTACAAAGAGTTGAAACAATTCTGTTCTGGGAAATGGTTAGAGTAGAATATTACTTTTGACCCAAACATATATTCTTTGACATGCAGTAATGTTTAAGATTTTATTTAAAAGTTATGGTTTTCATGTAAAAAGTTTATTTCCTTCTATAAACCATAGCAATGTACTAACAACATGGAGAAACCAATTGAAACCAATCTTGACGAAATGATGTTTGGGGCCATAAAAAACTATAGTAGATGTCTCCACTTAGCTTAGTATCACTGACACTTATTGCCAGTATGTTTGGAAACCTGAAAAAAAGGAATTTTCCCAGAGCCACCAGAATTGCAGTCACTAAATCTTTTATATGCAAAGTATATGCTTCGCTATGAACTGCCACCTTCCTTTACTCTATTAATCCTTCAATTGCTTTGTTTAATGTTCTTATCACCTCATTTATATCCTTGGGAGAAGCAGTATGTTTGTATATTTGCATGAGTTTATTCTTCATCTCATCTTTAACCAAGCCAAGGAAAAGATGTGTTATATCAGAACATTTGTTTATATGATTGAATGCAAAGCATGGGGAAAGCATTCAGTTCATCAAAACATTCAAAACGTATGTACTGAATCAGCAATAAGAACGTATCTGGTAAAATGCAGCTGTTTATTGAGCCATGTAAAATATCTGTGTTTAATCCCCCTGTGAAATTTCAAAGAATTTATAACATAAACTATGAACTATTAACCAGTCTTCTCTTCCATTTATCTGTAATGATTTAAATTTGTCAGTAATGGTCTATTTATCAGCATAAAATTTAATAATTTAATGGAATTGATGCATCTGTCTAAAACATATTGTCATAAAATTAAATATGGACTGTTAGCATAGAAAGACATCTTAAACATCAAATAGTGTGGCCCCTTTACAATGCAAGATATCCACATACATGGCATCTTTGATAGACATGCTTCAAAGTTACTATTTTCCACTATTTTCCATGGTTCAATAATTTACTAAATTATATAATACATTAATAAATTATTTCTAAAATTTTGACTAAATCTGTCACCTTGTAATTTGAACTCCCTTATTGAAGATGATTGTCATATTGTCCAAGATCTGAAGGACACCCCACTTCTTTGAAAGCTGAGTTTTTCACCGTGTGCTTAATCAGGATCTTAAATGAACCATAATACTGTAGATGTAGTTTGTGTTATGAGCTTGTTATGAGTGCTTTGATTATTATACTGTGATTATTTTGATCGTGGTTTTTCATTTTGTTTATATATGTTCCATTATATAGTTTTATTATGGATTACCACTAGCTGTCCAGAATTATATATATATTAAATGGGTGTCTATATACACTTTCTAAAAATATAAATATATCTTCCCATAATATAGAGGAATACAACTGAAGAATGTTGTCATAGTTTCTCAGGGTTCTTCTAAAGTTCACCTCAAATTGTAATAATTATGGGATAAAAAAAATATTAATCATATAAACACCCTGTAAAAATAATTCAAATTTTAAATTTCATTTACTATAATCAATGCTTATCATTGTTTCATTTTCTTTTTGACATATTTAACTATATGTATAGATTCATATTCTCTTCTGAAGATCTTGATTATCACAATACTACCAAAGCTCTTTGAATATATGAAGGTCACTGGAATAAGCTTGGACAATTTTTTTTAATATATTGTAGACATTTTCCTAAATGATGTTTTGAAATATTTTTTTTCTTCCCTAACTGCATTAATGCAAAAGACTAAGCCATTTGGATTTAATGGCTTATTTTGACCACTGTGTTTCACAGATAATAAAGATTTAAAACCTTCAGCAGAGGATCTTTTCTTCTGTACTTTCTTCTTCAAAATTAAACGTATGTCTGGTGTTCTTATCTTGTACTGTGGATACTCACAGGATAATCCTTGTAGTGCCTGAAGACATTTTCCCAGTAAAAATTCTTCAGAATTTTTTTAATCCATGGGAAAAGTAAGCAATGGAACAAAATTCCAGAATTAAGAATCTACAGATAGATAGTAATTGTTCAGTGCAGGTCTTTGTACACCTGTTTGAATCTAAGAAATGATTACAGCACTGCTGCATAAACTTAGCATTAGAATAAATGCAATAGTGGTTTATTCTGAGTTTCAGAAAGAAATTACACAGGTAAAAGCCAAAGTCTTCAACATCTCCCAAAAGAAAACTGTAATAGCATAAGATTTTTTAAAAAAAGAACGAAAGATTAATCACACTGTTTCCACTGTCAAAGCTCCCTTTCTAGATTATACCAATTGAGCAGCCAAGCACTTAGCACTGTGTATTTTATAGCCTCAAATCACATTAATGCATGATTTAGGAAATAAACACAAGTTAAAAATAAAATCCTTCTGGATCCTCTGTTGTTTTAAAATGAAAAGGGCTCTATAATCCTTTAAACCGGTAAACACTACCAGAGAGACCATTGTCACTAAATCAAAATCATTTTTACAGAAAGAGTATATACCGCCAATTCTTTCCACTCATGCAAAACACCACTTATGTGTGAGCAGTTTTACCTTTAAGCATCAATATGCATCAGTTGCCTGTTTCTTACCAAGTAGATGTTTTTTAAAAAAATACCTTAACCACTGAAAGAAGCGTTCAAGTTGTTCTTTCTTTAATGTTTTTCATACTAGATTGTGACAACCAGAAAGTTATTTTTAATTTAAAACATAATTTCTGAAGTCCTTCTGTGAAGTCCCTTTGAAATGTATGAAGAGTCCTAATATATCCATGTGTAAACATATTTAAGGACAAGGCTCACTGAAATGAAATTGTACAGGAGTATAAAAATATTTTGCCCTCTTTCTATCCATTAACTTCTGATTTAAACTGGTAACAGCTCTTTTGTAATTAACATATAATGCATCTATATGTTTTAAGCTAGGGCAATATTCTTTGAGAGTGGGAGGGAGCCAAATTAGAAACCAGAATTTCTTTCATCTCTGTTCTGATTTGTTTGTACTTTAGGATGTCATTTCCCTAAAACACATAGCTGTCTTGAAACGTCCCTGATTATCTGTAGAAAAGATCTTCAGAGCAGCATGTAGTTTTACTGAATGCCAATTTATCCACCAACAGCTTATTTCATTTGAAAGGGAAAAAATAAAGTCACCATTCAAGAAAGCTTAAAATAGTGGGGAAACCTGTTTTCTAAACCTTTGGATATTTTCTTTCTTTCTTAAAAATATAAAACTCAAAGCTATCTTATTCTCGTAATTTTCTGATTGTTTTAAAGTCATCTCATGTCTGATTGAATATGTACCATCAAGTTATTGTTGACTCTTAATGACCACATACTGCAGATAGATGTTCTTCATTGTAATCTGTCCCTAATCTAGTCTTTCAGATCTTTAAATAATGCATTTGTTGCCATTATAACCTAAGTCCATCCACCTTGCTCATCCTCTTTTTCTCTTTCCTTCCAGCTAGGTCTTCACATTATTTGAGCCTTAAATGAGACTTCTGAGTAGATTTGCCTAATGATCCACTTTGTTTCCCTGGCTTTCCATGATATTCTTGGGAGTCTTCTCCAACACTAAAGTACAAAAGCATCAATACTTTTCTTATCTATAGTGGCGCAGTGGTTAAATGAAATACTGCAAGCTACTTCTGCTGGCTGCCTTGCCTATTCAAATCCCACCAGGCTCAAGGTTGACTCAGCTTTCCATGGGTAATAAGGGCCCCGATTGTTGGGGAAAATATGCCGACTCTGTAAACAGCTTAGAGAGGGCTGTAATGCACTGTGAAGCTGTATAAAAGTCTAAGTGCTATTGCTATTAGTATTCTGCTTCTTTAAATTATACAAATTTTGCTTCCATAATTATCACAAGAATACCTTGGTTTGCACAGTTTTGATATTTGTAGATATGATATAGACAGATCATTGGATTTTAATATCTTTTAAGACCTATATAGCTATTCTACCAAGGTAACATTGACATTTATTGGTATGAATGTTTTGCATTTTAATATTTCTAAAACAATGTATTGATACATTGCATACAGAAAGCTTTCAAATTGGCTTTAACAGTGCTGCAAATAAGTCTAATTTTGGGAAACAAGATATAAAACTATTCAACTGACGACAGCAGTCAACAAGAATTCAGAGACAGCAAGATGTCTTCAGACAGACATTTCCCAGACTGACTGTAGCTTTTTAACTTTTAAGTGACAACTCTTTTTAAGAATCCAGGTGGAAAAAATCAGTATCATTGGGTTAGGATAAATATTAAATGTGGATCATCTTTGTGACTTTATAATCCTTCACCCATAATTCATATCTTAGTAAATTGTACACTTTGAAGTCATTTTCTTCTTGGTGGAAAAAAAAAACATTTTTAGGCAGACAAGAGGAAGATCCGACTCTTTTTTTTCTCTCTTCAGCTGTACAAACAGGAATTGTGAAGAAGCATTCCACTGCAAGTGCAAATTTTCTTTCTTTTAAAAAACAATCTACCTGTTGTTTCTTTAAGAAGTTATTAGAGACCTTCAAACTTCGTTGCCAACTATCGTCTTGATAAAAACAAAGTAACTAAGCATTAAAGTATAAATGCATAAACTTCTAGTATAAGCTGCAGTGGTGACACCCATATCATGATGTGACTTGTCAAATTAGGAAGATTCCTGTTGCTGACACCTTGGTCATGTCTCTTTGATGTAAACAAAATAGATATACCAACAGATGAACCTAGAGTATGATGGCTACATGTGTTGGGTGCTTTTTTCTTTATTTGTAATCTGAACATTAGAACCTTAGTGTTTATAGGAAATTTGGATCATTGCCAAAAACACTGTTCTGCTGCTTAAAAATGCTTGATATTCTTATTAGTAATATGTTATATTTTATGTAAGTTTCCTTCTGTTGAAGCTTCTATTTTTCTACCATTTGGGGGAACATTTTAAAATATTTTGCTTTTTCTAGGAGCTTTATATTTTGAGGATGTTTTGATTATTTTTTCTGCATTGGAGGCTACTAATTTTCTGCTTTTGTTCATTTTTCCTTATATATCACTCCATCCTCCTGCATTTTTGCTGACTGTTATGATTCTGAAGGTGTAAAGACTCATGGAAGGTGTACCATTGTGATGTCTACATCTGGGATTTAATTGAGTTAATTGAAGTCTGGGAAACTAGTACAAATTCAGTTTCCTAGAAACAGAATTACTCAGTGACCCTCAGGGCCCCTCAAAGATTGGTATTTCCAGAAATGTGCAACCTTATTAAAAATGCAGAAGAAAATGTTGGTACTGCAAGAAGCCTCATACTGGATGTTATGGAGGCCTAAGGGTCTAAGACAGGGGTGGGATTCTACCAGTTCGCACCTATTTGCTAGAACCGGTTGTTAACATTCTAAGCAGTTCAGAGAACCAGTTGTTAGAAGAAATTATTGGCCTAATCCTGTAAGGAAGGCAGGGAGGAAACTTTCTGGTGTTGCTTACAGAAACTGCCTCTCTGTTAACCCTTATTACATTCTTGGCAGGGCTAGAATTCCTGTCTCTGGAACTTCCCTGAAGTTTTTTTTTCTTCCTTTGCTGGTACTTTGCTTGTGTGGAGTGACCATTCAAAGTTACAATGGCACTGAAAAAAGTGACTTATGACCATTTTTCACACTTACGACTGTTGCAGCAACCCCACAATCATGAGAGGCCAGGCAAGGAGATGTGTGCCTCGCTGTGAGTGATATTGAGTTGGCCACACCCAGCCAATAACATGACCAACAAGCCACGTCCACCCAGTCACATGACCACCAAGCCATGACCACCAACCAAGCCATGCCCACAGAATCGGTTGTTAAAAAATTGAATCCCACCCCTGGTCTAAGAATATATGAAAGAACAACATAAATCCTAATCCTGCTTCACAACAAAACAACATCATCTGAATCAATGGGCAAGTATATCAGGATAAAGCATTGCAGTTTTGTGTAAAGTTTCCAGTCTCACAGAACATATATAGATTGGAGATAAGAAAGAATACAAATACAGTTAAGAGTAACTATAAGTTTTCTCCTTCCAAAAAGATTGAAAAGTTTAAATGGCTGGTGCAATCCATCTATTGTTCTATTGCAAGCTGTTTTCTCACTTATTAGAGGTGTTTTTTTTTTCCATTTAGGTCTGGGACAAAGTATCTCAGTTTCAGTTTTTTTTTTCCTGGAAGGCAAACTGCATCCATCACTTCTCTGGTTAAGCAGGATGGCTGAACCTCTAAGTGTCTATAGACAGTTTTCCCTTATCTCTGGTTCTTTTCTGTCAGTTTGGTGGACCAATGTTTAGATTAATTCCAGAGGGGGAGCCGTCTTCTTTGCAGTGACTGGAAAATATCAAAGGGTCATCTGAGTGTGAATCCACTATTGGAGCTGAGGAATGTGTTATTTAAGACCCCCCAAAAAAGTTGGGCTGCAGTTGTGAAAAATTAAGGTGTCACTGAACAAGCTTTTTAACTATGTTTGGGTGGAAGTTGGCCTCGGGAGCTTCAGACCCCATTTAACTTCAAGCTGTAACATTGGAGGCAAATACCAAAATGATCTAAAAATCAGACCAAGTTTCAGGTCTGTTTAGAATGGCACAAAAACTTCCCAAAGGAAAAACTAGGCTAGTTCTTATCTCAGTTTGTTTCCTTTCTACATTCTACAATCCAGCTTTTTCTTTCAAGCAGGAGCACCTATTAATACACCATGATAGTGCCTGTGGCCTGCCAACACAATATTTAAAATAACACTGCTAATACACATAGCAAAAGCAATTAATTAAATTATAAACTCCATTTTTTAAATTAATTCTGTGAGTTATATTGGCTGAATTTGTTGAGGTAGGGAAATTACATTTACAGCAGCAACAAGAATGACGTAAATATCTTCACTGTTGGTTCATGCAAGATAAAAATAAAAATATGACTGACTTGCCATTTATTGATGCATCATACAGTATGGTTCTTAAAAGCAAACATGCATTTTTGGCTAGGGATTTTAAAGATGTTTCTGAAAAAAATGCAGCAAATCTAGTTTACTGTCCCTGGTCCACATTGAAATCCAGAATCCATTAGCCATGATAGTCACATAATTCCATTAATTTATAACAAACAAGCCTAGTTCAAAATTGTTGGTATTATAGATCCCCAATTCTGAGCCAACATTAAGGGCCCAATCAAAGTCTAATATACAATAATAAGCATTTATATGCTGAAACTATCAACCAAGCACAGCACTTCAGCAATAACTAAATATTTCCCCATTTTTCCTATCTTCTTCAAACTTCTACTTTACTTCCATTCAAAATCTACCAGAATAGAAGTATTCTGTATTCGGTAGTATAAATTTTCTAAGGACTTCTGACTCCATACTCACGTTCATAAATTAATAATAATCTGGATTTTTATTTGTTATTGCTCTTCTCTTTATTATATTGTTTATTTTTGTCTTTTATGACTACTTGATTTCATTGGCTTATTTTTGTGTTTTCATTGCTGCATGAATTTTGTGCCTTTTTTTGCTTCATCTATATTGGCTGCTAACTTTTACCTTTGTTTGCTAAGGTTGGTCTTTATAGGATGCATTAGCTATCTTTTATAGTGTGTTGACAGAATGACGGGATAAAGAAAATGTAAAAAGCAAACTAAATGCTACAGGCATATTTTTGGCATCTCTTACACCTGAAATAGGCTTCACAAGAGCCAATATTTCTGAATCAGTTGTGATGCACTTTGTCTCCTCTAATCTGTAATATATTTATATCAACAGACCAAAGCTATAAATTCAGTACCAACATGTTTCATAGTGTGAACCTCCCAATCTGCTCTAATCCCCAGATTAGATACTGAAGTGCTGCTTCAGTTATGCAGCATTATCGCATCCTATCACTTGGCCTCCTTTCAAACTGTAGCATTTATTGACAATACTTTCAAAGCTGTTGCTAAGTTGTGAGCACTCTGCCTTATCAACTTTTGCTTTTACAACATCACTTAGGTAGACTTTTGTGCAGGAATTGCTATGCTAATATCACTGATACAGAAAGGTCTGTGTCTGGCCTGTGTAGAGGAATTTGTTCTCTGGCAGAAATCTCTCTGTATAAATTGGTATGGATCTTCCCTTCTTCATACTTCCCTATGCAAATGCATAACATCCATGTGATTTCCTGAAATTTTGTTATTTGACTTTTTATGCCCTTGATATTTCATAATATTAGCTAAGTTTTATTTATATAATTGGGGGTTTGAATGAATTGATAACTTGCTGAACTGTTGGTTCATACTGATCAAGAAACAGTAAATCTACAGGCCAAATGCAGCCAAAGTTTGCCTAATGGCAAGCCTTGACTTCACCAATAACAATAATAATTTCTCATAAAAAATAAATAAACATGCGTGAGATGGTAGGGACGATTTGAATTGGTTCGTCAAACTGAACCATCGTCCCTGGTTGGCCCCACCCACGCCCAACCAGTTGCACCCGTGCTGGCAACAGGGGTGATACTGGCAGTGGGTGGACTGATGCGCATGGGGAAAGAGAGTAGCGCACAGAAGATGGTGGCATCGAAGCCCTTCCCAGGTGTTCCCTGGCCTCTGAGGGGAGGGCACGATCTCCCATGCCCCCCCTCTGGAGCTGCAAAGCACTTGCTGCCCATCTGGCACCCGCCAAGCCTCCTCCCACCACGCTTTTCTTCCTCCTTGCCAAAAGTGCTTACATGCCCAGCAGGAAGGAGGAGGCTTGGCAGGTGTCAGAGGGATGGCAAGTGCTTTGTGACTCCTGAGGGGCAGGTTCAAGACTTCCCCTCACAACATCTTTTCCTGAGTTGTGAGAGAGAGGGCAACAACAATAACAGCAAGGGCAAAGAAGTGACGTCGACTTGGCCACACCCACTAAGCCACACCCACTGAGCCAGTAGGAGAAATTTTTGAATTTCACTCCTGATCATATGGTTTTAAAACCTGATTAATTACAAATATGTTAACTATATTATTTAAAAATAAACAATATTTAATCAATAATAAATAACTGTAAAAAGTATTGCTTTGTTTTGATATATTTTTCAATATTTGATTTTTTTTCACTTAGGATCAAATGACTGAAGTGAAATAAAAGTACTGATAATTAAGTAAATAATTAATTACATCTCCCCTCCCCAAAAATTTGCCAGAAGGATTTACCTGTAATTTTCAAAACATAATTTTCAAAACATAATTTTAAAAACAACTTTTGATCCAGTTTCATCCAGTTTTGGTCACCACAATGTAAAAAAGATGTTAAGACTCTGGGAGGAATGCAGAGAAAAGCAACAAAGATGATTAGGGGACTGGAGGCTAAAACATATCAAGAACTTGGTTGCTGGAAATGGGTATGTCTACTTTAAAGAAAAGAAGTGACATGATAGCAATAGCATTTAGACTTATATATCATTTTACAGTGCTTTACAGCTCTCTCTAAGTAGTTTATGGAGTCAGCATATTGCCTCCAACAATTTGGGTCCTACATGATAGCAGTGTTCCAACATCTCAGGTCTACCACAGAAAAGAGGGAGTCAAGCTATTCTTCAAAGCACCTGAGGGCAGGACAAGAAGCAATAGATGGAAACTAATCAAGGAGAGAAGAAAACTAGAACTAAGAAGAAATTCCCTGGCAATTGGAACAATTAATCAGTGGAGCAACTTATTTATTTTATTTATTTTGTCAAGCGATTATAAGATAACAGGTATAAGTATAACATAGTTATGAATACATGAAATGGATACATATAAGGAAAATAAAAAGAAACAATAGGACAGGGATGGTAGGCATGTTGCTGCGCTTATGCATGCCCCCTACAGACCTCTTAGGAAAGGAGTGAGGTCAATAGTAGACAGTCTAAAATTAAAGTTTTGAGGGTTTGGAGAAGAAACCACAGAGTCAGGCAGAGTATTCCAGACATTAACCACTCTGTTGCTGAAGTTGTATTTCCTGCAATCAAGTTTGGTGCGGTTAACCTTGAGTTTGTATCTATTGTGTGCTCTTGTGTTGTTATGGTTGAAGCTGAAGTTTTCATTGACTTGCCTTCAGAAGTTGTGAATAGTCCAATACTGGAAGATTTTAAAAAGAGATTGGACAACCATTTGTCTTAAATGGTATAGGGCAGTGGTGGTGAACCTATGGCATGCGTGCATAGGTTTGCCACCACTGGGGGGGTGCACATGCGCGGGGGATTATGCCTTGTATTTTGGGTATGAGCACATGCACACTTTGGGCACTGGTGCCCAAAAGATTCACCATCACTGGTATAGGGTGTCCTGCCTGAGAAAGTGGTTGAAGCAGAAGACCTTCAATGTCCCTTCCAAATCTGTTGTTCTAGTTTAGTCTAGTCTAGTCTAGTCTAGTGGAGGAAATGCAATGAAACTATTACTAAAAATGGAGCCAGGTACCTTTCATGATAGAAGGCTTTCTAACGATTCCATTTTTGAAAAATGTCTTGTTGCCTAATGATGAAGCTGACTATCAGGAAAGAAATAATCTGTCCAAACATCCAGCTTTGACCACTTTAGTAGAAGAACTTTAAGGAACTCCAGCTGTTTACCTATTTCAGTTTCATAAGCATAATAGAATGTTAAAATCATCTACCATTTGAAGCCTCTCTGCATCATTGATGGATGGTTAGTCTGAGATTTCAGACAACTGTACTGTAGCTATACCTGGTTTTGGATTCTTCACTATTGCAAGAAATCACAGCAAATCTATCCTCAGCAATGGGTTCCTCTATATTCTTTCATTTACTTGTCAACTTGAAGAGGTTTCTCTTTTTGCTGGTTAATGATTATAGTGGAGACATTTCTTGGCTGTGGCTGTTCATGGGAATTCCAGCTGAAAAGAATTTTTGGTAGCATTGCCACCTAGTGAACTGCAACCTTTCCATCCCTGATGATGATCCCAACCTATTTGGACAGATTTGATCAGCTTATTATTCTGCTGCTGCAGAAAGATGTTACTTCCTGAAGTTCTGTCCTTCAACAGGGGATGCAAGGCAACATGTAAGAATGTGGAGGATGAAAAAAAAGACAAAGAGATGAACCACTGCAGACATATTGGAAGTAATGGCTAGCTTTATAGTAATGACTATTAAAAAGCCTATATTAGAGGTGAACCAAATAGATTGAGGGTTTAGATTGAAAAGATATGGAATTGGGAATTGAGAAAGTCAAATACAAGACAAAATAAGAACAGAACAAGTACAATATAATAAGGTTTGACTCAAGGAATACATATACAACTAATACATATAAATAATATTGGTCTTATTTTACCATTTAATATACATATTAAATTTTGCATGTACATAATCTTGCTGTATTGTACTATCAAATTCAGAATCTATAAATCCCAACAATAATTGTTTATATCTTCAAACTGAAACGAACCTAGAAAAATTGTCTCACCATTATGTTTAAACAGACACTTTCTGATATATGATGCTGACGTTTGTTTACATCATGGCAAAAGTAATGGAACACATCTAATGGGCAAAGGTCCAGATTTTTGACTGATGATAATAGAAGGCAGCTGTTCTGGCCTCTTTATGAATGGAGACAATTCATAATTCACATTTTGCTTATAAAGAAAGTGTGTTTAAATAATGTTTGCCCTTTGAAATGAAGCCTTGTAAGTTTGCAAGCCAAGGTAATATACCCATCTCTCTTGTTCCACTCTAGAGCAGTCATCTGGTATTCAGGAGTGGAAGTCTCTCGAGGACAAGAAAATACTCCATCCTTCAAGTTACAAACTATGAAATATACAAACTGTGCCTTGAGATTGGGAGGCTTTGATGGAAGTGATGACACTTGGTTAAATGGTTATAATTTAATCATTTTAATTATCAACACTTCTAATATTAAGAAAAAATAGTGCAACAGCAAAAAATAAATTAATGCCCTTAGCAAGGTCAACATTAAAATGATAATATTATCAACATTGATGATAATCTTTTTATGTATATTCCACAACTTAAAGTGCTAGTTGTTGGTTGAATTCAGAGTTCTTGTTTCTGCTTGTTCATTTTTCAGCTTACACATTTTAGGAACTGAAAAACAATGCTATTCTTTGTGTTTTATAGCTAGATCTTTCTGTATCAGCAGTAAAATAGACTAAATCACCATTTAGAAATTTCATAAGGTTATTCGTACTATTCCCAGACAATGACGATGATGAAGAGCAGAAAATTACTCTAAGAACTGGGGTCCTACAGATAGAAGTATATTTGTAGGACATTTGACACATGTCCCACAGACATTTTCAAAATTAGTGCTGATGCCATGGTTTCTCCATTAAGATCATAAATGATACAATCAACCTCCCAAGTAAATCAGACCAGAATCCCAACAAGATGAATGAATTATATTTCATTGTTAAGGCTCTATTAACAGAACCTTGCAAGTCTGAATGTACTAAACTCTTGCCATCTCTGTTTACCACATGATGAGTTAGGGTGGATCCTTTCTAATACTTTTTTTTTCTTTGCCCATTATTCAGCTGTGAGTTTCCCTTATCCACCAGCCTTTATCTGATCATTCCCTAGCCAGCATTTCTTCCCCTAGCCTGCCAAGGTAATTCTAACATAACAGTATTGATACTTTCCTGGTAGCTTTTAAGAAGTTAGTCAAAATCGGATTTTTAAGAGACCCTTTCAGTAATATAACTAGTGATTCTTTTTCTTATGGTTGATCTGTGTTACCTTGGTTTTGTGGCTTGAATTGTATTTTGTTTTAATTCTGAAGTTTTCATTGTCACATAGCAACTACTAAGAATCATGAGATTGCTGTGGAATTAAATTCAGACCAATCAATCAATATTCGAAATTCACCTTCCAGGATTCTCCATAATGGACATGCTGGTTTGGGAATTCTGGGAATTACAAACCACAACTGAAACTTATACAAAAAGTTCAGAAAGTAGTTATAATAACTTAAATGGTAAGTTAAAATCTAGAAATTTTGTTGTGTTTGTGTGTGCAATAAAAGGCATCATGACCCAGTGCAATTTCTGCTCTGAACATTAAACCATAATAAGTGCAGTCGGCTTGTTAGCCTAGTTTACTTTCAGAAAAGTTTTAATTTTCAATAACAGATGCTTCATATTATACATTGGCACCTTTTGCGGAGGTGAGGAGTAACACGAAGCCCAATATTTACAGCTTTTAGAGCACAGATCTGTATTTGTTTTATTGTTTATCATCCTGAAATCTCAGCAGAACTATTTGTGCCAAGTATAATTTAAATCAAGCCATGGTTCCCAGCTGTTGTCAGTCTCTATCAAGCTTTACCTGTATGGAATCATTAGTGGCTACATAATATTTCATGTTATCTGAAAGCAGAAACTTATGATGGAATACCGATCTAGACAAGGAAGCCATATCATCTTGCTAGAATCCCCTGTTAAAGAATATATAAATAATATAAATCTTAAATTTTATATAAACATGACATAAACAACAATATTTAGATTTTTCTATCAGCTAGAACTCATTTCTATCTATTTCTCTTTTCTTTCTCCTTTTAGTCCCACAAATTATGAGTAGGCAATAATTAAAATGCTGTGCACTGAATGATTTCACATTGGTTGCTGTGCATTGTGATGTCAAATTGAAATCAGCAACAAATATATGTTTCCAACTGTTCCCCACCTCCTGCAATCTTTGAAGAGGATTGAACAGAATGAATTCTACCAAAAAAAGTCAAATATCAATAACTGGATAATATTCCTAATATTAGGAATATTAATATTAGGCTTTATAATGGTTCTCCCATGATGGAGTCTGGACCTGTTTTATAAACTACCACAACTATTATGATTTTGCATACATCAAAACACACACAGGTTTTACCTCATTAAAGGGAAATTCATTTTAAAAATCCCATAGCTTCAGATTTTAAATTAGTTACTTGTGAAGCTGATTACGTTGTTTGGCCCATGTTGTTTCCAAAATGTTTTCCCCTTGTTTAACTGAATGTGATACAGGCATCTTGAGTCACTTCTGAGAAACCTGGGTTCAGTAGAAATTAAGGTGGGCCACAACCCACTCATTTCAGTATCTGTTAAGTTATGAAGCACTGTACTTCCAGCTTTTATAGATAAACATTTACGGTCTTGAATTCTCTAGTGTGCTTTTCCAGAAATACATAAAAAAATCAATGCCTACAGAAATCTGTCTTTAAACTCTGGAATATTTCACCTTTTGCTTCAAGCAACAATGTCAATTGAATTCATTAGGATTTTATAAGGGTGAAAAATGTCTCCCAGCACTTTCCTCTGATAGAACAAAAAGCTTTGTTTCACTTATACTGACCAAAGATAAGGAATCAATTGCTTTCTCTCTCACTCTCTCTTTCACACTCTCTCTCACACATACCCGTTATATGCCTTATATCCATCAGCACCAACTTGGCCTCCAATAATCTTAGCTTTTTCTTTCTTCAGAACTATTATCTAACTGCTAAACATCTTTTGTTTCCATTATAGTTAACTGCAGTATTTTTCAGGAACTGTAATCTGTATTAGTTATATTACTTGAACTAGACTAAAACAAATCACCCATTTGCAGCAATTATATAGATCTATATTTTTTATCAAATAGTTTTTCAAGCAATATTCAAGAGATCTTTTTGATCATTATTATCATTTCTATTGAGAAAACCTGAGATGGAATCTAATTTTGTTATACTTCAGTAATGATAAAGACTAAAGATTATCTCAAATTAATCTTGACTCTTGGGAACTATATGAAGATCTCCTCTGGGTAACAGTATGAAAGCGAACGTGCAGCCATCTGCAGAAACTTCTCATACTTAAACATTCATATAAATAATATATAATGTAATTATCAACATCAACTTATACATATGGTTAGATCCAGAGGTGGTATTCAGCAAGTTCTGACCAGTTTTGGAGAACTGGTACCAGAAATTTTGAGTAGTTCAGAAAACTGGCAAATACCACCTCTGAGTAGAGATTTTACAGTATCCTTCCCCTGCCATGCCCACCAAGCCATGCCCACAGAACCAGTAGTAAAAAAAAATTGAATCCCACCACTGGTTAGATCCATGTTTAAAATTAGAAGGTGCTTACTGAATTATAAAGAAAGAAGATTATTCCAAAATACCTGTTTCATCTAAAGGTAAAGTTGAAACTGTCAAGTTGTTTCCGACTCTAGGAAGTGGTGCTGACCTCCATTTCTTAGACAAGGAAGCCAGCATTGCCTGAAGGTTTTTTTTTTCTATGGTCATGTGACCAGAATGGCAAGATGCTAAAAGCAAACCAAACACTGTTACCTTCCCACCGAAGTGATACCTATTAATCTACTCACATCTGCATGCTCTCAAACTGCTAGGTGGGCAGGAGGCTGGGGTGGGTAACAGGAGCTCACATCATTGTGCAGTATTCAGGACTCGATCCCAGGCTGTCAGCTTTCCAGCTGAGAAACTCAGCATCTTTAACTGCTGAGCCACATGCCCCCTTTTCCAAAAAGTTTGGGACACTAATTAATGGCATCTTTATTAATATTAATTTTCAACCCAAATCCTAACTGAGCTGAAGATTTTCCTTTGTGTTCTCATTATAATACCAGCAGAAGTACTGACCTTTGAACATTCAATTCAATTTCTTAGGTGTGTTTTCCCAACTTCAGACTTTAAATTATGAGCATTCTCTATTACATCTGGAAGGCACCAGGTTGAAGAAAGCTCCCATCATATTTAGTTTTAACTCTATGTTAAGTAGCATCTTTCTGCTACAAAATTATTTTGATCTGATCAGAGATTGAGGTATTCAGAAGACTAATGCATCCAAGCTTTAATGCCAAATCCACTGTTTACCTAAGAGTTTCAAAAGACCTGTATGAGCTATATTGGCAATATTAGTTTAGCCATCACCTCTAAGGCTTCGATGAACCTCTCTGTTATCTCTTAAGTACTTATATGACATTCTCAATTTTTCTTTTCTAATGTGTTTTGCCAGGATGAAAACTGGAGTGTTTTTGCTGCCATAAGGTAGTAGCTCCAAAGCTCTTATAAAAACCAACATGTGTCTAACATATAAACATAAAACAACCGATTAAAAGGTTGAGTAAGAGATAAACAGAGGCAGATGGTAGAAATCTAATTAATAAAAAATATAAATAGCGAAATGATGCTATACTACTTCTTTCATTTCTAATTTAATTAAGGGAAAGGTTTCCATGACTTTAGTTACTACTGGGAAATCACACAAGAGGTAATCAGAAAAAGATAATTTAAATAATATTTTCATTTTTCTTTTTGTTAAAAAAGGCTTAGTTGATAAGCATTTCTTCCACTCTTTGGAACAGTTTTGGCCAGACAGTGACTGCTTCAAACATGATATTTAATTACTTTAGAAACATAATGTATTGCTATGGGATCACTATATTCCTATCCACTAGTCTCCCTTCTGACCTACATTTACTTTGTTTTCAGTTTTAAAAATAAAATCAAAGCAGTGATATGCCACAAAACAAATATCAGTCTAAAGAACCATCTGTGTTTATAAGAATATCACTGGGCCATTCAGATTTAACAATATATGGCAACATGTTAGTTTACTTTCTAATAAATGGGTGCATATAGCAATAGTGCATATAGCACTTTGGCTTATATAGCACTTCATAGGGCTTTACATCCCTCTCTAAGTGGTTTACAGGGTCAACATACTGCTCCCAACAATATGTCATTTTACTGACCTCGGAAGGATGGAAGCCTGAGTCAACCTTGAGCCTGTCAGGATTGAATTGCTGGCAGTCGGAAGAATTAGCATGCAATACTTGATTCTAACCACTGTGTCATAATAGCTCTAAATCATGTATCAAGACACTTATTTTGCGAATAGACAAGCCCATTCTCTGTGACAACTATTTTGAAGACCACAAACAAGCTTTCAAAATACCTTGTGAAAATATTCACTAAATTTGGTTTAGTGCTGCAAAGAGATATGTGTTTTTAATGGTAACCAGCCTATGAACTTCCACATCTTCCACAAATTCATCATTGTAGCAAAGTATTTAAGCTTTAAAGATTTGTTTATAGATATAAGACATGGAAAGAAGGATTTTTTTTATATTTTGGGAAAAAATGATAAATTACCATGTAATGTAAAGAAATATGAAATTAATTTGCTTTTGAAGATTAATATATACATTTATGTCTGATATCTCTTAAGACTTTATTTTTTGCTAATAGATAAAACATGAAATATGGGATGAAGAGATTTTTAGTTGAAATTACAGAAGGTGATAAATTACTGAAATTATTTGTATTGTCCTCATAAAGGTGGAAAATAATTTCATTATAACTTTTTTCCTTTTTATTATAATTATTCTTTTAATTTTGTACATTTTATTAGTTTGAATTGGTTTTTTTATCTTGCATTTTTAAACTTCAATAAACATTCTAAAAAAGTGAAATGAACAGTAAAAAGCTAAATAAGATTTTGATCTAAGAAACTTATAAACAGATTAAAAATCCAGATCACTTTGGAATATTGACTTTCACTATAAGATTTTGGAACTAATTATGAAATATAAACAGCTTATCATGGGATACAACCTTATGGCTATCCTGGCTACTATAAGTCCTAATGAAGATAAGGGATGATTTTAAAAACTGGACTAAAGATTCTGAACAGAAGAAAAAAAATCCAAGTCTTTTCTTCATGCCAATTAATACTGGGACTTACAAAATCACATAAAACATTGTAACATCAGAAATATGAAAGGAGAATTATAGGAGAATAAGTGTCAGAATCTGAGGGCTGAATTAACATAAAGACCAGATTAGAATCCCTATGTAGCCAGGAATGGACTAAATCCACACACACCCCTTGAATTCTGTGGACCTTTATTTAACTCCAAGCAGGTGTTAACTGTTAATTGAGAAGATTTAGCAATAAATCAGTTTAATTAGACCTTCACGTGTAAACCTGATCTTTTGTGCTTGAGGTTAATCTTATTTATATATTTCCTTTCTTTTTCTTCTTTTTTTCTTTTTCAAAATACTTATGAGGGGCAAAATGTGTCCTCTGAAGAACACTGGAAAAGAACTATGTGGCAAACTGTAATCTTCATTACTGGGTAGCTGAAGATGATTTCAGATTTTCAAGAATAATAACATTCATAAAAAGGAATTTTTCAATTTCTGTTGTTCTGAGCCTCTTTCTCCTTCTCTCTCCTCTCCTCTGCCTTTCCACCTCTCACTGTCCCTCAGCTATCTTTCTCCCTCTCTGCTAGTTCTTCTCTCCATAGGTACTTTCACTCTTGGTTATTACTTGCAATTTCATGTTAGTCTAGGTTGTGGGTTTTATTTTTTCATTTTAATTAGAAATATGTGGGATTGTATACTTTTCATGGAGTGTGCAGTTAAAGCATAGTTACCTGTTTCTTCCCATCAGCAATGCACATTTAATCAACCTAAAATGGATTCTATTTTAGGTGAAGAAATGTAAGTCTTGTAAACTGTTAAGTAATTTTAAAAATGCGAATTTTTAAAATTTGCTGGAGAAATTGCCAGATAAGTTGGTCTCTGACAAATAAAACAAAATCTGATTTTGAAATACAAATGAATTAGTAAAAGAGAAAAATGAGGTTTCCTGAGGCTGCAATAAGTAAAGCCGGCTACATCTTCTGGTATTAATCATAATAAGTGCTTTATCTCTGGCTGTCATGTTTAGTTTCTGCATGCAATTTACCTCTCAGGCAAGCTGTTCACAGTTATCAGCTAGGCTTATCTCAGAACGTATAGTCTTCAAG
The DNA here is from genome assembly GCF_049901715.1 of Pseudonaja textilis. Taxonomy (NCBI): domain Eukaryota; kingdom Metazoa; phylum Chordata; class Lepidosauria; order Squamata; family Elapidae; genus Pseudonaja; species Pseudonaja textilis. Next base: position 20,725,962 of record NC_141995.1, read on the forward strand.
TGCCTAAATGTATTTCCATCAGAGTTCCCACAGTTTATGCGACAAAAGCCGACATAAGTGCTATTTTAAGACACTGCTGCCTCCCTTTACATAAAGCAGGGTCGCTTATATCCTGACCACTACAGTCACTTGAAGAGGGCGGGGGACATGGAAGGATGTCTATATTCTGAAACCAAACTGTAGCTTCAACCTGATTCTCAATGGCCATATATTTTCTTTTTGTTTTCATTTGCATTTCATCTTTATGTCATTTTCTTGGCTCTGATCGATCACTGGATAGCCCACTTTCTGATCAGAATTCCTGGAAAATTGGAAACAGGCTGATTGCATTCTTTGAAAAGTTATAATGCATTGTTTTATAGATCCAGAACAGGTTCTAAATTTCTTATCATCAAGGCTTGAAAGATGAGGCAACTTTATCATTAGAGAGAGAATGCAACCTTTCAAAAGGAAGGGGCTGGGAACATTACTTCCTTTCCTTCTGAGCTCTCCAGAAGTTTTTATCTTAATAGAGCATATGTGCCAAATACAAAAATGATCCAGGATCCATTCTTCAGTCTCGGAAATGACTAAATTGTTGACAAAACTGGAATTATCAAGTCATTATATGGAATATAGTCAGAACATGGAATATGTATTTTTGACATATATGCAATAAAATAAATGATATCGGAAAAGAGAGTTTTGAAATGTTGGCAACTTGTTAATATTCCATGCTGCATTGTCCTATTCCACCATAATGCTCAGTAATCAGTGGTAGCAATGTTCTATGAATATTGTTTAGTAGCTTACAGGATCAACCAATTGCCTTGTTAGTATGTGCTGAGTACTGGTGTTGCAGCTACAGGAGTCAGCAGAAATCCTAAGAAAATGTTAGTTTGTCTAAAACATACATTTTTAGATTGTCTAAAACAGAAAAGGGTGGAGATTGGGAACATCCGAGTGTATAATAGTTAGATTTGATTAAAGTAAGAGCAAATCCTGGGTCAAAAATGTCTTCCTCGGTGGAATTTGAGAAATTGCACTCTAACAGTAGGCTGTTGAAGACACCTTACAATGTTAATTTGGTCTCCCAGATCTGACTAACATGAAAAGGCAAAGTAAATTTGCTAACATGAAATGGGAAAGCTACTACACATTGCTTCAATTAGTTGAAAATCATGCGGCAAAGTGCCTACTACTATATTTCATGAAAACAAAATTGCATTCCACAGCTTGACCTGTAGAATACTGCAGCTGCCAATTTTTTTCCTCTGAGTAAGAGATATATCAGATTATCTGCTTGAATGAATTAAATGGAGGAAAGCAAAGAAATTGAGAAACCAAATGTCATAACCGGCAGCTAAGTACACATTGCCTCACTACTGGTCACATTTATTGCTTACTGGAAGTACTGTATACTGTTATTTTTTTAAAATACAAGGCAAATCTTATCTTAGTGAGCATATAATTATGGGATTATAAGAAGAAATATTTAGAACATTTTAGAATAAAAGAAGATCACAACGAGATCTTCAAAACGTTATATCTCCGGAACTTGAAAGCAATGAAACTTACTTTGCATCTTATGCAAGAATATGATCTGTTCTACAATTCTGCATGGACAAAATAATATTGCACAATAATCTTATGGCACTAGGAAAGCAGAACCAACTCATATGAACATGCTTGAAGATTGTCATTTTTCATCTTCCCTTGACTTTGCTAATAACATTGGGTTGGGTGTAAAAAAAGTTCTCCATTCCTTTAAATATATGTTCATTTTTATAAGTGCCAAGAATGAAATAAATTCATGTTGGATGAAAATTATATTATGCTTTCTAGAAAATGTGTATTTCATGTGTTCCATAACATATCAGAGGAAGAGGGACAAGAACAACATCATTGTGCAAAGGTATGTCTGCACATGAACAAACGTTTTGCCATGTTTTCCCATTACAGCAGAGACTTCATACATCACTCAGATTTCAGGAGCAACTTGTCAGGTCACACCAAAAATAGTTCAATGATTACACAAGGAACCTGGAGATGGTTGACATCTAAGAAACTACGTAAATTCCCTTCAAGTATTTATCTGGCCTCAGACTGCCTTTAGAATCATTATAAAGCAAAAGCTAAATATACAAAACTCATATTTCATTTCTGCAAAATTATTCCTAAGAATATTATTCTCATTTTTGTTCACTTCTTTTTCATTCATTACATACATGAATTTTTAGTACCTCCCTTCACTGAAAAAGAAGAGTCGAAAATAAATGAAGTTTTAAAAAAAACATTCCAAAATGATTAGTGAGACTGATGGATAGTATCTATTGTTTACTCTGTCTTGAGATTTAAATAGGCTCACATTCCACAAGTTACTAATAGCTGCACGATGTAATATTTTTTTTTATCTTGAAAAGATGGAGAAACTAACATTAAAGTTAGTTTTAGCTTTTAGGGATGTACCAATACTTCCAAACTACTAACACATATTTCATTTTTAAAAAATAGGCTACAAACAGTATAAACGGTATTTATAGGCTACAAACAGTATAAATACAGTTAAGTTTATAAGAATAAGATAACATTTGCAAATGCAGCTTTATGTATATGTTCAGTATAAACAGATTACTTCAGACTTTTTTTTAACTTATAATTTTTGTTCTTTTAAAGAAATGAATTTAGTTATTCAGTTTATTGGAGAAAATATATTTTCCCTGATGTGGACGCAATCATCTTAGAAACATATCCCCATAGCAGACTCACAAGGTGGTGAGGTAATGGAAGTCACCCCCAAGATGTGACAATAAGCAGGTCTAAAAAAAATGTATTAGTAGTATTAAAAGTATTAATTCAACTCCATTTCTGGAGTTCAAGATATTAGCTCTCATATTTAATTCTCTAAAATGTCTAAGATGACAATATTTTTAAAAATATCTTTGGACTATCTTTCATGACCAAGTATATTTATTTGTTTATTCATTTCAATTTGTATCATTGCCCATCTCCACCAGTAATTCTGGGTAATAAATAATCTTAAAATAAGCTGAAAATAATTCCAGCTATAAATACAAATTGCCAATCACAAGCAGAGCCAAAAGATGAAACCCTTCACACACCAACAACTCAGGCCTGGCCACAAGCCTTTAGGGCCTTATCAATGTCATATCAAAAAAAAAAAATCAGTAATGTAATAATTATTTTTATTTAAAATGACATGAAATCCAACACTGCAAAAATTAAAATATCTCTCCCCAAGATGGTCAAGTCCAGTTAATATTTACAATTAAAAACAGAGTAATTTATTCCGTGGATAAATAAATGGCCATTTGTTTGTTTGTAAAACAAATAAAAACACCATTGCTGTTTCAATCTTTGATCTCCTTCCTCTCTACACACTGATTGAGGGGGACCAAGTAGGAAGGACCAACATTGTCATCTCAATATGAATCCAACAATCTATGCATTCTGGATCCATGTCATATGACCAGTTGAGCTGTCGTTCAAAAAAATGAAGCCACAGTTCACTGTCAGAATCCTAACAGAGGTCAAGAAAGCGCTGTCCATAGAAAAAAGCTCAGAAATGAGGTCAGAGAAAGGATGGGAACTGTGGCTGCAGAAAACCCATCCCTCTTTCATATGCGTCAAGAAAAGTCATATATAAAAAGAACATAATTTTTTTATCACGGCTGTGGCTGCCATCTTTATATTTTTTTATACACATACACATACCCCCTCATAATCCTTGCAGATTTCCCTCAGGATCTGTAAAATCAGTAAAAGGAGTGAACAGGATGAAAGCATGGAAGGTGAGGCATATATACTATATATATATATATATATAAGCAATTTTATAATACCTAAGATTCCAGTTTTAAATTTAAAAAAAAACCTGTGTGCTGTTCAAAGGAAAAGGGGACTTTGAAATAGCTGCTTTCTTCCAATTAAAGTTCTTGAAAATATGGTAAACTAGTATTGTTTCTAGATTTAAAAATAACTTTGAGCCTCATTTTAACAACCTTCATATAACTAAATCATCAGAGCCTATTTATGTAAGATCACACCATATTTTTGTATATTTATAAACATGTAATGATTTTACCAATTAGTTAATGGATGCTGCTAATCTAGCTCAAAAGAGTATGACAAAATACTCTTAAAATTAATTGTAAATAGAGGCATTTCCTAAATAACCATAGCATATGGCTATTTCAAATTTGTTTTGCATCCTGAAGACTAAATAACTTTTGGCAGCAAAGATCAAGATGATTTTGTAGCTACAGTTTGCAGAGTTCCATAAAATGTGTATATAACTTTTTATTTTGATTAGCAAACTGGCCGTCTGTTAATCTCTGCTAAGAGGTTTGGTTTTTTTTGGTTTTTTTTTTATTTGTTTGAATCAATCCAATTTAGCCTAGGCTATCTTGAAAAATCCACATTTATTAAAAGATTATTAGATGATTTAGAAATCAGCACAAGAATAGTGTTTGTATCATGCTCAAAGTTTTTTAATATATGATCATTTGATCAATTGCATGTGTTATTTCTAGAATTTATCAAGTGTTGAACTTTTATATGACCACTGAAACTGGGTTAAATATTCTTTTACAAAAATAAGTATAAAACTTTTCCATTCATTCTGGTTCAGGATCCTTGTTTTATAATAAAACTATGCAATAATAAACTTTAGTTAAAAACTAATGTATATGGATTGTTTAAAATAATTATATAGGTTTATATAATGGATAGTAATGATTATAAAACAAAATAAAAATATGTTAAAAGAAAAAAGGGAATGAAAGAGAAGAGAAGCAATAAATGAACTATTTAAAGAAAATGTAATTGATAAAAAAAATAAGCACATGCATAAACTAGAAATTTTCTTAGAATTTTTAAATTTAATTTCTTTAACTTTTTAAATTTGGAATTTTAAAAAATTCCAAAGGTTCTTAACATTTATTTAATAGAAACTGAAAATATATTACTACTAACTTGGTATTTTATAAGTTTCTTCTAATTTTAAAGATGCTTAAATCAAGATAGTTCTCTGAAACTCTTATGGGTTTGTAGTCCTGAATGTTCTTCTAATTTAAGATGCAAAGTTATTATTTAAGAAATATGCATAGATAAATAACTGCAAAGAGAAATTAAAGCAATACCCTTTCTTCCTTTCAAGAGGCTGCCCAAAATTTAAATGGAGTTAAAATAAATGCCTTTCCTTCCTCCTACTTTTTATGATAGAGTTCAGGACCACCTCCACATGGGCTATTTTACCTTCCCCCCACTTCAGATATTAACCTAGCGTTCTGGACACCATGCCTCCCAAATCATTAAATGAGCTGTGCAATGTTTTATTACAGATCTCTGTGACTGAGCTTAGAGATGCTTTTAAGTGCTTTGGGTATGCCATACTTCTGCTGCAGATTGTTGATGCTGCCACAGAATGACAGAGTGATGTGCCTTGAATTCCAATGAAGATCAGTGGTGCTTTGCTTTGGGAGGGTTTTTTTTCTCGTCCCCCATAAAAAGTGAGTACTTTGAGAAACTTTGTTGTTCAAGCTGTACTATGTGTTTCCTATTGTAGGAGGCTTTTCAATTGGAAAGTCTGATAAGAAAGAATTATACCTCAGAACTTTGTGAGATATTATGCCTTTTGTACTTAAATTTTAAATGAAGATTTCTAAACTAAGAATTATGGCTGTATAGGGAAGAATGTTGGGAGAGAAATTTGGAGCATAAAAAGCAAAAGCTGGAAAAACATTTGCCACAGATATGTTTTCCCAAAATTACAGTTTATTGATACCATTTCTTTCAGTGGACAGCTTTCATGGGTTTATAAGCAATTCAGTGGCCTATATGCATGTGTTTTCACATACTGTTTAATGGATTAAAACCTTACAATGTGTCCTCTCCATCTGCTGCTTTAGTCTGGTATTCTTGGATGCGCTATCTTTCTTTTTTCTAACAGCAATGCTCCAATCCCTACTGCTTAACAAGTGTGTATGAAACAGATTTTAAGGGATCCAACTCTGATTACCACAGTTAGCCCATTAACACTATGTATTTACAGTGGATTATTAAAAGGGAAGTAGGGGTTAAGTCACTAGGTCTTTTGTTTCCCCAGGGGTTAACCTGGCAGGCTGTCTGGCACACACAGGAGGGCTGACAGGTAGAAGGATTTGTGTAAGCAGTGTGCATGAGAGCCAACAAGGAAAACTGAATGCTCTGGATTAGTTTTGGATTATGTTGTCAGAGTGAAGCCTGATGGACAAACTGCAGAGGAATAAAATGCAATCTGTTTGGGGAGAGGGACACTGTGCACAGCATTCATTTTTCAAAAAATGGCAAGAGAAATCATTAATAATTTGTAAATCTGGGTCCATTAGCTTTTTCCTTTGTTATCCCATGAACGTGAGTTTGTCACTGTTCTATTTTGTCTCTTCTTGGTAAGGGATAGCAAGAAGAAGACACACACACGGAAAGAGAGAGAGAGAGAGAGAGAGAGAGAGAGAGAGAGAGAGATTTCTGAAGCTTCATTTTTAACACCTGTGGTTGCCCTTGAGAAAATTGGTGACTTTCCTTTTATGACACTTTACATTTTCTTGAGGCATCCTTTCTAGAAATAACCAATTGAAAGTCCATTCATTACTTATTATGGAAATCTGACTCACAATGTTTTTTTATGTGTCTAGTGTGACAGTTTTACAGAAAGATCTTATGTCTGGTTTCATAAAATACTGGTATCATTTTTCATTAAAATTGTGCATAGTCTTCTAATAGTTAATGTTATTCCATTCTTCCTAATAAAAGTCCAGGTCATTTGAACTGACAGACAGAAACAGTAAAAATAAAAAAGCAAATAATGATAAAGCTGCTAACTCACTTTGCCTGCAAATTGGGAAAAGTCAGATTTTTATTTGGTTAACTTGGCAGTACCACTAATTTTAATAATTTGAAATTATTGTATTTCTAACATTGTTTTTGTTATTTCTATTTAATAATATAATAATAAAAAACTTACATGTATTATTATGATATATAATAATATAATTTATTATATGTAATAATATAATCTAATAATATAATAATATAAAACTTTTGGATTAAAATTGTCACTAGCCCTTGGATTTCTCATTCTGTGATCTAAATACTTGAACAATGAAAATTAAAAAAAAAACAATTTAATGTGCAGAAAACCTCAGGCAGACAGAAGAATGGCAACAACATTCCTTTGGGGAATCCAAACTATATTGAATTTTTTGTCATCTACCCATCCTGTATAGTAAATATGCATGCATGCATGAATACATACATACATATATACATGTGTGGTGTGTGTGTGTGTGTAAAATCTTTATCTATCTGTCTATTATCTATCTATTGTCTGTCTGTCTGACTACCTATCTGTCTATCACCTATTTATCATCTATCTATCTGTCTCTATATTTCACTGGAAATGGGGAGCTATAATCTGAATTAACTGAAGAAACTTTTCCCTCTGCCCAAAGTAATAGTTAGATGTTTTTTCTCCATTTTCACATTTTAATTTGACCTTCCTTCCTTCCTATTATGTCAATATTTGATTCCTGTGTAGGCACAATGGAAAAAGTACGACATGTATTGCAATATTCTAGCCAAGATAGATAGCAGATTTTCATTGCAAAATTCACAGATAAACTAGACACTCACTTCTTGTTGAGGCCTGATTGGATGAATAAAGAGCTGCAAGATCTGTTACTGGAATTATCTATATGTCTATGCTTATATTAATTGGTGATACTTGGAAATTAAATAACTTGATATTTCATTGTTCGCATTTGGGAAATATCTTTGATAGATCAAACAGAATGAATCTTCTGGTTTCTAACCTTGTGTCTAAGACCAAACTGGATGTAATTTGCACACTTATATATTTGCTTTTATATAAATTTATATAATTTATATTGATTCATCATGTGTACATTTGAATATTTAAGAAATAAATTTATACATTTAAATTTGGTATGTTTGCAAATGCCACATAAATTTGAAAAATAGACCAGTGAACTGATGGTCCAATATTTAAAATGGAAAATTGTGACATATGCTGGATGAGGGGATTGGATTATCAAGGTTATCAAGAACAATATTAAAATAAGATGAATTTTATATATGAGATTCGTATACATGATGTTTTACAGGAAGGATGAGGAACTCGTTCTCTGTAGGCTTATGTGGCCTGCCAGGCTAATTAGCCTAATTTGTGCACCCTTAAACATAACTTCTTCCTCTTCTTCCTTCAAGCCATTCCCTCATACTAGCGTTGCTCCCCAATTTAAACTCTCAAAATGCAGAATAACTCAAATATAATTGTTGCATATCTTTCTGATCATGAGAAATGAGCAAGGAGTTAATTAAGTAAGTAACTTCTGATAGTTGAATTTGTTGTGCCTTCTCAAGCAGAAGGCGCAGTCAAAGTGATTAAAGGAAGGGAAAAGGTTTCTTTGATGCTCTTTAACGTTGGTTGTTTTCTTGCAGATGTTTCATTAAACTCTACCCCCTACCAGCACTGATGTTACCTAGCTTGGTAATGAAATGTCTGCAATGAAACAACCAAGTTTAGAGAGCACCAAGGACCTTGCAGTTCAACTCTGAAGAACAAACATAATCTTGTGTTAGTTTCCTACTTGTTTGGTGAATTAAGAGAATATGTACAATATAATGTGTATCAGAGGTACACATGGGTATTCAGCAGGTTCTGATCAGTTCTGGAGAACTGGTAGTGGACATTTTGAGTAGTTTGGAGAACTGGCAAATACTACCTCTGACTGGCCCCGCCCCCATCTAATCTCTGCCTCCTGAATCCCAACTGATCAGCTGGGTCTTCTTTTGTTACCTGCACAGGAGAACGAAGCTGGAAACCAGGTTAGTGGGATGGGGAGGGAATGGGATTTTGCAGTAGCCTTCCCCTAGAGTGGGGTAGGAATGGAGATTTTACAGTATCCTTTCCCTGCCATGCCCACCAAGTCACACCCACAGAACTGGTAGTAAAACTTTTTGAATCCCACTACTGGTGTGTATATATAATGGTCAAATTTTTTTACTACTGGTTTTGTGGGCGTGGCTTGGTGGGCATGGCAGGGGAAGGATACTGTAAAATCTCCAGTCAGAGGTGGTATTTGCCAGTTCTCTGAACTACTCAAAATTTTCACTACCGGTTCTCCAGAACTGGTCAGAACCTGCTGAATACCACCTCTGGGTGAAATGTGTCTAGATGCAGAGTAAGGGGTCCCTGCTTTATCCTAATTTGGGGGGGGGGATTTTTTGAGTGCAAAATGAGATGGAGAATAATGTTTTTTAATATGAATTGCCCCAAGCATACTTTTTAACTTTGCAATAGTTTATGAAATTTTAAAAACCAATAAATACAAATAAGGGGAAATTAATAACTCAAAATATGCTACAGCACATTTGACTGGCTAAATGCTCACCATTTAGTGGAGAAAGAGGAAGGTAAAACTATTCATTATCCTGGCAGCCTGTGGTAAATGTAAAAAATACAAATTAAACTTTATTCCTGCTCTTCAATGGAATGAAAATATTTTTAGTGCATTGTATCAAATATTCTTTATTTAAGAAGTTCTGAATAGTTCCTTTTCCCCGTATTGATTTAAAGAATATTAAGCAATGAATGATGCAAGTTCCTCTCCACCCCAAAAATCAATCATTCTTTTAGGGTACAAAACTGAAATCCCAAAGATTATAGGAAACAAAACAAAACAATTAGAAATGCTATTATAATTCTTGAAACAGAATATGCATT